>NC_061121.1:149886642-149997278 GCF_002878395.1 Capsicum annuum | reverse complement strand
TTTTTTCCCTAAAAAAATTGTGTAGGACTCCTAATTAAAAATTTGTCATATTACATTTAATCTCTTTTAGTTATGTGATTCATTTTTCTTTTTTCTTTTTGTATCCTATATATTTGAATAATAATTTAATAATAATTATTTTAAAAAGGGTGAAAAGACAATTTTGTCTATTGCGGAGTGTTTTAATGAAGGGCTAAAAGTTCAAATCACTTATATTATATATATATATATATATAATCACAGGATTTGAGGGTAATTCTGTCATTTTATAGTTTTATCCCAAGAATAAATTATGTTGGGATTGTTATATCACCATATGTGTGGAATAACTTATCCCAGTACTATTTATTAATTCTGTAATAAGTTATCCTGAATATTGACAACCAAACGGAGCATCAAAAATTTTATTCCGAAATTATATACTTTAGTACCTCACACCAAACAACACCTAAGTAACCAAATGATAAGGATTAATACATCGAAAATCTTCTTAAACTTGTCATCAAATTTTATTTAAACACTTGAATTATGATTTGTTCCAATTGAATACTTAACTACATAATAAAATACTCCTATCATACACTAATAGTTCAAAAAACCTCTGGACCTCTGGCCCCTGTAATCAAATGTCAATACTATAGCTAAGTTAAAAACATAAAATATGTCACTTCGTTTAGTTCTAAAGCAGTAGTCTCAATAAACCGAAAAGCCTAAAAAATGTTCCAATTGAAGCTAATGTGCATAATTAAATGAGATGAGATATTTTATGCAGTTAATTTAAATACCTAAATAGATGATTGAGAGGACATAAAGGTTTTTCAAAAATTTGAATCGAAAATATATAATAGAAATACTATTATGTATTCAAATACTCAATTGGAACAGGCCAAAATTCAAGTGTCTGAATGAAATTAGTTTATAAGTTTAAGGGACTATCAATGCATTAAGCCAAATAAAAATGTGTTGTCAAAAGGTGCATGCATACACTTCGGAAGCAAAATGTGTCATGTCATAGCAATACATAGGAAGCATAACTGCTAGTTCAGGCGACATCCCAAAATTGCAGAATTGACATATTTCCTCTTTGCTATGAATATAACAAGAAGTCTAACTAAATATAAGATTAATCACATATCGCTTTCAATGTTACTCTACTATTTTACTACCAAAATATAATGCTGTCCATTTGGCATCTTTGTCAAAGGAAATGATGGAGGTGCGAAGCAGCCATAGAAGTTGATGAAGCTACGCTGAAGCTCTTTCACGTTCAGATATCAGGCCAGCAGCTTCTACTTTTCACATCCTATTCTACTTGTAAAATTTACGTCTTATAGCCTGATGAAAGGGATGAAAAATTAACCACAACAAGAAAAAGAAGAAAAACTAATGTTAGTGTTCCATGTTTAATGAGTGTTGTGCCTTTGCTCTCTATATAATAACTCATATGCTACATAGGTTTCTCTTAATCATTCAGTAACGCTTTTGGTAATACTATATTCGTGGAAGTCAGTATACAATTTAAAAGTGAGCATAGGGTCTTTAGAGGGACAAAAGACCAAGTGTTTGAAAGTTAAATCTATTTAATGCAGTCTCATGAGTTAGAAACAGAAGTACTTACTAAAGCCAACGTTTTTGTGCAACTGCATCCTTCGACTTAGCAACAGGAGGTCGACTCTGCCTAGATTCTGCACTAATAGATGATTCCTGCTTTGGTTTCAATCTGGAGACTGAATCCAGTGTTTGATTCAATGATTTCTCCGTTAAGGGGCTTACTGGTCGTGACTTTGGATGTCTGTCTTTTGGTTTCACTAATAAAGGTAAGCTTTCAACCTGCTCCTGTTTCTGGTTTTCCCTTAAAGTATTTTCATTGTGATAAATGCTGATGTCCTGACTAGCCAAAAGAGGTTGAGCTATTCTCCTAGGGGAGCTATCTGAATCTGAAGACGAAGGGCTAGTAGTATTGTCCATATCATAAAGGATATTGTCTGTCAATTGAGGAAGCTGAACCCCCTTTGAGCTTCTTGAAGAGAAAGATGGTCTTCTAAGTCTTGGTAGATTCACAACCTGTTAAAAGCCAAATTCAATCATAAAGTACAAAAACCTGATTATAAGCTTATGCCAAATATGGTTCACGCTTTGTGCAGACCTAATAAACAAAATTACTAGTCGAACGAAAAAAAACACAGCCACGTGTACTTAAGCTCCTGCTATACAAGGGGCCGGGGAAAAGGCTGAATAAGTCAATAAATTTTAGTGGAACATTAAGTTTAAGAATTCTGTTTTCAAGAATTCAAATATACTTCAAGAAAATATACTGCCGAGATTAGACCGTAATTCAGTTTACAAGACCACTTTTTCACAGGCATCACAACATGGATCAGTAGGTATATATCATGATGGGGACATGAACCAAAAGTAGAGTAGATCAAAATTTTCGCCACAGCTAGTAACAAAGTTTGTAAAATAACTAGACAGCATTTTGTTGGAACAAGTTCTCTTTTTTTTTTTTCTTTTGCTTTTTTTCTTTTGTTCATTTCTTACTTTGGTTATACCACCCATTCTGTTTCAGGTATTACTATAACCTTGTTAACCATTCATTATCTTGAGCCGGGGGTCTATTGGAAACAACCTCTCTATTTCTTCGGAAGTAGCGGTATGGACTGCGTACATTTTACCCTCCCTAGACCTCACTTGGTGGGATTACACTGGGTTTGTTGTTGTTGTTGCTTTTTTTTTTTTTTTGTAATTTTCGACAAGTTCTTTCACATATACAGACAGATAGAGTCTTCTAGCATTTGTTAAGAGACATCATTACCTTCTGCTCTAAGATTAAAACATCTTTCTTGAGTTTTGTTATAATCATGTTCTTTCTGCGGATGATATCTTCCAGCTCTCCAGTCCTCTGTTAGAACAAACCAATGGGACAATTATAAGTAACTGTAAGACTGGTATTCACCACATTGTTTTGTACAAAGAGCAGCACACATTTCTTCTTTAATATTATATAAAGAAACATACATGCTACAGTACCTTTGCACCAAAAGCTTCTGATGATTGAAGAAAAGTAGATAACTCCTTGA
Organism: Capsicum annuum; assembly: GCF_002878395.1. Lineage (NCBI taxonomy): Eukaryota > Viridiplantae > Streptophyta > Magnoliopsida > Solanales > Solanaceae > Capsicum > Capsicum annuum. The sequence continues at coordinate 149,994,198 of NC_061121.1, read as the reverse complement.
TGATGGCATCTTTTTCTTCACATTCCTTCTGGAGATTATAAAAATCTTGTTCAACTGCTGAAGAGTTCAGCTGAAAGGAATAACATATGTTGCAAATTAGATCACAATGACCGGGAATCATTTCTTGTCTCTCTAAATTAGTTCAATTCCTAACTTATTTGGGTAAAATCTCTTAGAGTCAATTTGTTGAAATACAATCAAAGCATAAAATCAAAAGATATAACTATCATAGGTGGAGAGAGTTATTCTTGAATTTTCATGCTCACTGAACATATTAGGTCCTCAGTAATGGCTTAATCTATAGATAAAGAGCTCAATCATGGCAAACTAAAGAACTTAAATCATGTCTATACCCTTGTTTCTCAACAAAGAATGTGCAACTTCTATGTCTCATCAGTAAAGATTTAAAAGACACAGTTTACACAGTATGTAAACAGTGGTTACCATTAATAATTATCTGTACAAGGGGAAAACAAACCAATGAATAATAGCTTGCAAATTTGTCCACTGTATCAATCAAACAACAAGAAGCCTACGTCCAAATTTATCCTCCCTTAGAAATTCTGGCTGCATGATACCAAAATTCCAGGATATCCAATCTCAAGAAGTGCATATTCACCCGTTCGGAAACTTTTTTCTTTTCTCTTGGAAAGTGAGGTCATCTAATTTCTTAGACATGAGTGTTCATAAGATGAGAAATTCTGATGTGGGATACACTATTGGACAACAAAAGATTCACATATAAGTAAAGCTCAATGCTAGTTCTTTGCATAATTGACAAATCTAATAGATATTGTAGATACCTGAATATCTATGGAGGAAGTCACACTAGCAGCCCAATCTGACAAATCAGACATACGCCGTTCCTCTGGTTCAATCTGATCAGCTCCTGGAGGCATTTTAAATTGAAGCATCTCTTCTCCCTTGATCATATTCCTCTAGTTAAGAGGAAAGAAATGGTAAGCACTGGAATCCAGTCCCAAAGGAGTACAAAAATTAACAACAACTACGCCTCAATTCCCTACTAATTGGTGTTGACTATTTAACTCCTCTATATCCATTCCACTCTATTTGGGCCTCTTCATTCTAATATACTTCTATATAATTTTCTGCTGGAGGCATTTCTTAACTAATCACCTCCTCTTCGGTGATCAGAACTGACTTGCAGAGAAATAGTACAAGGGCCTAATTGAGCCTGTCAGGATTGTTTACCTCCTTAAAGCTGTTGGACTGATTCAAGTGTTGCTCACAAGAAAAACATCCATATGTATCTGCTGCGGTCTCTGGCTGATCCTTGAAATAGTTAACCTGTTCACATAATGTGTCCAGCTTCTGTTGCATGCCTAAGAGCACTTGATCCTGGACACAATAGAAGAAGAAATTGTGAAACCTGAAGATTCTACTAAACTCGTTCAAACACAGTTTCTGTCCCATTTAGAAACATCCATATGTAACAACATCACTAAGGAACGGATTATACTATAAAGTATCAATGCAGGTTAACCTATGATAGCAAACCATTTTACCAAGTTACCAGTAACCAGATAATGTTTATCATAGGGATTTATTTGTAATTTCCCTAGAGGTGAACCTAGTTGTTATTCACTAACAATATTATTGTACACACTTTCATGAATTTCAAGAAGAATACAAATATATTTAATTACTCAACTTTGAAATCTGATTAAATGTTTTTCTATCAGACAAACTTTCAACCATTAACCTCCTACAATACTGATATAAGATACATTAGTGAATCAACACCTCATCATCTAATTTGGAACAAAGGCAGAACTTGATTTCAGTTAATAATTTTCACCTTTTGGACAATAATTTTTAAGAAAATAAGTGAATTTATTTTGCCTAAGCGGAAAAAGCTAAAAATGCAAGAGGAAATAAAACAACATTCCCAAAAGTGGATTTTGAGAAGGGTAGAATGAACATAGACCTTATGTATACCTTTGCAGGCAATGTCGGAACTAGGAATTGCACTAAAGGTATTCGAAATATGAAGAAGTAAGCATATAAAAAAATCGAGGGGGTTCAACATTGGCAGGTATCCTGTAGAATTAGTCAAGATGCACGCAAGCTGGCCCGAACACCACAGTTATAAAAAAAAAACAGTGTACTGTTCCGCCGAAGGGAGTTCGGCTCGGAAACAAGAGGAAATAGAAGAAAAAAGAAAACCAGGATTTTCCGGAGTAGAAATGCTTAACTAAATCTCAAAACCTTTTTAAATTACCAAATCAAATTACTTCCTCTGTCCCAAATTGAGATGACACATTGATTAAGAAAAATAATTAATAACATGGCTAGTTTACGTTAAATGATGTTTACAATTTAATTTGAAGAAAAAGTAATTAATGCAAAGGGTAAAACATGAAAATAAAATTTGTCTTGCCTTGATTAATGAAAAAAATAAATAAAATGGAAAATCAAATTAGAAAATTTGAGACCGAGGGACTACTAATGAAGACAATAAGTCATAACAGCAGCATTAAACACTTAACAATATCAACCATAAATAAAACTATTACTTTGCGCAATAAAGGAAGTACACAAAACCCCATTACCAAAAATAAAACAACTAACCCTAAGTTCAACAGATTTCTTCAGCCGACAAATTTGTTTTTTCTTTTTGGAATTAGCAGCGGCAACGGCAACAACAGCAACTACAAGAATCCGATGAATGGGGCTAAAGAGTTCCCAAGCGACAGCTTCTTCAGGGTTTAAGCCGCCGCCAATTTTCCTAGCAGAACTTGCTTCCTCTGCGCCAATAAGCCTTCCTTGAAGAGACACCCATGCAAGTTGCCTTTTTGCTTTTATGAGTTGGCTCGGCTGAGAATAGCAACTCGAAAGCCGCCGAGGAGAAGGCGGAACTGATGGAGTGAAAGGTGATAATGACACTAAATTTGGCTGCGGCTGTGTGTAAAAAGCCGAGCCGGGCATAAAAGCTTCATCTTCGTCGGGTGATTCCATGGAGGCGAAGATACAGGAGAGGAGAAAGAGAAGGGGCGTGATTTTTGTTTAGTTTATTTTTTTATACGCTTTCTGTGTTTTTGAATTTATATTTGAGAGGGAATAACAGGAAATGTAATGAACGTGGGAGAATATACACGCGGCATTTGGATTTGCCTAGCTGGATATTTTGGATTTAGGTAGCCGTTGTGGATTTTTGAATTTTGAAAAGCTTGGCATTTTGTTAATGGGCTTGTTTGGAAAGCCATCCTGATAAATGAATTTGGTGTACACTGTCCGACATATTTGATTGACAGGTAATTATGGGCGAATCTCAAAAATAAATGTAAATTGTGATGATTTTTAAATTTTAGTCTCAAATAAAAATACTTTTTTAAAATAATTTTTACCTATTAATTAATATTTTTTTGGATAAAATTATCCCTGATCAATGTAGTAAATTATATAAATGATCCTCATAATGGATAGCAACTCCATATGTATATCCTTCACCTTTTATTTTTTTTCTCTTTTAATTTTACTTTGATTTTTATTTTTTATTTTAATTTTTAATTTTCTCAACCCTTACTTTTTTTCTTTTTTCTCTCAACTTCTTTTTTCTTTTATATTATTTTTCTTTTTTCTTTTTTCTTTCGTCTTTTTTTTTTGTTCTTTTTAGTTTTTATCAACCCTTACTTTTTTTTCTTTACACCTTTCAGCGTCTATTTTTATGAACTATTTTTGGATCCAAAACAAATATCATTATTATGGATATCGTTGGGCTCTTTTTGATTTGTAAATGTCATTTTTTGACTAGATTGGATGGGTTTTGTGAATATTCATGAAACACCCGTATTTTTTTGAACTAAAAATTGAACCGTAGTTCCTACATGTGTAAACTCTAGTCTCATGATTTATATTTGAATATGTATGTAATTATCATTATCCTAGTGTGTAAAGTGCTATTGAGGTGAAAATTTTTCATAGGAATCGCTTAAAGTAATGTTGAGCTAAGAGACTTTGATTTGGCTAAATCTTGGTATTTAATTCTACAAGGGTCAGCTTTGAACGCATATAACTTCTTAAATATGTGTAATTTTACCTATCAAGACCCACCAAAGTGCATATATATGAATTAGTTTCCCAATGATACCAATTTTTCCTTAATTCGATACTCGAGAAAAAAGTTATGGCCATGAATAGGCCGGGCGTCGCATGACAATTGCAAAAGGTCACTGGAAAGGGTGTGTGATTAGCCATGTGATGCCCACTTGGAGTGTGTACGATTGTCAATGCGACACATGGTGATTGAACAATGCGAAAAGTGCTCTATTTTGACTAAATCAAGGGCGTTGGAGTCTTGTCACACCCCTAAACCGTCTCTAATCACTTCAAAATGAATAAAGGGAGTTTTAAACATGTTAAATCCACTCTCTTAACCCTAAACAATCAGTATACGAAAAATCCTTCCTCTCTTCCTAAGAACAAAATCCATGTGTTATCTCTTAAGATCAAGGAATTAAGTTCCAAATTCAAAGTTCTCTCCAAGGGTTCATCCAATCAAGGTATATGGGGTTTATGAACATGGATATTCTTTCATCCTTTTGCCTAAAACTTATTTTAAAGTTAAAGTTAATTGATTTGCAATTAGGGTTCATACCCAATTTATCTTTTCTGGAATTTATGAAATTATCATGTGATTGAAGTATTAAAGTGCAGATATGTTCTCATCTATTTATGTCTTGCCTTAAAGAATTTTCTTTTATGATTTAAATAACATGAGTATGATTTAAGACATTGATTAAAGATTTTCAATTGAGTTTTAAGCATATGTTGTGTTACAAGTTATATGAAAGAAAGCACAAGATTCAAAGGATTTAAGTGAATCAAGATTACATATGCTCGTGTTTTGATTTATAAGATTCATATTGTGATTTTGATTTCATTATCTTGATTGAAATTATTGGAGTATTTCAAGAAGATTATTGACCTTGAAGTTTTGTTATGAATTTTTAAGAATTTAAGCATATATTATAAGTCCGAAGTACAAGTTTTGAGATTTCAAGAAGATTATGCTCTTAAGACCCTTTGGTAGTCTATACCAAGATTTAAAATAAAGATTGATCTTTTGATCTTAAGATAAGCTATGCAATCCTCATTTGTTCATCTTGTATGATTTAACGAAAAAGAAGTATAACTGGTTTTCATCTTAAGATAAGCTATGCAATCCTCATTTGTTCATCTTGATTATGATTTAACGAAAAAGAAGTATAACTGGTTTTCATTCTATAAACCCTTATGCTATTTTAAGGTGGATTTCCTAAAGTATGAGCATATAAGTATCATGGGAGTAGTATTTATCCCCAAGTTAGGTATGAGTCCGAGGTCGCATGCCCCAAAATTATGTACCACTGTAGGTTCAAGTCCCAATATGGATTAAGTATAGTGATCACTTAAGTTAAGGTTCTATTTTGATGGCAAGGGTAGAACAGATCTCCTCAATATGGGTAAGATGTTTGACTCCATAATAGCTCATATAGTTTATGTCGTTTAGAAGAACCTCCCAAAAGAAAGTGTAAAAGTAAAGCTTTTAGAACTAAATGTTATGGCTCACAAAGTTTATACTTATGCTTTATTACTCATGTTTATGATTTTACAACTTTTGTTTTATTCAAGCTCAAGGCGAGTCATCACACATAGCATGTATTATTTTAAAGTCTATGTGTACATTCAGTTATTGTTTTACTTATGCATTCACCCCCACCTACACAGTACATTCCAGAAGTATTGATCCATATATATGTCTATGTTCTACATTATCTCATAATATAGGTACCAGTTGTAGCCCACACATCATAATCAGAAAATGTGCAACTTCCAGTCAGTAGGTCATGAGCCTTTTTTATTTGAGGGCTTGAGTCAATCATAGTTTGAGTATCATCTTATTTTTTTTATTCAATCGTATTGATTAGAGATAGCTGGGGGTCATGTCCTGGCTACTTATAGTCAATATTAGTAGAGGCTTCATAAACAGTTAGTAGAGTTGATGTATTTTATTCTAGTTTTATTTTGTATAACTAGAGTTGTAATCATTTTAATACAATTTTATATTGATCATATTCAGAAATACATCTCTTCCGCTTATTTATTTTAGATTTGTGTAACATAATCAGTTGCTTATGAGGTATGACAATACAAGGTTTAGCTTGGGATTACTTATGGTCCTATGCCCTGTGTAACGTCAAAGGGGTAGTCCCGGGGTATGACAAACTTGGTATTAGAGCATAGAGTTTAAGTGTCCTAGGGTGTCTATGAAGCCGTGTCTAGTAGAGTCTTGCAGGATGGTACAGAAACGTCTATACTTTTCTTTAAAAGGCTATATGGAATTTAATAAATATTTCCCTTCTTCATGCTCTAGATCACGCTATAAATTTATTCTCTTAGAAACCTCATTCGATTGTGTGTAACTCCATAATTCTCTATATATGAATTATACTTAAGATAACATGATTAGTAAGTTCCAATTCCTCCCAAGATGATACTCTCAGATTTACTATTAGTAACTTCAGAAGTCAAAAAAAGGGCTTGAAAGGAGCTCTCTAGTGTGCTATAATTTCTTAAGTTGAAAGCTTATGTCCTCATCCACATGATTTGTGTAGTTAAAACAAAATATGTTATGAGTTTAGATTCCTCATTATCCCCTTTAATCAAGATAGTGCTCATGCAAAAAGATAGTGTGAACCCAAATTATTAAATAGAGTTTGCATTTAAGGGATATTATGACATTGATTGTTATGATTCATAAGTAGTAGAACCTTCTTATAGTTAGAAGTATGGGTTTAGAAGTGTAGTGATAAGAAAGGTGGTGATGGCGATTGATTGAATGTATAAAAATGAACTTTTGCATACGATTGAGTTAGTAGTGAGGTGATATGTCCTTATGTGTTTAGTTTAAAGGTAATAAATGTGGTACAGGTTCCTTGGTGGAAGGTAGAGAAGGAGTTATTAGTAAAGGTGAATTGTTGTTTGCTTGAAGTACGAAAAGATTTATTGATGATATTTATTCTATTATAAAAAGTATAAGATATTAATGAAGTATTTGGTGGTTGAGTATTGTTAATATAGGCTTTCCTATATGGCTGTGAAAAAGAAGATTGGTTGATGCTTTAAGAGCTATGAATATAATTGAGGCATGTAGATGGGTGAGTAGTAGTGATGTGTAGAAGAAAGATGTACTAATGGAATATAATAAGGTAGGGCATATGATCATCATCAATTATTGTTATTATGAGGTTCTAGTGGTCTAGTGTTTCTTGATGTTTTATTTTATAGCTTCCAAGTGAGAATAGTATGTGAGGTTGGCTTGTTAATCATGTCTAGCACTAGATAATAAGTTTGAATAGTGAATGATCGTTAAGGTAGAAATAATGATTTCTTGGTTGGTGATGCTAGTTATATGGAAGTGATCTAGTAGGCTTGGATAGAGTATGCAAAAGTTTAAGTTCATTTATTCGTAATTAAGTATGATATAGAGGTGTGCCCAAGGTGATATAGGGTCGTATCATTTTCTAAGGTTATTAAGTGTTGCATGGTTAATAGTACCCTTGAGTTGCTAAGTGGAAGAATTCTTGTTATATAGTGCATGGTGTTCTAAATAGCTAAGTTAAGGAGTTATGGATAGATGATGTTGAGTCTTTTGGTATGATTTTGGTTCTCATGGTTTAGGGAAAAATATAAGTTTAGAAATATGATACGGGTTAGGTGTTTAATGAGACAAGTATTTTTATGGGGGAAAGTGTAAGTCTATGGCAATGATAATTGAAGATAGGGACAGTTAAGGATGGAATATGTGAAGGAGGATTATCCAAGAATGAAGTTAGTATGATTTAAATATAGTTCATTCATGTGAGTTGAGAATTCCTCTATAGAATATTAGAGTGAAGAAATTATGGCTAAGTATTAGGGATATGAAATAGATCCATAAGTTTAGAAGGATGGCTTTAATCTAAGGCGGAGATAATAGTGGTGATGAAAGATTGTGTAGAAGCAAGAGAGTAAATATTTCTTGTTGAGGAAAGATCGTTGTATATGTGTTTCATATAAGGCTATAAGTGTGAAGTAAGGTTGAGGCCAAGGTTTTGGTATACACCATGGTTAGTTAAGATTTTGTGTGTGTCTTCTTAAGAATAGCTGAAGAAAGTTGTTAATGATAAAGATTTATAGAATATGAGACAGACACTTTTATGGGTGTTTGCCTGGAAGTTCGTATGTGGTTATAATGATAGGCTTGAATGTCATGTTGGTATATAAGTGGATGGGTGTGTTTTGTTCTAATGAATTCCTAGTAAGAGGTTGAATTTAGTTATTGAAGTGATAAGAAGAATTATCCTAGAGATGAGAAGCTGTGAAAATGCTTAGGGTATTGAATTCATGGTTCAAACTAGTATTATTGTGTTATGTGCAGTACCTTGTGATTTTGAGTTAGGCTTGAATATGGTGAGAGTATATAGCTCAACTTAGGCTTTGGATAGAGTAGTTATATGTGCCCATGTGAGAATTATAAGTTGTATCAAATGAGCATGGTATTTAAGGGGAAAGTATAGTTGAGGGAGTATTTTAGAAATGTGGCTAAGCTTGAAAATTAGCAGTTGCCTTGCCTAAGGCTTAGTAATTTTATCCTAGATTATGTTCTATAGACCTATATTCCATGTTATAAAGTTATAGCCATGTTTCAATTCCTTATTCAGATATCATATTCAGATCATTCCTAAGATTCTTTGCTCTCTAAATGTTATTAGAACTTATTGCAAAGAGTATTAAAGAAATACTCTAATTGAATATGAGCTCTCAGTATAGTTCAATATGTATAGCCAAAAATTTAGTTTAGCAGTCAGACAAATAGGTTCCTATGGGTTTCCCTCTTTCCATCTAGTCTCACTATCCAAAGTTTTATGAGTATGCCTTTTCCACGAGGTAATTTAGTTCAGTACATGCATCATATCTAAAATTCAGATATTTAGTCATGATTCTGTTCATAAATATTCAGTGAATGGTCTTAGTTTTCCAAGTATCCCAGCTCAAATAGTGTAATACCCATTGTACGATCTTAGTCTCATTGTCTCATGATTCGTGCTTAAATAATGTACTTTGCGATGCTATGAAGCTCTCTTATTTTTATTCCTATACATGTTTTGTTGAGGAACAATTCCTAATGAGAAGTTACATACTTTATTCCATATTTAGTAACTCTTGGAATATTATTGCATCAGTTATCACTTCACAATTCTATATGTAAGATCATATCATGAGCATTTCAAGTGAGCTCTAGTCTCTCAGCATGAATCATTCTATATGTAAGATCATATCATGAGCATTTCAAGTGAGCTCTAGTCTCTCAGCATGAATCAGCCCTTTATAAGTCAATAGAGTCAAGTCAGCTAAGAAACAAGTTTCATGATAGAACTTTTAATGTTTTATCTCAGCTATATCTTTCATTAGAAAATATGCCATGTGTACCTTATTCCATACTTCTAAAGTTTCAATAGTTCCTACCCATTATTCGTGGACGAATGATTCCAAGGGGGGATAATGTAACACCCATATTTTTTTGATATAAAAATCGAACCATCATTCCTTTGTGTGTAAACTCTAATATCATGATTTATAATTGAATATATATATTTCATGATCATTATCCTAGTGTGTAAAGTGCTATCGAGGTTAAAAATATTCATTGGAATCGCTTAGAGAAAAGTTGAGCTAAGAGTCTTAGATTCGGCCAAATCTTGGTATTCGATTCTACAAGGGTCATCTTTGAATGTGTATAACTTCTTACATATGTGGAATTTTACCTCTCAAGACCCACTAAATTGTAGATAATTGAATTATCTTTCCAATGATACTAATTTTTCATTAATCCAATACCCGAGCAAAAAATTATGGCCATGCAAAGATTGTGCGTCACATGACAATCACAAAAGGTCAATGGAAAGGGTGTGCGATTGTAGGGTGTACGATTGTCCATGTGACGCCCACTTGAAGGGTGTGCAATAGGCCATGAGACACTAACTTGGAGGGTGTGTGATTGACTTAAATCAAGGGCGTCGAAGCCTTTTCACACCCCTAAACCATCCCTAATCACCCCAAAACGAATTAAGGGGATTTAAAACACATTAAATCCACTATCTTAACCCGAAACAATCAGTATACGACACAAAAGCCCTTCCCCTCTTTCCAAGAACAAAATCCAAGTGTCATCTCTCAAGAATCAAGGATTTAAATTCAAAATTTGAAGTTCTTGTAACACCCCAAAATCTAGTTCCTGAGATGCAATACAGTACTCCAAACTACAAGTAGTCCTGAGCTAACCCTGGTTGTTTCTACTAAGTTTGTATCTCAACATAGGGGAAATATGAATATGAAATCATAATAATGCAGAAAATCTTATCTGAAACATGCTAGAAGTCTGGGTAAAACAATACTAAAGAATCTTAATTCTGAATCAAATGTCTAAAACTAAATCTAGTAGTCCGATAAGCCTCTACTAGTTGAATCTAAAGAGTCACTGGGACATGCCCCCAGCTGACTTAAACTGTCTGAAATGAATAAAGGAACATCTACTAATAAACTGAAAGTATGAATAACTAAGTCCCCAAACTATGAGGACTCACTAACTGCAGGGATGTAGATGAGATGCTCGAGAATCACTCATGCTGCTGAGACTGAGCACCTGAACCTACATTATGAGACAATGTAGCACATAGAACTATATGTGGATCAGTACTTTAAGGATGTATTGAGTATATGGGGTTGCATGCAATAAGTAAACAATATCATCACAGTTTATAAAATCATGCATGCTAAATGTAAATGACTCACACAGGCTTGAGTAATCTAAAATCTGAAGATCATAAATCATAAATGATAAAACATATAACGTAAATCTGGTGAGCCATTACACTTAGTTCTGAAATCTGTAAAAATACTTTATCTAAAAGCTTAAGAATCTTAAAACCATAACTTCTAAAATATATACTTTTATCTTAAAGCTTTAAATCAATAGACTGATGAAGAATGAGGGACATTTTTTTTGGGAGGTTCTTCTAACCGACATACACCATGTGAGTATCCATGGAGTCCCACGTCTGGCCCTCATTAGGTAGGGCTGTTTTACCCTTGCCATCGGAATAGAACTATCTTAGTGATCACAATCTGAGTCATCCACGTAGAAGTGAGAATAAATCTGAATCCTACGTTGGCATGTAGTTCTAGGGTATGAAACTGTAGTAACCTACCCATCTCAGTGCTAAATACTACTCCCATTCTTATGCTCAAAATCTTAAGAAATCCACTTCAAAAATACCACTAGGGTTTACAATAAAACCCATTAAGCTTTTATTTCTTTAAATCTTAAGTTATCTAAACAAGTGGATTCTTTATCTTAGCTTAGGACCAAAAGGTCAAATCTTTGTCAAAATCTGTGAGTAATCTAATCTGAGGGTGTTAATTGCACAAATAATCTTGAAATAACAATCTTAAATTGGGGTTTAATGATCCATGCATCAATCTCATGTTAAAAACATCTTAAAATTCATGCTAGGTGATATAAACACTCATAATTCATCATAATATCTAGAAATTACTGCACAATGCATAGAAATATAAATATAATCATGTAATTCAATTTTTAAATCATGAAAAATCTTATAATCTTGCAAATAATGATAATGGGTATAAACGCTAAATTAAATTTCATGAGAAATCTCATAAATTACAGTAAATTTGTCATTAAAATAAAGTTTTGGGCATAAGGATGAAAGAATTATCCTTGTTCATACCCCACATACCTTAATTTGATGATCTAGATGCTAGAAATTGAATCTTGGATCTCAATTGATGTTTTTGAGATGACTTCTTAGAGTTCTTGAATTGAAAATTCTCAATCTTAAAGAGTCTTAGATAATAAATGGAGCAATTTTGGATTTCTTGGGGATGAAGTATGAGCCATAGGGTTTTGTTTAAGAGAGAATGATGAATAAAGCATAAAGTTCTCTCAAATATGATTAATCTTTTAATTTTAGGTAGATTGGGGGTTGGAGAATTACCAAAATACCCCCTTTAAACTTGTATACAAAACTGGAAAATGTGTTTTTTCTTGATTTGGGTGGCCACCGTGATGCACCACTATCGCGGTGGCTCACTGAAAATTGACGAATGGAAACTGGGCAGACTCCCCGATACGGAGGCTTCATAGTGCCCCTTTGGAATGCCATTTTTGCACATGGCACGATGTGCCATTATCGCACTGGACCTCTAGAAATTAACAAACAGGAAATTGACCCTTTCTACAATACGCTAATATCGCGGAGGGCCACTAGAATGGGACAATTGGAAATTTACACTGATCCATGAACAAACGACGTTGTTTTATGACTGGAACTTAAAATAGTCATAGTTTCTTACTTGTTATCGGATTTAGGCGAAGTTTATATCGTTGGAATGCTTATTCAATTTCCTAGGAAATGGAAATTCTAAATTTAAGAAATTCCAGGCAAAATAAATAGTATTTGTCTTGGAAGCTACCCCTTAACATTCTAGAGAAAGATTTAAGCTTAGAAAAATCGCAGGGTATTACAGTTCTTTCCAAGGATTCATCCATTCAAGGTATGTTGGGTTTTTGAACAAGGATACTCTTTCATCCTTTTACCGAAAACTTATTTTAAAGTTAAAGTTATTTGATTTGCAATTAGGGTTCATACCAAATTTATCTTTTCTTGAATTTTTGAAATTATCATGTGATTGAAGTATTAAAGTGCATACATGTTCTCATCTATTTATGAATTGACTTGAAGAATTCTTTTTTATAATTTGAATACCATGAGTATGATTTGAGACATTGATTAAAGATTTTCAATTGAGTTTTAAGCATGATGTTGTGTTACAAGTTATATGAAAGAAAACATGAGATTCAGCGTCTTTAAGTGCATCAAGATTACATATATTCGTATTTTAATTTGTAAGATTCATATTGTGATTTTGATTTCATTATCTTGACTGAAATTATTGAAGTATTTCAAGACGATTATTGAGCATAAAGTTTTGTTATGAATTTCTAAGAATTTAATTATATATTATAATTTCTAAGTACAAGTTTTAATATTACAAGAAGATTATGCTCTTAAGCTCAATTGATAAGTCTATACCAAGATTTAAAGCAAAGATCGATCTTTTGATCTTAAGATAAGATATGGAATTTACATTTGTTCATCCTGATTATGATTTAAAGAAAGAGAAGCATAAATGGTTTTTATTCTATAATCCCTTATGCTATTTTAAGATGGATTTCCTAAAGTATGAGCATATAAGTAACATAGGAGTAGTATTTAGCACCGAGTTGGGTGTGAGTCCAAGGTCACATACCCCAGAACTATATGCCACCATAGGTTCAAGTCCCAATATGGGTTAAGTATAGTGATCACTCAAGTTAAGGTTCTATTTCGATGGCAAGGGTAGAAAAACTCTCCTCAATATGGGTAAGATGTTGGATTCCATGATAGCTCACATGGTTTATGTCAGTTAGAAGAATGTTAGAAAAGAAAAAGTAAAAGTAAAGCTATTAGAACTAAGTGTTTGTGCTCCCAAAGTTTATCCTTATGCTTTATTACTCATGTTTATGATTTTACAACTTTTGTTTTATTTTAGCTCAAGGCGAGTTATCTACACTTAGCATGCATTATTTTAAAGTCTAATCGACATTCATTTATTGTTTTACTTATGCATTCACCCCCACATACACAGTACATTCTAGAAGTATTGATCCATATATATATATCTATGTTCTACATTATCTCATAATATAGGTACCAGTTGTAGCCCACATATCATAATCAGAAAGTGTGCAACTTCCAGTCAGCAGGTCATGAGCCTTTTTTATTCGAGGGCTTGAGTCAATCATAGTTTGAGTATCATCTTATTTTCCTTATTCAGTCGTATTGGTTAGGAATAGTTGGGGTTCATGTCGAGGCTACTTATAGTCAATATTAGTAGAAGCTTCATAAACAGTTAGTAAAGTTGATGTATTTAATTCCAGTTTTGTTTTGTATAACTAAAATTGTAATCACTTAAATATAGTTTTATATTGATCATATTTAGAAAATACATCTCTTCTACTTGTTTATTTTAGATTTATGTAATATATTCAGTTGCTTATGAGTTATGCCAGTACAAGGGTTAACTTGGGATCACTTATGGTCCTAAGCCTTGTGTGACGTCCAGGGGTAGTCTCGGGGCATGACAATTCAAGGGAGTAGAGTTTTTGGATATTGTTGGAATCCTTTTGACTTGTATATGTCATATTTTACTAGATTGGGTGTTTTTGGTGAAGATTCGAGAGAGTAGAGCACTCAGTTGATGTTTTTGATTGTGTTTTGACTTGATATCGTCTTTAAAGGAGTTGAGATGTACCTTGAATTTATTTGAAGTTAAAATCTATTGTATGTTTGTTTATAGTTTTGCATATTATTTTGGGTCGAGGGTCCATTTTAGGTAAAATTTCGAGCATCTCATTGAGTATCAATGTCTTTTGATGGTTGTAGTTATATAAATGCTTACCTTAGTTAGTTTTCAACTTGTGATTTTGGTCAGGATAGATTATAGATAGTTAGATCATTAACCTTGGATAAATTGATACTGGATTCCTATTTTAGTGCTTGAATCACGTTTAATATATTTTATTTATGATGATCAGGGCTTGGTGGTTGTTTAAGGGATAATTATGTTATTATTGTTAGTGATGAAATGACTAAGGTTTAGAGAATACTTATTGTATAAATAGACTTGTAATAGGCAATGTTCTTATTGAGGTTTAGTACCACTCATTAGAATACTAACGTAGTTTTTTTTTTTGTAATTTAGGCTAATGATGTTATCTTTGGAAAAGATGAGCTTATTACAGAACAAACTAGTTTTGGATAGTTTTGCGATATTTTGTTATTGGGATTGTTGTTACTTTTTCGTGTTGTCGTGTGGGAAATATGTAAACATTATTATTGATTGGAGAAATTATTTATTATCAGGTGACTAAGTGAGGCTTATACGCATATTATTATTAACCGGACATAAAATATTATTGTAATTACCCTCAAAGTCATTTCCTGCATTTCCATACTTTTTTACCATTTTGAGCATTCTTGTATATGTCTAAGTCATTAGTTACTTTTTGGTGACAGTTGTTCGGTTACCGAGCAGTTCATTTGGTTTTTAGAGACAATTCTCTATTTTGAAGTCTTCAATGGTAAGGATTACCTTTGGGTAAAGGATATTTTATGCAATTCTAATAGTTCCATCTACTCTGAAACTTTAATTTTAGGATATTGGGACCTTCGGTTTGGGTCTTAAGGTTTTCAGTACCATTTTGGACTATCGGGTGGATTTTGATAAAAGTGACTCTTGGGTGTAGGGCCTACATTTCATTGAAATGACTTCCAATGAAAATTTTGATGCCGCCACTAAGTCTAGAATGTCGAATTTGATAGTGTTGCATAGTTGGTTTCCATTCATGAAATTCTAAAAGAATCTTGAGGGGTTGATAAAAACTTGGCAAGAATAAAGTTTCAGCTGGTGCATGAAATCAGATGGTGCAACCACTTAAGCGAACCTTTGGTCGCTTAAGCGGTGGTCACATTAGCGGCCAAGCTGGTCCCTGCTAGGTTGCTTTAGAAAAGGCCTGACTACTTTAGAGGATGTCAATTAAGTGATGTATTGTCCACTTTAGTGGAGGTTGGCCAGATGCAAGGGTCTCTTAAGCGACCATGTGCCGCACTAGTAGTGATCGCTTAAGTGATCAAGTAATGCTTAAGCATTAATCGTAGGGGCATTAAATTCTCATCTTCTCTCAATATTATTCCATTTTCTCAAATTCCCAAGAGCCATAAAACCCGATAGGATTAGGAAATTGGAAGATTGATTCTTGAGTGATCATGGGGTATTGATGAGCTTGGAAAAGTCATTTCCTCATCATAATCCTGGTAAGTTTCCATCAAATTCTTTATTTAATTCTTCGAATCGGTCTTAAATCCCTATTTTCTTAAATGGTCGATTTAGGTGTCATTTAAGCATGAAATTTACTCATTCTTGAGGGTAAATGACCCTTAAGTATAAGGGGATATGTTGACGATTTCAAAATTGTGATTTTACAAGTAGGCCCTACATGGTATTTTGACATGATTTTGGACCTGAAGTATTAAATATACATATGGATATCATTATTCTCAGATTAATATGTAGATTACTACTCTAATAGCGTGTTATCATGTGGAGGCTTCTCAAAAGGGAAAATCTCCAATTTAGTGGAATTTATCGGGCATTCTTTGGTGTCGAGGTATGCTAGAATAACTCTCTTATTAGATTGAGCTTTACTATGGTATTGGCATGATATTATGCTAGTCTTTTGTTGGAATTATGACTTGCTCATAGAGTTAGGAAAATTTGGATTATTCAGCCGTTAGTGTGTTGGATTTAGGAGGATTTGATGTAACTACCCATTTCTTGGGTTAAATTGCCATCTTAAGACTTAATGAGACTTATGTATCACCTTATAGTGGGATTTTTGGAACCTTAGTTGAGCTCAGGGTAGAAATTACCTTAGAATGGTATTATTTACTCAACATTTACTTTTAGTATTTGGAGCACAGTTCTAAGTTTTTCCTTTTCCCTAACTTTAGTTTATTATCTAAAATTTTATTATACTTATATTATGATTTAGATGAGTCAGTCGATGATGCCTATCGAGTAACCAATTTTTGGGTACTTATACTGCACTTTTGAATCTTTTTCTGATACATATCTGAGTACTAACTATCATTGTTGATATTTGTACTAGTATTGGTTGGAGTTCAGAGACAGGGTAAGCTTTTGAAATTTGGGCTAACTTTTTCTCCTTACTCTATTTTAGATGGGATTTCTATTTGAGACTATCGTACATTTGGCACTTGTAGTTCTCTTATTCTTTTGTAAGAGGCTCTTGTACTGACCTTACTAGGTCATGGGATATTTCTACTCTTTTTTTATCTATAATTGTGTTATCATTGTTAATTTTATTGCTTATAATCTAATTACTTGCATAATTTTTGTATTACGCTACTTTTCACCAACTAGCCCGTTACTTATCATTCTGGGCTACAGATTGGCTTACCTATTAACGGGTTAATATAGGTTCTATCATGCCTTATGAAATCGGGTCGTGACAAATTTGTATCAGAGCCTAGGTTCATTGGTATTTTTGGTACAATGGCAATTATCTAGTAGAGTCTCGTAGATCAAAAAAATGATGTTCCTTTCTAATCTTTAGGAGGCTATAGGAAATTCTTTGAAGATATTTGGTATTTTCATTCATTTCATGCTATGTGTCCTAGTCGGTTTCTAAAATTAACTTGGTTTCACTCTGTCATAGCTGGCTGGGATACCAGCTACTCTTACTGGAGATGAGAACCCCGAATCTACAACCAGGGATCCTACCAAAGGTTATGCCCAACCTAGAGATGGGAGTAGTGAGAAATGTAATACAAACTAGGGGTTTGGATTGGAAACCTTTACCTGAACCTACTCCTATTCCCATACAAGAGATTCCTCTACCCTAGCTAGTGGTGGGCTAGGGAAGCCCAGTCTCTATCAAGGTTTATTACTTTATTATTGCTCAAAGATGCTTTAGTTTAGTTTTTGGGTTTTGTTGGTAATGCATAATCTAGTGGTGTTTAGTCTGCAAATCACAGTGGTACAGAGGTAGGGTCACAACCTGTAGTTATGACTCCCAAAGTTGAGATCCGTCCAGTACCGGTAGTTGGTCGATCGATAGTCTCCTAACTTGCTATGTGTGTAAAGGATTAGGAGATATTGGGAAAATTTCTGATATTGACTTTGCCTAGGTTTCCTAAGGCACCAAGTGAGGATGAATTTGAGTTCTTGACTACTTTTGATGATAGGATCCATAATTTGGGCCTAGTTAAGACTTGTGGGGTTGACTACACTATTTTTTAGTTGGACTTGGTAGCTCGATATGGTGGAGATATTATCTAGATTCTAGGCTAACTGGATCTCCCTTATTGACATGGACTCGGTTTTTTGATGTTTTCTTGGAGAAGTATATGCCTCGTATCCTTTAAGAGCGCATAAAAGATTAGTTCTTGAGATTGGAGCAGGGTTCTATGACCATCCTGGAGTAAAAGGCTCGATTTTATGAGTTGGAAAAATATGATACTTCTATCTTACCAATTGAGTATGAGCCAATTTATTATTTTGTTTGGGGACAAATACTTCATCTTTACAAGGCTACACATAGTTTGTTGCCATCGGTAGGAATTTTATTAAGGTTTTTGATCATGCTCAGACCATGGAAGAGATGGATCACAAAAACTAAGGGGGAATTGATAAGAGTTCATGTTTCCATTGTAGTTTTAGTGAGAGATGGAGCAACTCAAAGTTTAAAGGCAGAGGTTCTTAGGGTAGGTACCCTCTATGCCAGCCTTATCATCATCAAGGTCGGTCTAGTAGGCACACCCATACCACATTTTAGATTACTGATGGGGGTCAGCCTAGCTACAGTAATCATCCTACTGGAGTAACAATTAGTCTTTGAGAGATGCATATTCTAGGTTTTCTAGATGAGGTGGCGATTCTAGGGCCATTAAATCTTTTGGTCTTAGTGTAACACCTGGTGAATGTTATGAGTGTGGTGCCTTAGATATTATTCTAGAGAGTTTCCTTGGTGTGGGATAGTTGTACCAATAATATAGAGTATTCAATTGATTAAGGTAATACCATCACCATCTAAAGGTGGTATGCAGGGTTATCGGGGTTATCCCAGGGTTCTCGAGGAGATCTTCAAGAAGGTAGGGAAGGTTGTTGGTCAGATACCCAACCAAATGGTGGGCAAGGTCATTTATATGCTGTACTTGGTAGGTCAGAGGCAAAGTATTCAAATGCTATTATTATAGGTACGATCTGAATATGCCATCAGCTGGATTTTGCTTTATTTGATTTGAGATCCACTTATTCATATTTGTGTTCTTATTATACACCACAGTTAGAGTGGTCTTGGGATTCTTTATTAGTGTTATTGTATGTATCTACTTCTATTGACAATTCTTTAATAATGGATTAGGTTATTAAATCATATGTGGTGACCATTTGAGAGTTTGATAATCATGTCAATCTTATTATGTTAGATATGGTGGATTTTGATGCGATTCTGGGAAAGGAATAGTTATCCCCTTATTATGTGGTGTTGGATTATTTCACCAAAACCCTTACCTTATCCATGCCCCGTATACCCCTAGTTGTGTGGCAGAGATCTATTAGCTATGCATCAACATGAATTATTTCTTATGTTTATTCTCTGAGACTTATATTGAGGGGTTGTGATTCTTATCTTTCTTATATTTATGATGTTAGTGCGGAGAGTCCTTTGATTGATTCTACTCCTATAGTTTGTGATTTTCCTAATTTCTTTGCTACCGACCTACCTGGCCTTCCCCCTGAGCATGATATTGTGTTTATTATTGATATTGAGTGAGGAATCTGACTTATTTCTATGGCACCTTATTGTATGGCTTTTTTCGAGCTTAAGGAGGTAAATTCTCAACTTCAGTATCTTTTGGGTAAGGGTCTCATTAGGTCAAATGTGTTACCTTGGGCTGCTCCCGTATTGTTCATAAATAAAAAAGATGGTTCTTTGCATATGTGTATCAATTACAAGCAACTGAATAAGGTGACTATGAAGAATATATATCATATGCCTCATATTAATGACTTGTTTGACAAACTTTAGGGTATGATGGTGTTTTCTGAGATTGAATTGAGGTCCGATTACCATTAGTTGAGGTCTGATTACCATCAGTTCTCTAAGAGTGACTTCTTTTTACTGAAACTTGGTTAAGTTATTTCTCATAAGTTGAGGATGCTAAATATTTGTGAGAGCAACTACCTCACTCATGATTTGGAGTTGGCACGGTAGTCTTTAGGATTAAGATTTTGAGGCATTACTTGTATGGTGCTAACTTTGAGATCTACACTTACCATCATAGTATTCAACACTTTATGACTTAGAAAGAGATTAACTCAAGATATCACAGTTGAATGAAGTTGCTGAAGGATAATGACAACTCTATTTTATTCCATTCACGCATGAAGAATTTGGTAGAAGATGCCTTGAGCCGGAAGGTGTGAGTACGGGTATCTTAGCTTTAATTTAAGTCCTTGAGTGCCTGTTGGTGTGGGATATCCAATGCTATCCAACTTGATGGTTCGACTTGATATTTCAGACTCCAGAAGGATCCTTGCTAGTGTGGAGTCTAGGTCTACTTTATTTAAGAAGATTTAGAAGTACTAGTTTGGGTATAGTGGACTTGGTGGCATCCATGATCAAGTTCTAAGAAGCGAGTCCAGGAGCACTACCATGGATTTGAGGGTATGATGAGATATAATGGTTGCATTTGTTTTTCAAAAGTTAGACACTTGATACAATTGATATTGTGTGAGGCTCACAGCTCCAAATACTTTATTCACTTTGGGATAGCTATTATGTATTGGGAGTTGAGGCAGAACGACTAGTGGAGTAGAATAAAGAGAGATATAGCAGACTTTTTAGTTCATTGCCTATGTTATTAGTTGGTGAAAGTTGAGTATCATAGGCCTAGTTGCCTGATTCAGAGATTGCCCATTTCCAGATAGAATTAGGAGTGGATTATTCTGTACTTTGTTAGAGGTTTTCCCCGTACCTCCCATAGTTTTTATGACATTGGGGTCATTGTATATTGGTTGACCAAATCAGTATATTTCCTTCATATTCAAATGGCTTTTAGTGTCGAGAGGTTCGCCCACATCTATGTATGTGAGATAGTTTACCTGCATGGAGTACCCATATCTATTATTTTGGACAGAAGCTTAGTATTCACTTCTAGATTCTAGAGGGATTTTCAGGAGGAGTTGGGTACATAGGTGGATCTTAGCATAATTTTTTACCCTCAGACCGATGGACAGTCAAAGAAAACTATTTAAATTCTTGAAGATTTGCTTCAAGCTTATGTTATGGTCTTTAAAGGTTAATGGGAGCAACACTTGGAATAGGCGGAGTTCGTTTATAATAATAGATACCATTCGAGTATTGAGATGGAACCATTTGAAGAACTATATGGTAGACATTGTCGATATCTGATTGGGTGGTTTGAGACCTCTAAGGTTAGGCCCTGTGGTACTGACTAACTTTGGGAAATTCTAGATAAAGTTTAGGTGATTAAAGATAAACTGAGGAAATCTCACAGTAGGCAAAAGGCTTGGATAGATCATAGACTTCGTGCCTTGAGGTTTGGAGTTGGAGTTTGAGAAAATTTTTAAGTATCTCCTATTAAGGACATGATGAGGTTTAGGAGGAAGGGCAAGCTCAGCCCTATATACATGGTGCCTTTTGATATACTTTGCACAATTAGAGAGGTGGCTTATGAACTGGACTTGCCCCCAATTTTTGATGGTATTCATCCATTCTTTCATGTTTTTATCTTGGGCTGTTACATTCCTAATGAGTCACATGTGATTTGGTAGGACTCAATTTAGTTGTATAGGAGATTGACCTTCGTAGATGAGCCACTTCTCATATTAGCTAGGGATGTCAGACGGTTGTGCTCTAGAGAGATTCTACTAGTTAAGGTTTAGTGGAGACACCGCCCATTAGAAGAGGCCACTTAGGGTATTAAGAGATTGATGTATGCCCAATATCCCCACCTATTCATGTTTATAGGTACATCCTAACCCTTTACTTTCTCGAATAAATATTCTTTTAGTATTGGATTTTATAATGACCCTCCAGGTTATTTTTTGCATTTCCATTTTCTCAAGTCATTATTGACTTGCTGGAGCAGAAATTTGGTTACCAGGCAGTTCATTTGATTTTTAGATCCAATTCCCTATTTGCTGGTAAGGATTGTCGTACATTAACTTTAGGTTAGTTTTGATAGTTCCACCAGTTTAAAACATTAATTTTAGGCTCGAAGGACCTTTGGTTTGTGTGTTAATGCTTTGAGACTCATATTTGGCTATTGGGTGGATTTTTATAAAAGTGCCCTAAGGGTGCGGGGCCTATATTCTATTGAAACAACTCCAAATGGAAATTTCGATAGCATCACCAAGTCTGGAATATTGAATGTAATAGGGTTGCATAGTTTATTTGCATTGACAGGATGCCGAATGAATCCTAAGGGGTCGATGGAAATATGACAGAAACTTAGTTTTAGCTGGTACATGGTCTCAGCTGGTGCAACCGCTTTAGCGAGCAAGTGAGTCACTTTAGCAGCCAAGCTGGTCCCTGCCTTGTCACTTTAGTGAAGACCTGACGACTTTAACGGACGTCGCTTAAGCAGCATGTTGTCCGCTTTAACAGAGGTCGGCCAAATGCACAGGTCGCTTAACCGACCATGTACAGCTTTAGCACCAATAACTTAAGATATCAAATAACCACTTAATCAGTAATTACAAGGGCATTAAATTATGCTCTTCATTCAATTTTCTCCCATTTTCTCCTAGTCCCAAGAGCCTAAAAACCCTAGAGAGCTTAGGAAATTGGAAAATTGATCCTTGGGTGGTCATGGGGTGTTGGTGAGCTCAGGAAAGTCGATTACTCATCATAATCCTTGTAAGTTTCCGTCTAATTCTTAATTTAATTCTTTGAATTAGTCTTAAATCCCTAATTTCTTAAAAGGATCAATTTTGGTGTTATTTGGGCATGAAATTTACTCATTCTTGAGGGTAAATATCCCGCATAAGGAGATGTGTTAACGATTTCAAAATTGTAATTTCACAATTGAGCCCCACATGGGATTTTGACTCGATTTTTGACCCAAAGCATTAAAATGAAATATAGGTATCATTATTCTTATATTAATGGTGTCCAGGTAGGCTAGGCTTACTTTCCTATTAGATTGAGCTTTAGTATGGTAATGGTATAATGTTATGCTAGTCTTGGGTTAGGAATTATGACTTTCTCATATAGTCATCAAAATTTTGATTATTTAGCTAGTTAGTGAGACGTATTTAGATGGATTTAACTTAACTACCCATTTCTTGGGTTGAATTGCCACCCTAGGACTTAATGAGACTTATATAGCACCTTGTAGTGGGATTTTTTGAACCTTAATCTAGCTCAAGGTATAAATTTTCATAGAATTGTCTTTTGGGGTTAGAAGCAGGCCCCTCGTCCTACTTAAGGCCAAGATTATAGTTAGGTCCTTGTATACTTAAGAGGCCTTCTCCCATCATCCCATATATATTCTTGAGACCGAGTAGGATTTAGATATATTTTGACATTGTCTTGGCTTGTACCTTGGATATATTAAGACCGATTTGAGTCCGACAAATATGATATTAAGATTAGTTTGAGTCTGGCAATTATTATATTAAGATTGGCTTGAGTCCAGCATCTATGATGATATTATTTTTGGTTCGAGTTCAGTATTCTTGATACTATTTCTGGTTCAAGTCTGGCATTGAGAGATTACTTATGGTTATAAAATCAATTTGACTCTGGTATTTATGGTATGGAGTATCCACAGTAATGGTTTTGAGGTTTAGATATCTTATGCGTGTTACTGTAGCTATTTCCTCTTGATTGTATCCATTGGGATTATAGAGGCTCAGTTATTATTTATTCTTTCTTGCATCTTATAGGCTTATGGGCCTCTATTAGGCTATAGTTAGTCATGTTCTCTTTGATATTATTTACTTGACTATTTACTTTTAGTATTTGGAGAACTATTCCATGTTTGCCCTTTTTTTGACTTTAGTTTATTAACTCGCATCTTATTGTACTTATATTATGATTCAGCTTAGTCGGTTTATGATGCCTATTGATTATCCATTATTTTGTTACTCATAATACACATGCATTTTTTTGATGCAAATTTGAGTACTAGCTATCGAGCGTTGACATTTGTACTAGTGCTGGTCAGAGTTCGGAGGTAGGGTGATCTATTCTTCTATTTTGGATGGTCTTTCTATGCGAGACTATTGTACCTTTGTTACTTATAATACTCTTATTCTTTTGCTAGAGGCTCCTGTGACCTTACTAGGTCGTGGGATATTTCTACTCTTTTCCTTATTTATCTTTAATAGTGTTATCATACTTATATTCTATGGCTTATAATCAAATAACTTGTGTAATTTACCCTACTTTCCACCAACTAGCTCATTACTTGTCGTTCTGGACTACAATTTGGCTTACCTATTGGCGAGTTAAAGTAGGTGTCATCACCACTAGTGAAATCAAGTTTTGAAAATTATTATGATGCTCGAGTTGGGAGCTTGAATTTATATTAGTGGCCTTGATTGAGCATTAAATTGCCATTTACATTATTGTGTCACTAAGTAGGGCCTGACTAATTATCGTAGTCGTTATTTGTGTATTAAATTCCCTTATTTTATTAATGATACCTGAGTGAAGGGTTTGAAATAATATTATTGATGTCTCGTATGACTATTTATTCTAATAGTAAAGAGCAAGGGCAAATATCATAAATTATTGACACATTGAGTTGATTATAAGTAGACTTTTACATGTATTGAATGGATTATTATCTTCATAGTGATTGGTTGTGAGTATTACATCCTCATTTCATACATACATATTCATGAGACATTGGTACCACTGGGAAACACTGATTTTGAAAGAAAATGTGACATCCTTAAAAATGCCTAAATTAAGGGATGTGTAGATATGGTTGATTGAGATATTAGAAACACTTTATAAACCTTGATCCGTGAACATTATTCGAAGAGGTAGATTGAGATTATGACAAAGCGTAAGGGTTACAAACCCCCCATGGGTCCTATCTTAAGAGCGCCAAGTCCTGATAGGTGTATACAGAACGTTCTTCAATAACTGTCAATCATTAATCATCATCCCATTATCATCACTACATTGTATTGCAATCACTTTAATTACATGGAATTTCCTTGGTATGTTTGGATATTGTGTTTGAATATTTACTATTGTGTTGAATCACAACAACTGAACTTTATTTGTGATATTATGTACTCGACATTAATTTTAATAAAACACACATATTATACTACCTCTTGATTGATTTCGGAGTTAAGATATTCATGAAATGCGGTGTTAGGATATGGCTTGATTAGTAAGACATGTAGTGCCACACTTATTGGTAGCATTATATTTACATAGCACACTTTCACTACTTTATCCAGATTATTGGCTAAACATGATAATTGAGCCTGATATACTGTGTTAGTGAGTTTCCCTTATAATGACTTCCTTCTTCTTGTTGGTCATAAAAATGGTTAGTATGGACTTACTTGGATTATTTAGCATACCCTGTATACTGATACTCCTATGACTGTTGTGTTAGGTCAACCTAATAGGATAAAGTGGAGTAATTGTTGACTATAGATCTACTAGGGAAACCTTGGGTAGTTAGGATGGTGGTTCTCGCCATCATATTGGATTAGGATCGATTATCGATGATTCTTGCTGAGTACTACTATTTTATACTCACTCTCTTTCCTTTTACTTATTTTCTTTACTCTGTGCTGGTATTTGGTTCGAGTATCAAATCGTAGAATAGATTCCTTCAATATTGGAGTTGTGAGCCAGACTCCAAATCTTATCGGATCTATTTTTATTTATCTTATGCTTACCTGATTTAAGATACTTTAGCTATTAATATTATTTTGTATTTAGAGGCATGTACTAGTGACAACCAGACCTAGATGTATCTTTGAACTATTATTTCACCTTTATATATATTTTTGGGATTTTTCTTCTTGTTATTCCACTTCTAATATACATAAATATTCTGTTGGGTTGGGATAGACTTACCTGTATTGGAGGGTATGAAAGGTGACGTTGTAATTTATTTTTGGAACGTGACATGTCTTAAATATAAATAAGCATAATATAAAATAAGAAGATATCCGGGTAAGCTCTAACAAATGCTACCTCTATCTCTGGAAAACGAACACCAGGAAATCTCAAATAATGCTTCACTACTCGCTCAATATTTGCACATAGTGAAGAAAAAAAAGAAAAGAAGAGCAATGGGTGAGTATGAAACAACTGCACTCAGCAAGCATTATCGACAATCGACCCTAATCTAAAGTGATGGTAAGAACCATAACACCCAACCATCCATGATTTACCCCATATAAACCTACACTAAAAAAAATTCCAGCCTATTCTAGTATATAACAATGATTGACAAGATATCCAAATTAGTTCAACTCAGGCAGCCACCTATAGGTTAAAGATCAACAATAATAGTAATAAGTCACATTAGGGAGAATTCCACTGACACAATATATTATATCCACTCACCATGCCAAACTAATAATCCAGGATAAGATAGAGAAGGTGCATATCCCACAGTAAATAAATGTGACATAAAAGTTCTAATGGATGAAAGTGTAATCAATACACAACATATATAATATATCGATCATAATATCACATAAAAATGATAATGCAATGCAATATAGTGATATAATTTGATATACAGAGCCCAAAGTAAAAGTTGTATACATCTTTCGAGTCTAAGCACTAGGAGAGGATCTATAGGGGGTTCGCAACCTATATACCAATCATAATCTTATCAATTAACCTTGCCAATACTTTCCCAGGCTAAGACATTTTATAAAATAGTTTATTTTTTTTGCATAGAATTCATGTTCTATAGTAGAACCAGTTCCATAAAAATGTGTGATAAATGAGTATCCATGATCATGAAAAAAATAACAATGAATAATAATCAGCTCTACAATGGTATAAATGCATCCAAGTCACTTAAATATCGGTGAATCATGATACAATCCCTTACACAATAATTACAACAATAATAAAGAACTACTAATACTCAAACAAAAATAACACCAACCTCTAAATGGGACTTAAAATTATAATAAGGAGCTATAAATACTCAAACAACACTAACACCTGCTCTAACATAGGCATCACAATAATAATATCTCAAATCAATAATAAGGTTCAGTTAAGGCTCCACACGAACATCACAATAGTGCTAATCGATCAAGTTAATAATAAGATTCACACAAGTCCCCACACGGGTATCACAATTATAATTATAATTAACTCAAATTATATAAACATAGAAGATTCACCCAAACCATAGATTGTTTTATATTATAAATTTTCACTTTTTTCTATTTATGAAACAATTATATTTAAATACTTAAAAGGGAATGATACTCTTAACTAACATGATAAAAATTTACTTTCATTCACAATACAGAGTAATTACCCTAAGATTCCTATTTTAACTTCTTATTTATAACTACAATCACTTTACAACCTAAGTGATTACTAAACCCCAATTATTTTGTTAATTCCACTAAACATTATTCAATCTTTACTCACTATAAATTTATTCATGATTAATACATTATTCATCAATAACATACCATAAATATATTAACAAGTAGAGAGAATAGTTAAGATTCCCATTTTATTATTTTAGCCTATTTATATACTTTGGTTCCTTGGGATGCTCGCTATCTTATCTAGGTGGGACCCATAAAACCTTAGGTGTTGTTTGGTGTGAGGGATAAGAGTAAATAATTTTGGAATAAAATTTAAATACCTCACAATTGCTTGTTTGGTTGTACAACTTGGGATAACTTATCCCGGGATTATTCATTAGTACTAGGATAAGTTATCCCTCCCTCATGGTGGTATAGTAATACCATGATAAGTTATCCTTCGTTAAAGAAATTAAAATGACAAAAGGACCCCCACAAACTCTTTTATAATCACTTTTCACATCCATTCATATTCACAATATTTTTAATACCATTTATAATAACATTCACAACCTCTACTACTCATTATTTTATGACAAATATTTATATATTTTATTTAAAAAATTACACTATATAATATATTTTTTATTTATGAATATATTACACGATATATTTATTTGACTAATTATTATGTTTATTTATATATTTTGATTTCTCTTAGGAATAATAAAACTATTGACTCCACTGTTGAATTACATATTTTAAATTAAATAATTTTTTATCACTTGAAAATTGATATTGTATATATCAATTAAAATAAATTTTAATATTTTATAGTATATGAGTGATATGTGCTTAAATGAAGTGACATAAACAACAAATCCTTTTTTACTTTAATAAATTTAAGTTGAAAGTTTTATTTAAAACTAAATAAGATGTAGTAAGATATTTTTTAATTACACACGACATAATCATGGAAAGGCACACAAAAAAATTAAGCTAAATAAGTTGAAAGTTTTATTTTTAAATATACACGACATAATCATAGAAATGCACACACACAAAAAAATAAGCTACATAAGATAGAAGTTTTATTTTTAAGAATGAATATTTAGAGTTTGAAAAAATATTATATAATAAAAGCTAAATAAGATGGAGGGTATTTTTGTAATCAATTAACTTATTCTTAGAAATTATACCTTGCATATTATTTTGAATAAACAAACCAAACACTCAATAAGAAATAATCTCAGCATAATTAATATAACTTATCTTAGCTTAACTTATCCCATCATAACTAATCCCAACATAACTTGTATTCAAACCAAACAACCTCTTAGTGATTCATAAAATACAAGCAATAAGAACATAACACATAAACACCTTAGGAAAGAGTCAAGGTAGACCTTAACTTTCCTTTGAAAAGACATGCAAAGCCAAACCATAGTCCAAAGAATCAAATGAAAACTCTAATATCTCAATAACCTCTAAGTACATCTAATCTAATCAAATATGACATCCATACATAAATACGAGATCAATAATATTCGTATTGACACACTTTGATTTGAGGTATTAAATCACCTCAAAAATCAACCACAAATATAAAAGAGTGAAACTAGAATTTTAATACAAAATCACTTTTCTCATAATTTAAGGGTTTCAAATAAAAAATCCCATAAAAAAACAAGTTGAAAGTAGGTTAGAAATCATCAAAATACTTATTTTTTTCACTTTACTAGATAAAATCCTAAAATATCAAATTCAAAAATCTTGAATTGAACACAATTTAGCAATATAATCAAGTATTAATGTTGGAAACAAGATTTAGAAACTCACCCAAGGTTTAGATCTCGAAAACCCCTTTTAATTAGACTTACATTGATTTCCCAAGCTTTAAAAATGGTGAAAATAGAGGTCTAGCTTGAAAATGTAAAATTAAAAGGTTGTTAGGTCCGCTTCCATCACAAACATATAGAGGACATCCCATTCTTTGTTGTCCTAACCTTATGACCATCATAAATGCAGTAGATCTATGTAAATGGGGTGAAGAAATTCCTCCTGAACTGAACCTCAATAAATAACTTTTCACAAATTAAATCACCACCTCGTGTTTGTAATGCCCAAAATATGCTTCTCCATAATTGTTAAGAAATAACCATAACGTGACAAAGGAGTTATCTACATTAGGAGACAAAAAATTTGCTGAAAATACAACATTGAAAATCCCCAACTGACCCTCAAAATACATTTAAAACCTCATAAAAATAAAATGATAATGCTGTTATGCTAATTTTAAATGTTCTGACTTAATGGAACCATTAGATTTATTACATAGGGTTGTTATTAATAATTTAACCCTAAAGTGAACTTTAGACCATTAAAACTCATATTTTGATCAAACACTCAAAAGTCACAAATGGATCTCAAAATTTGAATCAACTATGCTACTAATCCAAAATGGACATTCTGTATCTAATTAAACAAACAATACTTTCATCCATGTAAAACCCTCTAGGTTATTTTCTATATTTCCACGTATTTTTGCAGTTTAGAAAGCTATTTTCACAATTTAGAGCTTTTATATAGATGCCCAAGTCATTTATGACTTATTGGACCTGACAGTTCAGTTATCGAGCAGTTTATTTGATTTTTAGAGTCAATTTCTGATTTTTAAAGTCTTCATTTGTATGAATTAGATACCGGGAGAAAGTTTCAGTTAAACAACCTTGTATAGTAATTATAATAGTTTCAAAAACTTTGAATAAATAATTTTAGGCTAAGGGGACCTTTGGTTTGGTCCTAAGGCTTCCGGACTCATTTCATAATATTGGTTGGAAAGTGATAAAAATGGTCCATGGGTGTTGGGTCCAATTTTCATCCAAAAACCTCTAATGGATATCATGATTTCCCCATTGAGTCTAGAACATTGAATTTGATAATGTAGCATAGTTTAATTGCGTTCATGAGATTTTAGATAAATCTTAAGAAGTCAGTGATGACTTGGAATTTTTGAAGTCCCCAATGGTGCATCTACTAAAGCAACACTTGGGTTACTTTAACGGAGGCTTCTTATAGATGATCGCTTCAATGACCAGCTTTATCAGCTGGTGGGTAGCTAAAGTAGAGCCTAGCCCGTTTATGAGAAGGCTGTTTAAGCGATTATTGGCCTTCTTATGTAGAGCATTCAAGGAAATGGGTACCACTTTAGCGGTACTTGGCGGTCTAAGCGGTGACCGCTTAAGCGATCAAGTGTTCTCTTCAGTGGTCAAGTATCCACTAAGGTGGTCAAGTCTTAACCGGCTCTTAGGATGCATTAAAGCCCACCCCTACTCGATTTTCTCCCCGTTTCTCCATAATTAAAGAGCTTGGAGCCCTACAGAGTATGGATAATTAGGGGAGAAATTATTTTGAGATTTTGGGGTGATTGTGAACTCGGTTTCCTTATTTCATCATCAAAATCTTAGTAAGTTTTCATTGAATTCACGGTTCATTTCTCAATTTATTTCCCAAAATTACTAGATCATTTTTAGGTTTGTTTTAGCCTTATTTGAGCTCAAAATTTA
Source organism: Capsicum annuum (assembly GCF_002878395.1). NCBI lineage: Eukaryota > Viridiplantae > Streptophyta > Magnoliopsida > Solanales > Solanaceae > Capsicum > Capsicum annuum. The sequence goes on along the minus strand of NC_061121.1, from coordinate 149,963,365 downwards.
CCCAATCTTTAGGGTAAATATTTCTTTCTCATAGAAGGACGTGCTGACAATTTCGAATGTGCAATTCTGCAAGCGGGCGACACCTAGGATTTTTTTTGTAATTTTGAATCTGAAGCATAAAAATACAATATGGGTACCGTTGTTCTTTTATTGATGAGTATCTTATTACGTTGATAGCGTGTCATTGTGTAGAAGCTTCTCGAAAGTGGTACGATGATTTAATAGATTTCACTGGCTTTCTTCGGCATCTAGGTAGGCTAGCTTTACTTTCTCATAAACTGGGCTAAATTGGTATATATTTATGATAATGTGCTAGATGCAGGTTGGAAATTAGGGATTGCAATTGTATTTAGTATAATTTTGATCTTTTAGGTGGTTAAAGAACCATAAATAAGGCATAATTGACTTAGTAACACCCCGAAAATAGGTTTTGAGACATCACACGTTGCTCAAGACTACGAGTAGCCTTAAGCTAACCCTATAAGACTTTTACTAAAGCTGAAGCACATAATAAAGAAATATAGGATATAATCAAAGCTAAAAAGTAGAATTTTGTCTGAGCTAAGCTAAAATTATCTAAACATGATATCTGAAAATATTAGACTTAAAAGTCTGAACAATAAACACTAGAAATCTGAATCATAACTAGCAGTCTGACAAGCCTCTACTACTAAAAACTACAGAGCCACTGGGAAAAGTCCCCAGTTGACTCAAACTGACTGACAATACTGAATCAACTACTCTAATAAGCTGAAAAATTGAATAAATAGGTCCCCGAACAATGAGGACTCACCAACTGTCGGTATGTAGATGGAGATGCTCAAAATCACTCATGCTGCTGAAACTGAGCACCTGAACCTACATTATGAGATAATGTAGCACATAGAGATGTATATATGGATCATTACATCTGGAATTTACTGAGTATATGGGGGTAAAATGCATAGTAAAATAGTGAGGAACTATATGTATTTTTCTCATAAACAATGCATGCTAAGTAATAATGGATCACTTAGGCTTGAGTAATTGAAAACTGTAATCATAAATCATGAATGATAAAACATACTATATGAATGCTATGAGCCAGCACACATAGTTCTAAATATCTTCTTGAAATCTATTTTCAAATCATACATGCTAAGTATAAAAGGACTCATCTCTGTATCTTCAAACTGAAAGCTGTAATCTCATAGCTAACGACTTACGTAAAACAATATCTAAATAAAATCATGAGCCTTTACACTTAGTTTCTAAAAGCTTTTCTGTTATTCTTTACTCTTTTTTGTAGGCTGTAGGAAGCTTCTTCTAACCAACATAAACTATGTGAGCTAACATAGAGTCCAACGTCTAGTTCCCTTATGGGAAAACCACATGTTGGAGAGAGATGTCATACTCTTGCCAATGAGTATAACCTAAGCTAAGTGATCACATTTGTTACTGTCATCCATATAGAAATAGGAATAATCTAAACCAACATTGGATCATAGTTCTGAGGTATGTGAACATACCCAACTCGGTGCTAAACACTACTCCTTTTAATCTGCATGCTCATTCTATAGGAAATCCACTTTTAAATCTAGTTTAAGGGTTTATAATGAAAATCTCTTATGAATCTATTTATTGTAAACTGTAGTTAAAATTGTAAAGTGGATTCCATATCTAAGCTGAGATCAAACGATCAAATATTTGTTCAAAATCTAAATACAATCAATCATGGGATGCCTATAAGCATAATTTTCTTGAAATATCAACATTCAAACTAGGGCTTAGTAACCCAGACATCAATTTCATGTAAAATCATCATAAAGTTCATGCTAATAATGAAAATCTTGATAATTCAATTCTAAATATGGAAAATAATATCACATGCATAAAAATATGCAAGTAGAAATGTAATTCAACAGCTAAATCACTTGAAAGATCATAATCTTCAAATAACAATATTTGGGTATGAACCCTTATTTGAAACTCATGTAAATTCATGTGAAATTAACTTCAAAAATAATTTTTGGACACAAGTATGAAAGAATTATCCTTGTTGAAAACCCCACATACCTTAATTAATTAATGGACGGAGAAGCTTGAACTTTGAGTTCCTATTTATTCTCTTGAAGATTGTTTCTTAAAGACCTTCAATTGGGAATCTTGAATTTTGGGTTATCTTGAAAAAGGAATGGTGGAATTTGGATTTCTTGAGGATTAAGATTTGAAGTTCTAGGGTTTTTTGGAGAGAAATTTAGTGAAAAGTGAGCGTATAATGCTTAGAATAGGGTTGATATTGTGTTTTACACGATTTGGGGGCTTGGGAAATGATTAGGTTGCCCTTTGTAAAACTTAGTTCGGAACTAGAAATCCCAATTTTGGGCCTTAGCGCGATGCGCTGCTTGTCGTGGTGGCTAATTGGAAAAGGGTTGAGTACAATTTTTCAACATGGCGCGATGCGGGGTAATCATGTTACGCCACTTGAAAAGGACGAGTGCCATTTTGCACTCTACCGCGAGGCAGTGTTATGCTCCACCGCAATTCCTGGTGCGACACTGACCAATCATAGTGAGCTACTGGATAAGGACAAGTGGGAATTATGACTTCATTGTGACGCGGGATAATCTCATTGCTTTACTGTAAATTAGACTATTGCGATTCCGCACCTTACTGCGATGCGGTGCTATCACAGTGCTTTACTGATTTTCACTAAAATTGCCATAATTTCTTGACCGAGTATTGGATTAAGGCGAAATAGGTATAGTTGGAAAGCTAATTCAATTATCTACAATTTGGTAGGTCTAGAGCTGGAAAATTATTTACGTATCAAGTGTTATTCATTTTTAAAGTTGACCCTTGACATTCTTGGAGCTAAACCGAGATAGAAAAAGTATGTGGTAATACAATATCTCCCTCTTGGGAACATTCATCCTCGAATGAGACTAGTTAAACTTAAGATACTGAGGGACTGAGGCTATATACTTTCATGCACAACTAAAACAAACTGCATTACTGAATCTAAAAGATAGTGAGCGACTAAACTAATCTGCGAATGCATAAATTTACAAAAAGATAACTATATGGGTGAATCTGAGTCTGGAAAAGAATTGAATTAAGAAAGACTATTACCTTAGACTGAATCTGAGTTCATGGAGAATAGATGAGGATACTTGGTTTGCATGCCTACTTCTGCTTACCAAGTAGCACTCTCAACAGACTAATTTTTCCACAGAACTTTAACCAAGGGGACTTATTTGTTCCTTAGTTTATGAATCTGATGATCAAGAATCTCTAGTAGAAGCTCTTCGTATGAAAGACTATTTTGAATATCTGTGATTTTTAGAGGGACTACAATATCTGAATCGTCCATGAACTTCTTCAATAAGGACACATGTAAACACCTAATTTTTGACCAAACCTAAGTGTTTTTTTCGCTATTTTAGTGTTCAATTTGTATCTTTTAGGTCTAAATCAGATATTTTAAATTTACTCTTATTTTTACTAAATTTGTTTTAAAAATTTCAAAACTACAAAAATAGAGTCACATTTTTTAAATAAGTTTTTATTTTGTTGTTTATTTATTTATTTATTTTTAGAAAAAAGAATTTTTTAAATTATATTTTTTTTCTTCTTTTAACTTTTAATAAAAAAATCTAGTGATATTAATATTTCTTAATCATATTTCTAAGGCTAGCTGTTTAACTTATTTATATTTTTATTAATTTTAAATAGATTTTATCCTTTTTATTTCTATTTAAAATATTAAAAAAATATAATAATAATAATTAAAAAAAACTAAAAACTACCCATACTTATTCCCATTCCCCACGTTGCACATCCCATATTTCCCACAATTCTCTCACTTTCACAACCCACACCCCATTATTCCCTCAACTCCACAATCTACAACTTTTCCTGCACTATATAACTCATGACACACACATCACTCACTTGGACTTATTCTCTCTTAACTTCACACTCCCTATATAAACACACACAAGGAAAAAACCAAAAAAAGAAAAAAAAAAGAATCATTCCAAAGGAAAAAGAACATTACAGAGGAGAGAAAGAAGAACACAAAAAGAGAAAAAACAAAAGAAAAAAAGAAAGCAAATACAGAGACAAAAAAAGGGAAAGAAAGGAAAAGAGTGACAAGTTGAGTTCGGATTCCTAATCGAGTTTTCGGTGGTAACGTTAGAGTTTTTCTTTTGATTTAGTTCATCATACAGGTTTTTATCCGATCCTACATTTCTTATTGTCTAAGTTTTATTTTAAATCAAAGTATGAATATAGATGTTAGATAATTTCATGCATTATTTGGTATGTAAAGCCTCTCTTATTATGGTATGTTATTTGCCTATGACTCTCTTTATATGGTGTTGTTGACATGGTATTTTTAATTGACTAAATGTATACCTATTTTTCTTCAAATACATCTCGTCACTATAGATTTCCATGTTTATCTATTTATTAATGTTAAAGAAGTCAAGGATCATGTATTGAATCTCTCATTAAGTTTCAAACTTTATGAGTGATATTGCTAAAGAATCTTATGATGAACCACCTAAAATGTAATCAAGATAGTTGTTGTTGTATTGTATTTTGTTCTAAAAGTGTCTTTGATATGAATTTAAAATGTTGTTAAAAATTATTTAAGTGGTAGTTTATTATTAATTAAGTTGGGTTTCAAGAAAAGTGACTCTAGTCATATTTTTATATTATTTGATCAATTGATTTTTGTTTCCTTAACCATTCAAAGGACGATGATGATATAATTATCTCAACCAACAGTCCTATAAGTTTTACATTTGTGAAAATTAATTCAAGACTCAAAAGTAGTCTATATGGATCCAAAAGAGGGTTCGTAATTGCGTACTTTTCAAATATAATATTCTACGTAAGCATCTTGCTAAGTTCTTTTGTAAAATACTACATTTTTAATTACTGTCTGTCCCTTTTCATTTAACAAAGACAAGTTTGACTAGGTATGGTCATATGAAGTTAAAAAGGGAACAAAGATTTATATAATTTGTAAAAAAATTCATGACAGTAAAGTAAAATAAAATGCTTAAATTAAAATTTTCTAAATATAACATGCCCTGCAACGATCTTTTAAACACATTTTTGTCTATTTTTTTTTTTTTTAAAAAGAGCATTGTTCGTTTGAGAAAATCCAATTTATTTTATCTCCCATTACATAGATATACGAAAAGCGAGGACAAACCAATTGGGAGAGCGAGAAAGATAAGTCATAATTCATAAAGAAATGAGTTAGGTTATTGATCTCAAGAAAATTTAAGTTTAATACAAGTGAAAGTTAACGATGAAGTTGGAAAGCCCTGCTACCGACCATTCATTATAATAAATTAACCTACCGTTTGAAGCCAATTGAATTGGGTTGGGTAGATTTTAAACCTATTAGGTGCTTATTTAGACTAGGAAAATGGGGACGACTCATAAATGCCTCAAAGGCACAAGAAATGTATCAAAACTCGTGGTAAGGCCGAAAAGTACTACTATCGGTAAGCACACATCAATACAGTCTTAAATATATTCAAAATAAATAAAAGTGGGATGTAAGTATCTTTAGGCTAACAAATCCTCTATATCCGAAAGATTAATTTAAGCTAGACACAAGTCATTAAAGTGACCATGCTAGAATCACGGGACTCGAGGGGGCCTAACACCTTTCCTTCGGTCAATAGAATTCCTTATTCGGATTTTTAGTTCGCAGACCAGAAATAAAGAGTCATTTTCTTCTGAATAGGGATTCAATAATGTGACTTGAAACACCCAAACTCAATTCCAAGTGGCGACTCTGTAAATAAAATAATCCCTACTCAAAACATCACTTTATTTGGAAAAACCCATTTTCTCAAAACCAACTCCTTAGCGGGGTTGGATGCGGTGAAAAATAGGGGTGTGATAGATGGTGACTCTGTTAGGGAAATAACCAAAATTTGAGATTTTATATTGACCTGTTTGGCTTTATTTAATTTTGATATTGTATATTGTTGGCCTAAATGTGTTCTTTTCCTACATGTTTATCGCTTTGATATTATTTGAATTGCAATATAAACTGTCTTCTCTTGCGCACCCATCTGCATCTTCTGAGATACTGTATATTCGAAGATGCAGTCTATGCTTCCGATCTTGAGATACCAGAGATGTAGGAATGCTCCTGGGAAGGATTTGGTAGTCACCCACAATTTATGACAAGAAGGGACCAACAGTGAGGCCGAAAATCCCTGCTACCGGTAAAGCTGACCCTTGCCGACTCGAGTTGTTTGCTCGTTTTACCGCCAGTCTAGATACCTAACTCTACCTAGTTGAACCTAGTATAACTAGAACTTAGACATGGCTATCCCTAATAGGCTGCGCTTTATTTGTATCACGTGCAATTTTGACTTAGTGGGGCTCGACCCGGGGGTCGGGTCCGTCTAGGACAGGTGTCACCTTTTGAGACCATCATGTACATTTTATGGGCTACTTGTTGTATTATAGGAAATGCCATATCGAATGTTGACCGTCTTTTAAGTGAATTAATTGATCTGAGAAAAAAAGGGGTTAAATATATTTTTTTAAGGGTTTATTTTAGAAAATATACACTCTCTCTGTCTCATTTTATGTGTCTCCATTTGATCGGGCACGGATTTTAAGAAATAAGTAAAAACTTGATGCTTTTTACCAAATTGTCCTTCATTAAAACAATGTACTATTATAAATTTTAATTAAGTGGGCCCTTATAAGTGGGACAAATAAGGGTGAAAGTGTAATTATGTCTTTAAATAGTTACCAAATAAGGAAAGGTGACATTCTTTTTGGGACGAACAAAAAAGGAAATGATGACACATAAAATGGGACGGAGGGAGTAATATTTTTGCATAGAACTTTTTTGTAAAGATTAAGTCGTTTTAACGTCGTGGTCTCGTTATGTCCATTTTCTTTGGTTTTAAAATCTCTCTTAGGAATATCATAGAGCCCATTTTGTCAAACACAGTTTTAATTTTGTCAAACAATTTGGTCCACTATTTTGTTTTAATAATTTAATTATTTCTAATGTGTCTGGTTCAAACGCTATCAAATTATTGTCTCTACTCTTGGATGTTTTAGAAGACTTGGATACTTCCTGTTTTGTCAGTTATTATTTTCTCATGCTCATTTTGAAATCTTTTTTCGTGTCATTCCATCAACTTCTTTTGAAAATTATTTTTGTCTTGTTTTAGGATGTTTAAAATAGAATTCTTATTTTCCATCATTATTCTATAGGGCAATATGAACTCATTTGGAAGGAGTGACAAGAGGCCGAGGGATGATGAAGTACCCTATTTCATGGTGTTGGATAAAGTTCCGAAGCTATTGCGGATATGGTATAACAATATAACTGACTATGGATAGGGAGAAGTATATAACCACTTGGGATTTTTAAGGAGTCTGTTAAGTGTTGAACCACGAAGAGATGTGATAGAATCTTTGGTACAGTTTTGGGATCCTTCAATCAATGTATTCCGATTCTCCGACTTTGAGCTCACTCCCACATTGGAGGAAATAGGAGCATTTATTGGAAAGGGAAAGAATCTTCACCGAGGAGAACCCATGATACCTAAGCATGTCACTTCCAAAATATTTTTCGAGCTATTGCACATAAAGGAGAAGAACATAGGAGGCTGCCTAGAAAATGGATGGGTTTATCTAGAATTTTTGTACGAAAGATATGATCAAAAAAAGGGATTCAAGTTGTTTAAATCAGAACTTAAAAACGGGGGGGAGGTGGGGTGCTACTGGACCTGGGAAAAGCACAGTTCCGAAGCATTAATAGTGGCTTTTTTGGGAATCATGGTATTTCCAAAGAGAGGAGGAAAAATCAGCACCAATCTGGCTGTGTTTATTACTGCTTTTGAGAAGAATCCTAAGGTCACCCTCGTGCCTATGATTCTGGCAGACATTTATCGGGCCCTGACTATGTACAAAAATAGGGCAGACTATTTTGAAGGATGTAACATTCTATTACAGTTATGGGTGCTCGAGCATGTTTGTTATCATCCATTTGTTGTGGATTTTTGAGTCGAATGGAATGATTATATCAATGGACATGAGAATAGGATGGAGGACCAAAACTTTCCCAAAGGAATAGGAGCTTGGAAGGAGTACTTGGAGTGGTCTACGACGGACAAGATAGTGTGGAATTATCATTGGTTCCCCTCAAAAGAGATGATATATATGTCTACTTTCTGACCCTTCATCGTCTTAATGGGTCTCCGAGGTGTTTATCCCTATGTGCCACTAAGAGTCATGTGACAATTCGGTCGATATTAGCATATACCGCTAGTCGAGGATATGAAAGAGTTCATGTACGAATTCCTTCCTGACATCCCTCTAAGGAAGACTGAGATACTTAAGATTTGGGAAGGTTGTGTACTTTCAGGTTTTGAGCACATGGTGGAATACCACTACAAGGGTGAGGTAGACTATTGGTATCTGCCATGGTTTTATGACCAGCCTCCTCCTAAAGCTATGCCAGAAAGGTCAGCCAGAGAGCTAGTGGATCGAGAAGCGGAGATTGAAGTCAGAATTAAGCAGGATCAACGAGAGGTAGAAGAGAACTATTGGTCTACTCTGCATGTCTTAAATAATGATGTGGAAAGGGCTAGAGAAGAATTGGTTCATCATGAGGCGAGATTTGAGGCCAGAATTAGGTCGATTCGCAGGAAACTGAGAGAGAACCGTGTTTCCATGCATGCCCTACAAGAAGACCTGGATATTTCCACCGGTGCTATGGAGCAGCAATCGAGTGATTTTGTGAAAGCGAAGGCCTTACTGACAAACACATAGTCAAAGCTTTGAGCACAACTAAAAGATTCCATGGAACGGGAAAGAGAAATAGCGAGGCGCTTCACGAATTTTTAGAAGGAAGTTGAAGTTGAGAGAAACCAGTGGATGACTGAACGGTAGGTGCTTCACTATCAGATCGATGACCTTCATGAACAAGAAGGAGACCTAAAACATACCGTCCGCACTACGCAGCATTGGGTGCAAAACCGCCATGAGAGTATGACCGAGGCCAGGGGAGAAGCTCTTCATCTCAGTGAAACCTTGATTAATATTTATGCTAAGTATCTTCACCGAGATGATGAAAATCTGGGTCATCAGGCACGTGCTCTCGCTCCACATCTACCAAAAGAATTATCCAGGATCTTCTCAAGTCTGAGGGAGGATTAAATTGCAAGACATCTTTGGAAGGCATCTTGGTGATAATTATTAAAGTCCTTTAGTGTTTGTTTTCTTAGAGTTAGTTTCTTTATAGGTTTTCTTTAGAATTTCACCAGTATTCCGAGTCTGTTCTAGTTTTAGTTAATTTTAGTTTCCTTTCATTAAAGTTTTGTTTTAAGAACAGTTGGAAATGTATGGAAAAGTTCTCATTTGTTTCAAGTTTTTATTCTCTTTATTTCTGGAATATATATATATATATATATATTTACTATATCCATGAACTACGTGATGATCTGATTCATGTAAAACATGATACGTAGGCAACCCTCGGCGGATGCGATTAGATATTTTCCAAGTTTCAAGTAATAATTTTAAGATGTTGGCATTAAATAATGAGGGTAAAAATTTATTCACCATAGACGGGATGAAATAAGAGGGTTTTTCTAAGTCCATTTTAGGAATAAAATTACTTAGTTGCATGGATGTGAGTTTGTTATGAATATATCAATATTTTTAAAGCTCTAAATCCTAACATATTTGTTTCTGTTTTATAAAAAAGAGAGTAAGGTGGTTGGTTGTGGTTAAGCTGGTCTCTCACTCGTACAACATGAGGTATAAAGGAAAAAGGAAGATGACTCAAAAAGATGGAACGGAGTCTGATAACGAAGAAGGTCGAGATTAGTTAATTCCATGAGAGTTCGCATCTTTGGAGGAGAATAGGTTATTAAAGCAACAAATTGCAGAAATGTATCAGGCCTGGGCGAATGGACAAGTCCCGCATTCCTCCATTCCTGGTCTTTCGGATGCAAATCATCCCAGTTCTACTCAAGCCCAAGTCGACGATCCGCTTTATCCACCTGGATTCGGTCCATACACTAATGTGTCTAGCGCTGCTGGTACATCCACTATGCGTTCTCCAAATCTATCATTCACGAACAACCTGCTCTTTATTCTTGCCGTGCCAACTAATATAAATCCTCCATCAATCATATAGAAGCCTATCGACGAGAATCATGATCAAGTCCATCCCCCTGAATTGGCATTCAAACCCGTAAATTTATATCAGCCCACTCATCAGCTTGAGTCCCATATCGCAATTGAGAAGGCTAGTATGAATGAAGAACGAGAAGAGATAGCTAGAAAAGTGAGGAGTCTGGAGCAGAGTATGAGAAACATACAAGGATTGGGAGGACACTAAAGTGTCTCTTTAAAGGACCTATGTATGTTCACTAATGTTCATTTGCCAATAGGGTTCAAGACCCTAAAATTTGACAAATATAGTGGTCATGGTGACCTAGTGGCCCACTTAAAAAGGTATTGCAATCAACTTAGAGGAGCAGGAGGGAAAGAGGAGCTGCTTATGGCCTATTTCAGAGAAAGTTTGATGGGAATAGCCTCCGAATGGTTTATCGATCAAGACATCTCCCATTGGCACGTTTGGGATGATATGGCTCAAGATTTTATACAACAATTTCAATACAATCTCGACATTGTTCCTGACCGTACTTCTCTTGCTAATATGAAGAAAAAACCACCTAAAAGTTTTCAAGAGTTTGCCATAAAAAGGAGAGAACAGGCGTCTAGAGTCAAATCGCCAATGAAGGACTAAGAATTGATTAACATTTTTCTCCAAACTTAAGAGTCCAATTATTTTCATCATTTACTAGCTGCGTTTAGTAAACCTTTCGCCAAAGAAATAAAAATTGGGGAAATGGTGGAGAATGGCATCAAATCAGGAAAAATCGTAAGCCAAACCGCCCTCAAGGCCACTACATAAGCCACTCAGAGTGGATTAGGTGGTTTCAGAAATTGGAAAAAGAAGGAGGAAGGATCCATGATGACATCAGGATCGGGCACTTCCCAAAGGGGACGGAACTCCCCTTACGTTCATGTCCAATAGGGGCAACCCAGCCCTCCTCAACATTATTATACACCTCAACCTGCTGTTCTTAATGCTCAAGCGTATGCCTGATCTCCTCAATGTCCATAATGGCGGGCACCTATACCACAAGGTTTTTGTCCGCAACAGCCAAATTTCCAAGACCCTCATAATCCATATGTTCAGGCAGATTATACAACAGAACAGAGGCCAAGGGAAAACTTCACCCCAATTGGAGAATCGTATACAAGCCTGTTGCGGAGATTGGTCAAATTAGGATGAATTGAACCTATTTTTCCATTTAAAGTGGATCTGAAGAAAAGTTCGTTTGATCCTAATGTAAGGTGTGAGTACCATTCAAACGTCCAAGGTCACAGTACCAAAAATTGTTGGAATCTGAAGAGCCATTGAAAAGTTAATTGAAAGCAAGACAATCATAATACAAAAAGAAGAAGCGCCGAATGTCACCGACAATACACTTCCCAATCACAGTAACACACACATCGTGGGGATGATTTTTGACGGTAGAGACAACAGGACAATAAACTAAACAGTGATGGAAATAGACATCCTAAAGAAGAACCCGGGTGAAGCACTAAAGTCTATGCAAATAGAACCACTGATCGTGAAAGGAGCGAGTTCCATTATAAGACCCCGAGATTTAGAAAAGATAGTATTGTATGTTCCTGCAAAGCTAAAGGGAATAGCACAATATAGGCCAAAACTATATGTTCTGAGTGGTCCCGTATGGTTCGACCAACAGCACAACAACATGAGAAAGATAACAGAGCCAATTGTCGTAAGACACGCATCACAGCTTCCAGTGACAAGCTTGAAAAACCATCCCATGGAACTACAACAAAACCACGGTGATGTACAAAGAAAAAGAGGTCATGGAAGAAACAAACAAAATAGGGGGTTTGACTCGATCAGGAAGATGCTATGCTCCAAAAGAATTAAGGAGACCAAAACAACTTAAAGATAGTCAAGGGCCAATGAAAAAACCTATCACAGACGAAGAGGTTGAGGAATTTCTCAAGAAAATAAAAACCTAAGACTATTTCATTATCGATAAATTGAGGAAAACCCTGGGTCAAATCTCATTACTATCCCTACTGCTATATTCTAAAGAACATTATCAGGCATTGATTAAGTTGTTGAATGAAGCATACGTCCTGAAGGGAACTACGGTCTGTCAAATAGAAAGGATGGTTCATAGAATATTTGAAGCAAATAGAATCACTTTCACTGATGATGAGTTACCTATAGAAGGTTCTGGTCACAACAAGGCTTTGCATCTGACTATCAAATGAGAAGGATATTACATAAAAGGGGTAATGATCGATGGAGGTTCAGGACTAGATATCTGTCCTCTCTCTACTTTGCAAAAATTGAAAATCAGCCTAGATAGGATCCAATCCAATAATGTGTGTGTTTGGGATTTTGATGGTGCAAATCGAGATACAATTGGTGAGATAGATCTTGCTTTGCTTATTAGACCAGTTGAGTTTGTGATCACCTTTCAAGTAATAGACATGGATATTTCCTACAACCTACTTTTAGGAAGACCATGGATCTATACGGCCAGAGCCATACCTTCTACTTTGCATCAAGTAGTTAAGTTTGAACACGAAAATTAGGAAATCATTGCGCAAGGAGAGGATGACCTTCCCATACATCGAGATCCTTCTGTACCCAGTATCGAAAAAAAAGGGGTTATGAATCTTCCATTTATCAAGCCTTTGAAATTATGATAGCTGATCAAGTTGTGGAAGGAACGCCGATTCCAGGGCCTCATCTCTCTTCTACTTCAATCATGGTAGCTATCCAAATGCTACAAAATGGTTATGAACTGGGAAAAGGATTAGGGGTTTTGTTGCAAGGAATTATAAACCCTGTAGATCCATGTGGTAGTCATAACACCTTTGGCTTAGGCTTTAAGCCTACCACAACAGATAGAAAATGGGCAAAAGAGCAGAAGAAGAAGGCTTGGAAATTAACAAGTCTGGTTCCACACATTAGCCAATCTTTCACGAAAACTCAAAAGGAATAAAATCAAGACCCATTTGCTAACAAGGATGTGGATGAAATATATCAAGGTCTCAAGGAAATATTTTATGAAGTAAACATGGTTCAAATGTGTGAAGGCCCTAGCCATGCAGATGTGCAGTTCGTCGGGCCAAATATCAAGCTCACTAACTGGGAAGCCACTCCTCTCCCCACAAGGAAGGAGTCTGGGTAGTTTATTTTGTTGTTTTACTTTTCTATCGTTTGCATTTTGGATTATTCTCAGGATTGTTATCCACTTAGTTTAGTTTCTCTGCTTTGATGTTAGCCCTCCTATCCTTTCTAATTCAATGAAATGAAATTTAAGTTTCCTAGTAAATTTATCTTTTCTTCCCTCTTTTAATTTTCATTTTTTTTTTATTTTTTTTATCTTTATCTTATTTCAATTATGTTAATACTGACTTTGATAACATGGCATGCATGCGGAGTTCACATTTAAATTTAAAAAGTTGTCTAATCTCAAATCATCAAACCAAACGGTAGAGGAATACGATGAAGACGAAACAGATAAGGAAGTCCAAAAAAGATTAGATCAATTTGAGGATAAGCCCAAACCCAATTTAAATGACACTGAGATAATAAATTTGGGAACTGGTGAGGAGGTTAGAGAAATAAGAATAATTATTCATGCGGATCATAATATCAGAAATGATATTGTTCAGATTTTGGTCGAGTATAAGGATGTTTTTGCTTGGTCTTATGATGATACCCCGGGTCTAAGCACTGTTTGGTAGTCCCAAAACTACCTACATACCCTGATTTTTCACTGGTATAAAAAAATTAAAGAAAGTTTAAAACTGACGTGAGCGATAAAATCAAAGAGAAAATCATAAAGCAATTGAATGCGAACGTGATCAGGGTCGCTCAGTACACCACATGGTTGGCTAATGTGGTGCCTGTACCAAAGAAAGATGGTAAGATCAGAGTTTGTGTTTATTATAGGGATTTGAACAAAGCTAGACCTAAAGATAAATTTCTGCTACCCAATATTTATATCCTTATTGATAATTGTGCCAAACATGAGATTTAATCTTTCGTGGATTGTTATGCCGAATATCACCAGATCTTGATGGATGAAATAGATGCAGAAAAGACTACTTTCACCACCCCGTGGGGTACTTATTGCTATAGGGTCATGCCATTTGGTTTAAAGAATGCCGGAGCTACGTACATGAGAGCAATGACTACTATTTTTCATGACATGATGCACAAAGAAGTAGAGGTATATGTTGATGATATCATTATCAAGTCCAAGACATAAGTCGATCATGTATATGACTTGAGGAAATTCTTTGAAAGGTTGCAAAAGTATAATCTTAAGCTCAATCCAGCCAAGTGTGTATTTGGATTTCCATCCGAAAAACTTTTGGGTTTCATAATTAGCCGCAGAGGCATTGAATTGGACCCCTCCAACGTAAAATGCATTCGAGAATTGCTGCCTCTGAAGAATAAAACCGAGGTCATGAGTTTTCTTGGAAGGCTGAATTATATAAGTAGGTTCATCGCTTAGCTCAGCACTACATGTGAACCGATATTTAAGTTGCTGAAAAAAGATACTGCTATCTAATGGACAGACGAATGTCAAGAATCATTTGATAAGATTAAAGAATATTTGGCAAATCCTCCAGTACTGGTCCCACCAAAACTGGGTAGGCCTTTATTTCTATATCTGTCAGTGATGGACAATTCTTTTGGTTGTTTTTTTAGGACAACATGATATCACAGGCAAAAAGGAACAAGCAATGTATTATTTGAGCATGAATTTCATGAGTTATGAGGTAAAATATACTTTTTTAGAAAAGACCTTATGCCCTAACTTGGATTGCTCAGAAATTGAAGTACTATCTTTCGTCCTACACAACCTACCTCATATCTTGAATGGATCCTTTAAAGTATATTTTTCAGTTGCTATGCCCATAGGCAGATTGGTGAAGTGGCAGATTTTACTTACAGAATTCGACATTGTGTATGTCACTCGTACTTCTATGAAAGCACAAGCATTGGCCGATCATTTGGCAGAGAACCCAGTTGACAATGATTATGAGCCTTTATGAACTTACTTTCCTGATGAAGAGATTAATTCAATTGAGAAAGAAGTTCAAGATGATATTTATGCGTAGAAATTATATTTTGATGGGGGGGGTCAATGTCAAAGGAGTGGGAATTAGGGAGATTCTTGTCTCAACTATCGGGCGTCATCATCTCGCCACAGCACGACTTTATTTCTTTTGAACTAATAACACAATGGAATATGAAGCTTGCATCATGGGATTAAATATAGCAATAAATCTGGATGTACGTGAGCTAGTGGTGTTGGGAGATTCCAAATTGCTCATTCGACAAATTCAAGGCGAATGGGAAACAAGAGATATCAAGATCATTCTATACAAACAGTGCTTAGAGGACCTTAGCAAAAGGTTCAAGTCTATCAAGTTTAGATATATTCCCAGATCCCACAATGAGCTAGCTGATGCCTTGGCTACCTTAGCTTCCATGCTCCCATACCCAGGAAATACGCATATTGACCCATTAGAGATACAGAGATGAGATCAAAATAGTTACTGCAACATAATTAATACAAAACCAGATAATAAACCCTGGTACTATGATATCAAATGCTTCCTAAAGTCAAAAGAATATCCAATACATGCCAATACAGATAAAAAAAGGACTATTAGGCAACTTACTAATGGTTTCTTCTTAAGTAGGGAGATTCTGTACAAACGAACCCCAGATTTGAACTTATTGAGATATGTTAATATTCAGGAAGCTGAAAGAATCATGAATGAGGTACATTCGGGGGTATATGGTTCGCATATGAATGGCTATATTTTAGCGAAGAAGATTATGCGGGCAGGATATTATTGGTTGACTATGGAGAGAGATTGCTTTTGCTTTGTTTGCAAGTGTCATCAGTGCCAAATTCAAGGTGATTTGATTCACTCACCTCCTTCAGAGTTGCATCCTATGTCTACTTCTTGGCCATTCGTTGCTTGGGGTATGGACGTAATCGGTCTAATAGAACCAAAAGCTTCTAATGGGCATCGATTCATACTGGTCGCTATTAACTATTTCACCAAATGGGTAGAAGCTGCTACTTTTAAATTAGTCATAAAGAAAATAGTAGTGGATTTTATTTATTCCAACATCATATGTCGTTTTGGTATTCCAAAGTCCATTATCACAGATAATGCAACCAATCTCAATAGTCATCTAATGAAGGAGGTCTACGAGCAATTCAAGATTATGCATCATCATTCTACACCTTACCGTCCCAAAGAAAATGGAGCCGTTGAAGCAGCGAACAAGAATATTAAAAAGATTCTTAGGAAAATGGTCCAAGGATCTCGACAGTGGCATGAGAAATTACCATTTTCTCTTTTAGGATATCGTACAACTATTCATACATCGACTGGCGCAACTTCTTATTTACTAGTCTATGGGACTAAAGCTGTGATACTCGTAGAAGTCAAAATTCTCTCGCTTCGAATCATTGTTAAAGCCGAGATTGACGATACTGAATGGGTCAAGTCTAGAATAGAACAATTATCATTAATAGATAAAACAGGTTGATGGAAGTTTTCTTTGGCCAATTATACTAGCAGAGGATGACGAGAGCTTACAATAAGAAGGTACGTCCTAGAAAATTTGAGGTCGGCCAACTTGTTGTAAAATGCATCCTTCCACATAAAGAAAAGGCTAAAGGAAAGTTTGCTCCAAACTGGCAAGGTCCATACATAGTTAAATAAGTATTATCAAATGGAGCTTTGCAATTTGCAGATCTGGATGGAAAAATGGCAGAAAAAGCTATCAATGCCGATTCAGTCAAAAGATATTATATTTGACACACTTGTTCTTAACATTCCCAAGTTGAGATGATGAAAGGCCATCATTCTGCTTAACTAAACGTCGTTAATCCCTTGTCAACCCTTCGAGCTTTATTTAGCTTTCCTTGCTTACCTTCTTTGGAGCAAAAAAAAACACTTATGGGTGAAAACCCATGGAGGCACCCATAAGATGATTAAAAAAAAAGGATGATGTGTATAGGATTGAATTACGTTCGACCTGATTCCTAAATGGACACGTAGGAAGCCCTATTTTGGGGTTCGGTCCGACCCAAAAAAAAAGTTAAAAAAATCTTGGTATTTAAAGAAACCAAGACATATATCCCACTATCACTTTTATATGGCTCCTAAGTTGTAATTTATCCTAAAAATCCTTTTCCCTTTGTCCATTAAAAACCTGCCGATCAATTTTTGAGAATGTCAAGCCTTGTGTGCCGTAAAAAAAAAAGTCTTGTAGGTGAAAACCCATGGAGGCACCACACGATATCAAAAAAAAATCTTATAGGTGAAAATCCTCAGGGGCGCCATAAGGCAATGATGAACGAGACAACCAAAATTAGAGAGGTCAATTGTGAAAATCCTTAAAGGATAACTTTAGTCAAACAAAGTATATCATGATAGGACAAAGATCAAGAAGGATGATTTGATTTGATTGAAAGATGCAGCCTAATTCGAGATTAGACAGTTTTGAAGGGTCAAATGCCTACTCCAAATTGCGTTTCATGGTTTATTGAAGTTAATACACACCTCCAAATAAGCTTCCTTCCTTTACTGTTAGAAATAGCTTCTATTTAAATATAATCCTTTTATTTCTTCTTTTGACTTTTCCTTATTTCATTTTTACACGCTTTGTTTTTTTTGGCGTAAGTCTTACATCAAATGCAAAATTAAAAAAGATGAACAAAATTGACCATGGCTCCTAGTGAAATTGAGAAGAGATTATTGGGCGTACACCATATTGACAAGGACAGGGAGCCAGTTAAGATAAGTTTTACGAGTGAAACATTTGAAAATGAAGAACAGAATCGTACTGAAACAAACAAAGATGCAATAGAATTTGAAAGACAGATGTTGCCAACCAATTAGTTGAATCAATCGTATCAAGTTGGGGTAGGGATAAGACAAACCTTTAAGGGATTCAAGGCCACAAACCCACTACCAATTTTAAAACTCACAATTTTTTTTCTTCTTTGCTTGAACAGGGGCAAAGTAGTCTTGTGAAGTTATTGGGAAAAATAAGAATAGCAAAGTTAAGTTTTCTTAAATTTTCTCTTTTCTTATACTCTTATAATTCTAAGTTCGTATCAATATAATAATAATAATAATAATAATAATAATAAAAAAAAAAAAAAAACCCTTCATATTCAAAATTGTGGCATTTTTTTCTTTTCTCTTCTAACCCCCAAAAAAATAAAAATCCTAATCTTATTTCATCTTCATAGGGCACCATCCCCTAGTTAACCTCTTATTTCGTCTTCATAGGGCGCCATCCCCTAGTTGACATTTTATTTCGTCTTCATAGGGTGCCATCCCCTAGTTTACATTTTATTTTGTCTTCATAGGGCGCCATCCCCTAGTTGATATCTTAGGAAACACCATTTCCTAATTTTTCTTATCCGTCTTCACAGGGCGTCATCCCTTAGTTGACATCTTATTAATCTTCATAGGGCGCTATCCCCTAGTTGACCTCTTATTTTGTTTTCATAGGGTGCCATCCCCTAGTTGACATTTTATTTCATCTTCATAGGGCGTCATCCCCTAGTTGACATCTTAGGAACACCATTTTCTAATTTTTCTTATCCGTCTTCATAGGGCCTATCCCCTAGTTGACATTTTATTTCGTCTTCATAGGGCTCCATCCCCTAGTTGACATCTTAGGAAACACTATTTCCTAATTTTTCTTATCCGTTTTCATAGGGCGCCATCCCCTAGTTGACATTTTATTTCGTCTTCATAGGGTACCATCCCCTAGTTGACATCTTAGGAAACACCATTTCCTAATTTTTCTTATCCGTCTTCGTAGGGCGCCATCCCCTAGTTGACATTTTATTTCATCTTCATAGGGCGCCATCCCCTAGTTGACATCTTAGGAAACACCATTTCCTACTTTTGCTTATCCGTCTTCATAGGGCGCCATCCCGTAGTTGACATTTTATTCTGTCTTCATAGGGCTCCATCCCCTATTTGACATTTTATTTTATCTTCACAGGGTGCCATCCCCTAGTTGACATCTTAGGAAACACCATTTCCTAATTTTTCTTATCCGTCTTTGTAGGGCGCCACCCCCTAGTTGAAATTTTATTTCATCTTCATAGGGCACCATCCCTTAGTTGACATCTTAGGAAAACACCATTTCCTAATTTTCTATTTCATCTTCATAGGGTATGACAATCCCTAGTTGCATCTTAAGAAGTAAATATCCTAACTCTTTTTCATGCCATCATAAAGTATAACTTCCTTTGGTTGCATTATTGAGAATAAGATTCTTATTTTATTGCGCACCTAGCCTAGATTTCTATCATTTCCATTTATTTATTTATTTTTAAACTAGTTTATTGTTTTTTCTAGTAACTCACAAAATTTTTCTAGTGCAAACTGGGGCAGAAAATTTTGTTTGTTTTATTTTGTTTTCTTTGATGGCTTGCAGGTTTTCTGCAAAACACAGGTTTAATGCCAAAAATGGCATTCCATCTCTGATTTGAGTAGAGAAGAATGATTAGTTTAAAAATACAGAGTCAGCTATGCATTTATAGCGGTCCAACATCTCAAGAGTCATCTTCATATCTTCTGATCAAGAGAACAAGCATCGAATAATATTCTATAAACAATCCTTGGGAGGAGTGCCAATGACTCAATCCAAGTTTCAAGTTCAAGTCTCAAATTCTAACTTAAAGATCAAATTTTGAGATCAAGGTACCCACCAAAAGAGGGTAAGGCGATAACTGGAGATCCATGAGAAAGATCTGAAGCAAGAGAATCAAGATAATTAGAATAGATAGGATCTTGTATCTTTCATTTTTAGTTTCACTTTTTCCCTTTTTGATGCAATAAAAGGAGCAACGGACCGGAAACTCAACGGGACCCACCTCGACTCTCCAACTCATCCATTTATTCCAACACCTATTTGAACTACACGTGAACTGATTCTCTTATAACCCGAAATATGTAGGATATCCAAAACCAGGGCTCGGTCACACCTTTTTCCTACTTATTTACATGTTACTTTTAAATAAATGATTGGGCCAAAAATTAGTCATGTTTACTTCTTTTCTTTAAAACTCTCCATATTTCCAAGAAAAGAGGGACATTCTGTAAACACCTAATTTTTGACCAAACCTAAGGGATTTTTTCGCTATTTTAGTGTTCAATTTATATCTTTTTAGGTCTAAATTAGATATTTTAAATTTATCTTATTTTTACTAAATTTGTTTTACAAAATTTGAAAACTACAAAAATAAAGTCACATTTTTTAAATAAGTTTTTATTTTGTTGTTTATTTATTTATTTATTTTTAGGTAAAAGAAAATTTTCTAAATTATATTTGTTTTCTTCTTTTAACTTTTAATAAAAAAAAAATCTAGTGATATTAATATTTCTTAATCATATTTCTATGGCTAGCTATTTAACTTATTTATATTTTTATTAATTTTAAATAGATTTTATCATTTTTATTTCTATTTCAAATATTGAAAAAAATATAATAATAATAATAATAATAATAATAATAATAATAATAATAATAATAATAAAACCTAAAAACTACCCATACTTATTCCCCTTCCCCACGTCCCACATCCCATATTTCCCATAGTTTTCTCACTTTCACAACCCACACCCCATTATTCCCTCAACTCCAGAATCTACAACTTTTCCTGCACTATATAACTCATGACCAACACATCACTCACTTGGACTCATTACTTCTCAAATTCACACTCCCTATATAAACACACACACGGAAAAAACCAAAAAAAGAAAAAAAAAGAATCATTCCAAAGGAAAAAGAACATTACAGAGGAGAGAAAGAAGAACACAAAAAGTTAAAAAACAGAAGAAAGAAAAAAAGCAAATACAGAGAAAAAAAAGGGAAAGAAAGGAAAAGAGTGACAAGTTGAGTTCGGATTCCTGATCGAGTTTTCGGTGGCAACTTTAGAGTTTTTCTTTTGATTTAGTTTATCATACAGGTTTTAATCCGATCCTACACTACTTATTGTCTAAGTTTTATTGTAAATCAAAGTATGAATATAGATGTTAGATAATTTCATGCGTTATTTGGTATGCCTCTCTTATTATGGTATGTTATTTGCCTATGATGCTCTTTATATGGTGTTGTTGACATGGTATTTGTAATTGACTAAATGTATACCTATTTTTATTTGAATACATCTCGTTACTATAGATTTGCATGTTTAGCTATTTATTAATGTTAAAGAAGTCAAGGATCATGTATTGAATCTCTCATTAAGTTTCAAACTTTATGAGTAATATTGCTAAAGAATCTTATGATGAACCACCTAAAAGGTAATCAAGATAGATGTTGTATTGTATTTTGTTCTAAAAGTGTCTTTGATATGAATTTAAAATGTTGTTAAAAATTATTTAAGAGGTAGTTTATTATTAATTAAGTTAGGTTTCAAGAAAAGTGACTCTTGTCATATTTTTATATTATTTGATTAATTGATTTTTTGTTTCCTTAACCATTCAAACAACGATGATGATATAATTACCTCAACCAGCAATCCTATAGGTTTGATATTTGTGAAATTTAATTCAAGAGTCAAAAGCATTCTATATGGATCCAAAAGAGGGTTCGTACTTGCGTGCTTTCCAAATATAATATTCTACGTAAGCATCTTGCTAAGTGCTTTTGTAAAATACTACATTTTTTAATTATTGTCTGTCCCTTTTCAGTTAACAAAGACAAGTTTGACTAGATATGGTCATATGAAGTTAAAAAGGGAACAAAGATTTATATAATTTGTACAAAAATTCATGACAGTAAAGTAAAATGAAATGCTTAAATTAAAATTTTCTAAATATAACATGTCCTACAACAATCTTTTAAACACATTTTGTCTAGTTTTAATTTTTTTTTACAAAGAGCATTGTTCGTCTGAGAAAATCTGATTTATTTTATCTCCCATTACATGGATATACAAAAAGTGAGGATAAACCAATTAACAGGGCGAGAAATATAAGTCATAATTAATAAAGAAATGAATTAGGTTCTTGATCTCAAGAAAATTTAAGTTTAATACAAGTGAAAGTTAACGATGAAGTTGGAAAGCCCTGCTATCGACCATTCGTTATAATAAATTAACCTACCATTTGAAGCCGATTGAATTGGGTTGGGTAGATTTTAAATCTATTAGGTTCTTATTTAGACTAGGAAAATGGGGACGACTCATAAATGCCTCAAAGGTATAAGAAACATATCAAAACTCTTGGTAAGGCCGAAAAGTACCACTATCGGTAAGCCACATATCAATACAGTCTTAAATATATTCAAAATAAATAAAAGCGGGATGCAATTATCTTTAGGCTAACAAATCCTCTATATCCGAAAGATTAATTTAAACCAGAAACAAGTCATTAAAGCGACCGTGCTAGAACCACGGGACTCGAGGGGTGCCTAACACCTTTCCCTTGGTCAATAGAATTCCTTATTCGGATTTCTAGTTCGCAGACCAAAAAATAAAGTGTCATTTCCTTCTCAATAGGATTCAATAAGGTGACTTAGAACACCCAAACTCAATTCCAAGTGGTGACTCTGTAAATGAAATAATCCCTACTCAAAACATCGCTTTAATTGGAAAAACCCATTTTCTCAAAACTAACTTCCTAGCGGGGTTGGATGCGGTAAAAAATAGGGGTGTAATAACACATAAAACACTGGGTGAACTGATGACAAGTCTGAAGGTAGCTCAAGATCATAAACTACCTTCCCCAGATGATTCAATATCCTATAAGGACCCACATAACGAGGACTAAGCTTCCTTTTTTTGCCAAATTTGTTCACCCCCTTCATTAATGAAACCTTCAAATAAATAAGATCATCTACTTCAAACTCAAGATCTCTCTTTCTTACTTCTACGTAAGATTTTTGATGACTTTGAGCTGCTTTCAATCTCTCTCGAATCAACTGAACTTTCTCCATGGACTTATATACCATATTTAGCCCAACCAATGCGGACTTACCGACTTCAAACCAATCGATGTATGATATATATCTCTAACCATACAGAGCTTCAAATGGGGCCATCTGAATACTAGAATGGTAACTGTTATTGTAGAAAAACACTATCAATGGCAAGTGGTCATCCCAACTGCCTTTGAAATCAAGAACACATGCCCTCAACATATCCTCTAGATTCTGAATGGTCCTCTCTACTTGACCATCTATCAATGGAGGAAAAGCTAAACTAAGATGAACTTGGGTATTAAGACCCTTCTAAAAGGCTTTCCTAAACTGAGAGGTAAACTGAGTACCTCTATCTGAGATGATGGACTAGGGAACTCCATGCGATCTAACTAACTCTTTGATGTATAATTTAGCATAATCTTCAGCTATGTAGGATATGTGAATTGGCAAAAAATGGGCTAATTTGGTCAATCTATCTTACAATAATCGAAATTGAATCATGCTGATGATGCGAATGTGGAAACCCTACCACCAAGTCCATGTTTACCTCTTCTCACTTCCTAGTGGGAATACCAAACTCCTGTAAAGTGCCACCAGGTCTTTGGTGCTGTACTTTAACCTGTTGACAAGTTTCATACTTGGATACAAATTTTGTAATATCTTTCTTCATACCACTCTACCGATAGACTTCCCACAAATCACGATACATCTTGGTCACTCCTGGATGAATGGAATAATATGCACCATGTGCTTCTTCCATAATCTACTGCCTTAAATCGTCAATACATGGCACACATAATCTATTCTGGTATCTCAACACACCATCTCTCCCTTGGGAGAAAACCTCTACTTTTGGTCTTTAACTGAACCCTTTAGTTTGACCAAAATGGAATCCTTATCTTTCTTCTCTTTCACTTCAGAAACTAGAGAAGATTCTAAACTACTCTGAACCAAAACTTCCCTTCAGCTAAGTCAACCAACCTCATACCCAATCTAGCTAACTGGTGAAATTCTCAAACTAATTCTCTCTTATCATTCTCCATACGAGTAACACTACCCATAGACAATCTACTAAAGGCGCCTACCACTACATTGGCCTTGCCCAAATGATATAAAACACCCATATCATAATCTTTCAACAATTCTAACCATCTTTTCTGACAAAGATTTAACTCTTTCTGAGTAAACACATACTGCAAGATTTTGTGGTACGTAAACACATCAACATGCACCCCATAAAGATAGTGCCTCCAGATTTTCAATGCAAAAACAATAACAACTACCTCAAGATCATGGGTAGGGTAGTTTTTTCATGAGTCATAGGCTATAACCTTACCTCTCTGCATCAAAATACAACCCATACTGATTCTAGAAGCATCATAATAGACAACGAATCCATCTATACATAAGGTAGCGCTAAAATTAGGGTTGAAGTGAGTCGAGTCTTCAACTCCTAAAAACTCTTCTTACAAGAATCTAACCACTAAAAATTAACTTTCTTCTGAGTTAATCTAGACATAGGGGATGTAATATAAGAAAAAACTTCAACAAATTGTTTGTAATAGCTGGCTAAACCCAAGAAACTTTTAATATTTGACGGAGAGATTGGTTTAGGCCAGTTTCTTACTACTTCTGTCTTTTGGGGATTAACTCTAATGCCATCACTAGAAATAATATGACCGAGGAAAGCTACTGATCTTAGCCAAAATTCACATTTCCTAAATTTGGCAAATTACTGGTGCTCTCTAAGAGTATGCAACACAATTCGAAGATGGTCTGCGTGATCATCCTCACTACGAGAATAGATGATAATATAATCGATAAAGACTATGAATAATATGTATAGATACTGTTTGAACACTCTGTTTATCAAGTTCATGAAGGCTGCTGGGGTATTTATTAGCCTGAAGGACATGACTAAAAACTTTAAATGACCATAACAGGTTCTGAAAGCTATCGTTGGAATATCATACTCCCTTACTGTAACCTAATGATAGCCGAATCTAAGGTCTATTTTGGAAATATAACTTGCACCTTGGAGTTTGTCGAATAGGTCATCAATCCTAGGAAGTGGATATTTGTTATTGATTGTGACATTATTCAGCTGACGATAGTCAATGAACATTTGCAAAGAACCATCTTTATTTTACACGAATAGAATAGGAGCGCCCCATGAAGAGACACATGGTCTTATGAAACCTTTATCTAAGAAGTATTTAATTTGCTCTTTGAACTCCTTAAGATCTGATGGAGCCATACAATATGGAGGAATAGAGAAGGGTTGAGTGTCTAGAAGAAGGTCAATACCAAATTCTATTTCCCTATCGAGAGGTTTCCTTGACAAATATTTAGGAAAAACATCAAGAAACTCATTAACTACACAAACTAAATGAACTAGTAGAGCCTCAGACTTATGAAAGACCCCGTAAAATTCCTAGCTTAATTCAGTCCTTTAAGCTTGTTAAGGGGTCACAGACTAAGAAAATTCAAGTTAAGTATTCAGACTTAGTTTATTTTTATGCATTTGAAAGTTAGCAATCTTATTTTGTGACCTTAAACTCCTTTAAATGTCTATATTTTAGTTAATTCATGATCAGGAAGGTCAATAGGTGTTCCTGAACAAGTTTTGGATTTTTGGACTTCTTTTAAAGCTCCTTTGGAATCCTTAAATAGTGTATCAATAGGATCTTAGCGTGCCTCATCGCCTATCACGTTGGTTAATATTTTCTTTAGCTACTAGCATCAAATTCCAGTAAGTCGGCGTGATTTTGGTGTGACGCATTAGATATCGCATTAGTGCCATCGATGCGTCGCGTCGACCTGCGCATCAATAATCTAATTTTCATTCATTAAAAGAATGCATTCTTGGGGGTATTTGGGACTTTTTTCCTGACTCTCAGCCCCCAAAACACGAAATTCAATACCCTAGAAAGAAAATAAACATATTCTTTCTCAATTTCTATCAAGAATAAGCCTTAGGTTTTTTAAATTTCGAATCAAGAACTCAAGATTTCCACCATTAATTTCATGAAATTCTTCAACAAGGTATGCAAAGTATTCATCCAAGGGTCCGTTCCACCCTCGGAGTTCAAGAAACTTCTTTTAAAAAAACATGAATTGTGATTTCCATGTTGTGGGTTTGAATGTAATCATGTTGATGTTGTGGAATGTGTTCCCATTTGAAATCTTTATATGTTTCTTCATATTATGATGTAATGTAAGTTGAATTTTGATTCTTTTATATTGAAACCCTTGAATTATGAAGTCATGATGTATTAGCATTGTTGATCATACCGAAGTATAAAGCTACGCCTACCATGTATTTGATAAAATGCTAAATTGAGTCTATAGTACTTTTGTGATCCTTTAGTGGTCTAAATGATGAACTTATGCTAATGTTCACAATGCTTTCCATGTTAAAGTTATACCATTTATGTGTTTGATGGAATACTCACGAGATAGGTTTAATGAAATTATGATTTGTTAGTGTGAACTCCTATTCATGTGCAAGTTTATGACATTAAGTGATTGATAAAATGCCTTATAGATCGAATTGTAAGTTGTTGACTATTGTTAAGTATTAAAGAATTGACATGTCTTATTATTTTCATGTTATCGAGTCCTGGGGGTATTTAATACCTAATAATATAGCTGTGTGCCTAGACCCAGTGTCAGTTACAGAATAGTCTCAATTATGTCACAATCAGTAGTACTTTATTTCAGTTACAAAATTTAGGAAAACTCAGTAAAGTCAGTTTAGTTCAGTTAATCAGTATAATTAGTAACAGGTTAGTCTATCCTAGGATGAACTAGATAATCAAGTTAGTATCTATTCAGTTGGGAGTAGGATTCAGCACTGTGTAAACCCAAGGATGGGGACTCACCTTCCAACAGAGAGTGTGATCCTTAGAAGCAGTCTTTGCATTCCAGAAATACGAGCCAGCATAGGTTAAGACATCAAAACCTAATAGTTGAGGGTTGATAAGGTGGCTTAACCTATCAGTTGAGGGTCCCACCATTCTCATTAGAGTACCTAACAGATGAGGATAACTCTCAGCTTGTCCTTACCCGTGGCACGATATTGACACCCTTCCAACTAGGGTTACAGGTTGGACCCCAAATTAGTTAAAAAGAGCCATGTTAGTTAGATGATTACCTCCTACTATCTCAGTCTTAGTTATCAGTAAAGAACTCAGATAGTTCTATAGAATTTAGGACTGTCAGATACAGTCACTCAACTTAGTTCAGAACTCAGCTAGTTCTATCAGAATTAGAACTATCAAGAACAGTCACTCAATAACTGTATATCAGTTATTAGTAATCCATATTACCAGTAAACTCAATATTCTGTATTATTATGGCTTCAGTTATAGCTCCTGTATTTATCCATGTGTTTCTCACTCAGCCATGTTCATATTATTTAGTTAGTTATAGTTCATGCATGTGAACCCTTGCATTCAGCCTACTTCACTTCGTATACCAGTACATTCACACATACTGATGCATAATTTCCTCTTGTGCTATGGTGTTTTATACCATAGGTTCAAATGCTTAGGTTCCCGATAATACGTAAGTAGATTAAGATTCAGCCAACAGCAATAAACTAGCAGTGAGTCCTCATCATTCGAGGATATTCTTTTATTTCATTATCTTATTATATTTAGTATTTCAGTAGATGGAGTTAGTTGGGGGATTGTCCCATCAACTCCGTAGTTCAGACAGTTCAGTTAGAGGCTTTTTAGACTAGATGTTTAGACACTTGTTCAGTTTTGTTATTGAGATACCTTATTTCAGTTATTTGAACCTTATGGCATTTTAGCCCATTATTCTGCATTATACCATATTATTATTCAGTTATTACAGCAAGTACACATCATGGGTTAGCTTGTGGTCCTTCGGGATTGTGAGCACCATGTAGTGACATTGGTACAGACTTGGGGCATTACAAATATGGTATCAGAGCCTAAGGTTCAATACTGTTCTAGAAAGTCTGAAAGTCATATCTAGTAGTCTTATGCATGGTTTATAGCGCGCCATACTTATGAACATGAGGCTACGAGATGTTTTAGGAATAGTTTCTTTTGTTAGTATTCATATTGTGAGATTGAGAATGAGCTCTAAATAAACTCTCTTTTTAATACAAGGTTATCTTCTATCTATAGAAAATACCGCCAAAGAGGTCTTAGGGAAAAGGAACGAGAGATCAGTTAGCCCCTCAGCCCATTCAACCAAATCCTTTGGGTGAACATGTCTACCATGGTGAGTTCAGAGCAGCTTTCACCACCCTAGTTCATTTATTTTCTGATTAGAATGAATGTCTAGCTACTGTTCCAGCCAACCCAGTGGCCAATATTATAGCAGCCAGGATTTAGGACTTCACCTGAATAAAACCTCCATCTTTCACAGGGTCTAAGTTAGATGAGGACCCTCAGGAATTCCTTGATCAAGTACAAAATATTACAGATATTAAGTGGGTGAAAGCTAGTGAGAGTACTGAGCTAGCTGCATATTAGTTACAGGATGTGGCTCACACTTGGTTCAAATAGTAGAAAGCAGATAAGGTTGTAGATACAGGGCCCATTGAATGGGAGGAGTTTGCCATTACTTCTCAAGATAGATTCTTTCTCCTAGAGCTGAGAGAAGCTAAGGTGTTAGAGTTTATTAATATGAAGTAGGGTAATGTGATAGTAAAAAAGTATTCTCTCAAGTTTACTCAATTAGCTAGAGCGCTAAGGTTTAAGTCTCAGGGTAGTGTTAGTAGTGCCTGGACCAATCCTCTTTGTCATACTTATGGCAAGAACCATTAACATATTTGCAGAGCTGGCAGTGATATTTGTTTTGAATATGGTAAGACAGTCCACAGAGTCAGAGATTATCCCCAGTCAGGTTCTCAAGGTCAGCAAAATCATTCTTCAGCTTAGTTTGGTCACCCGAATCAGCAGGGTACCTTATCCAGTGCCACCAATGGGCAACATCTAAATAGACTCTATGCTCTTCAGTCCCGAAAGGATCAAGAAAGTTCTCTTGATGTGGTCATTGGTACATTACAAGTTTATCACTTACATGTTTATACTTTGCTAGATCCTGGAGCTTCCTTGTCTTTCGTTACTCCTTATATAGCAGTTAATTTTAGAGTCAGTCCTAAAATTCTAGCAGAGCCTTTCTCAATCTCTACCCTAGTGGGTAAATCCATCATAGCTCGATGGGTATACAGGAACTGTCCAATTATGGTATCTAATAAAATAACTTCAACAGACTTAGTCAAATTAGAGATGACTGATTTTGATATCATTCTCGGCATGGATTACCTTCATTGCTACTATGCCTCAATTGACTATAGAAATAGAATTGTCTAGTTCTAGTTCCCAAATGAACCCATCCTAAAGTGTAGGGGTAGTATTTCAGTGTTTAAGGGTCATCTTGTTTTTTACCTTTAAGCGAGAAAAATGATATCCAAGGGATGTATCTATCACCTTGTGCGAGTCAAGGACTCTAGTTTAGAAACCCCTACTCTTGAATCAGTGTCAGTAGTATGTGAATTCTCAGATATATTTCTTGAAGATCTTTCTGGAGTTCCTCTTGAAAGGGAAATTGATTTCAAAATTAATCTTCTCCCAGATACTCAGCCTATATCTATTCTACTCTACAGAATAGCACCTGCATAACTCAGAGAATTGAAAGAACAGTTGAAAGAACTCCTAGATAAGGGATTCATTAGGCCCAGTGTGTCCCCGTAGGGCACACTAGTTTTATTTGTGCATAAGAAAATTGGTTCTCTCAGAATGTTCATAGACTACCATCATCCCAATAAGGTCATAGTCAAGAACAAGTATCCCTTTCCTAAAAATGATGACTTATTTAACCAACTTCAGGGAGCCAGTTACTTCTCTAAGATAGAACTCAGATCAGGCTATCATCAGCTCAGAGTCAAAGAATATGACATCCAAAAAACAACTTTCAGAACTCGATATGGTCACTTTAAATTCTTATTCATGTCCTTTGATCTTACCAATGCCCTAACAACTTTCATGGACTTGATGAACCATGTATTCAAGAAGTACTTGGATATGTTCATCATAGTTTTCATACATGACATCCTAGTTTACTTCTGTAGTAAACATGATCATGCAGACCATCTCAGAATAGTATTGTAGACTCTTAGAAATCATCAGTTATTCGCCAAATTCAGTAAGTACGAATTTTGGCTAGGGTCAGTAGCATTCCTTGGCCATATCATTTCTAATATTGGCATTAGATTTGATCCCCAAAAGACCAAGCCAGTATGAAACTGGCCCCAACCTATCTCTCCGTCAGATATCAGAAGTTTCTTGGGTTTGACTGGTTATTACTGAAGGTTTGTTGAGGGATTTTCATCTATTTCATCCCCTATGTCCAGATTAACTCAGAAAAAAGTCAAATTTTAGTGGTCAGATTTATGCAAGAAGAGTTCTTAGGAGTTGAAGACTCAACTCACCTCAGCTCTAGTTTTGACTCTTCCAGATGGTTTAGATGGGTTTTTGGTATACTGTGATACATCCAGAGTAGGTTTGGGTTATGTCCTCATGCAGCATGACTTACGCCTCTAGACAGCTTAAACCCCATGAGAAGAATTATCCAACTCATGATCTCGAGTTAGCAATAGTAGTGCTTGCCTTACTAATTTAGAGGCACTACTGGTATGGGGTGCATATAGATGTGTTCATAGATTACAAAAGCCTTTAGTATGAGTTTTCTCAGAAAGACTTAAACCTCCATCAGAGAAGGTGGTTGGAGTTATTGAAAGACTATGATATGAGCGTTCTGTTTCATCGGGGCAAGGCCAATGTAGTTGATGATGTGCTTAGTAGAATGTCTATGGGTAGTGTTGCTCATGTTGAGGATAGTAAGAAGAAGTTAGTTCAGGAAGTTCATTAGCTTAACTGACTAGGTGTTCACTTAGTTGATTTAGCAGAAGGTAGTTTGTGGGTTCAGAACAGTTTAGAATTATCTCTAGTTTCTGAAGTAAAGGAAAAATAGAATAGAGATCCCAGTTTAGTCAAGTTGAAAAAGTCAGTCAGAGATCAGAAGGTGGAGGTTTTCTCTCAAGAGGTAGATAGTGTTTTGTATTGTCAGGGTCATCTATGTATGCCAGGTGTGGATGACTTGAGGCAACAAATTCTTGTAGAGGCACATGGTACGCATTACTCTATTAATCTAGGATCCACTAAGATGTACCATGATTTGCAGAAGATCTATTGGTAGAGTGGGATCAATAGAGACATTTTAGAATTCGTGACTGAGTGACCAATATGTCAGCAGGTTAAGATTAAGCATCACAAGCTAAATGGGTCCATACATGAGTTCAGTATTCATACTTGGAAGTAGAAAAAAGTGAACATGGACTTTGTGATTGGTTTTCCTCGTACTCATCGTTAGCACGATTCATTTTAGGTCATTGTAGATAGGGTGACCAAATCAGATAACTTTTTTTTTGTCCATACCTTATATTCAGCCAACGATTATGCCAAACTCTATATCAGAGAGTTGGTCAGATTTCATGGTGTTCTATTGTCCATTGTCTTAGATAGAGCTACCAGTTCACCTCTCATTTTTGGAAGGCATTCTAAATGGGTCTTGGTACCCGAATTTATCTCAGTACAACCTTTCATCCCCAGACAGATGGATAAGCAGAAAAAACCATTTAGACTTCGAAAGATATGCTACGAGTGTGTACGATAGATTTTAAAGGTAGTTAGGATGACCACTTACCTTTGATTGAGTTTGCATACAACAACAGCTATCATTTTAACATTCAGATGGCTCCGTTTGAAGCTCTCTATGGTAGGAGATGTAAATATTCAATTGCTTGGTTTGAGGTAGGTGAGGCAACAGTTATAGGGCCTGACCTAGTATTCGATAGCTTAAAAAAGTTCAGTTGATCAGAGAAAGTCTTAAGAAAGCTCAGAGCCAGTAGAAATCGTACGCAGATATGCACAGAAAGGATCTCGTGTTCGAGACTGGAGATTATGTGCATTTCAAAATCTCTTCCATGAAGGGAGTGAAGAGGTTTAGCAAGAAGGGAAAGCTCTGTCCCCGATATATTTGTCCCTTCAAAGTTTTCAGTCGTTTCGGTAAGGTAGCTTATGAGCTTAAATTACTTTCAAATATAGCTTCAGTCTATCCAGTATTTTATGTCTCCTTGCTAATGAAGTGCATAGGTGACCCAGCAGTTGTAGTCCCTATAAAGGGCATAGATGTTCAGAATAACCACTCTTTCGAAGAGATTCCAGTCAAAATCCTTGACTATCAGACTCGCAGATTGAGGAACAAAGAAGTTCCTCTAGTCAAAGTTCTTTGATAGAATTAGTCCATTAAGGGAGCTACTTGGGAAGTAGAGGTAGACATGGGGACCGAGTATCCTTATCTCTTCTACGTAAACTCAGGCTCAGCCCAAGGTAATAGTTTTCCTTAAGCTTATTCAGTTTCATGTTCTGATTTTAGTTACAAACTTCATATAAAATACCATTGCATGTTCAGTCCTATGTTCATAAGTCAGTTCAGTCATGTATCTATGTATCAGATATGCATGTTCAGTATGAGAAACTTAGCTTATCAGAAATCCCAGTCATGTACTCATGAATCAGCTTAGTTATGTACTCATGCATTAGATATGCATATTCAGTATGGTAATTTAGTATATTAGTAATATCAGTCCTATATTCATGTACCAGATATTCATGTCCAGTAAGTAGATTTATCCTACTAGTACTCTCAATTCAGTCTATCTCATTCGAGGATGAATGTTCTCAAGGAGGAGATATTGAAGACCCCGCAAAATTCCTAGCTTAATTCAGTCCTTTAAGCTTGTTAAAGGTTCCCAGACTTAGAAAATTCTAGCTAAGTATTAAGACAGTTTATTTTTAGGCCTTCGAAAGTTGGCAATCTCATTTCGCCACCTTAAAGTCCTTTAAATGTCTATATTTTAGTTAATTCATGATTAGGAAGGTCAATAGGTGTTCCCAAATAAGTTTTGGATTTTTTAGACTTCGTTTAAAGCTTCTTTGGAATCCAAAATAATGTACCAAGCGATCTTGGTGAGCCACGTTACCTATCTCATTGGTTAATATTTTCCCCAGCTACCAGCTTCAAATTTTCGTGAGTCGGTGTGATCTTGGCGCTATGCATTGGATATCACATCAGTGCCATCGACGCGCCGCATCGACCTGTACGTCAATAATACAGTTTTCACTCATTAAAAGACCACGTTCTTGGGGGTGTTTGGGTCTTTTTCCCCTGACTCTCCACCCTTAAAACATAAAATTTAATACCCTAGGAAGCAAATAGTCACATTCTTTCTCAATTTCTCTCAAGAACAAGCCTTAGAGTTTTTAAATTTCAAATCAAGAACTCCAGATTTTCACCATTGCTTTCCAGAAATTCTTCAACAAGGTATTAAAGTGTTCATCCAAGGGTCCCTTCCACCCTTAGAGTTCAAGAAACTTCTTGAAAAAAACATGAATTGTTATTTCCATGTTGTGAGTTTGAACGTAATCATGTTGATGTTGTGAAATATGTTCCAAGTTGAAATATTTATGTGTTTCTTGATGTTATGATAACATATAAGTTAAATTTTGATTCTCTTATGTTGAAACCCTTTAATTATGAAGTCATGATCTATTAGCATTGTCGATCATACCTAAATATAAAGCTACGCCTACCATGTGTTTGATAAAATGCTAAATTAAGACTATGGTGCTTTTGTGATCCTTTGGTGGTCTAAATGATGAACTTATGCTACACCCACATGTTCACAATTCCTTCCATATTAAATATATACCTTGTATGTGCTTGATGGAATGCTCACGAGATTGGTTTAATGAAATTATGATGTGTTAGTATGCATTCCTATTCATATGCAAGTTTATGACTTTCAAGTGATTGATGAAATGCCTTATAGATCGTATTGTGAGTTGTTGACTATTGTCAAGTGTTAAAGAATTGTCATGTATTATTATTTTCATGCTACCGAGTCCTGGGGGTAGCTAATACCTTACAATTTAGTTGTGTGCATAGAGCCAGTGTCAGTTACAGAACTGTCTCAATCATGTCACGATCAGTAGTACTCTAGTTCAATTACAAAACTCTGGAAAACTCAGTAAACTCAGTTCAGTTCAGTTAATCAGTACAATCAGTAATAGGTCAGTCCAGCCTAGAATAAACTAGCAAATCAGTTCAGTGTCTATTAAGTTGGGAGTAGGATTCAGCACCGAGTGAACCCAAGGATGGGGACTCACCTGCCTGCATAGGGTGTGATTCTTAGAAGTAGTCCCTGTGTTCCAAAACTACATATCCAATGTAGGTTGAGACATCAAAACCTTCTAGTTGAGGGTTGATGAGGTGGCTTAACAGTCAGTTAAGGGTCCCATCGTTCTTATTAGAGTACTTGACAGATTAGGGTAACTCTTAACTTGTCCTTACCCATGGCACGGTATTGATACCCTTCTAATTGGGGTTATAGGTTGGACTCCAAATCAATTAAAAGGGGGCATGTCAGTTAGATGATTACCTACCACAGTCTCAGTCTCAATCATCAATAAAGAACTAAGATAGTTCTACAGATTTCTGGACTGTCAAATATAGTCACTCAGCTCAGTTTGGAACTCAGCTAGTTCTATCAGAATCAAGACTGTCAAGAATAGTCACTCAGTAATAGTCTATCTGTTATCAGTAATCCATGTTACCAATACATTTAGTAACCTGTATTATTATGACTTCAATTATAACTCCTGTATTTGTGTTCCTCACTCATTCATGTTCATTTTATTTAGTCCATTATAGTTTATGCATGTGAACCCTTGCATTTATCCTACCTCACTTTGCATACTAGTATATTCACACGTACTGACACATACTTTTATCTTGAGCTATGGTGTTTTATAACATAGGTTCGGACGCTCAGGTACCCAATCACACATAGATTCAGATTCAGCCAACAATAGTAGACTAGCAGTGAGTCCTCATTATTCGAGGATATTCTTTTATTTCATTATCTCATTATATTTAGTATTTCAGTAGATGGAGTTAGTTGGAGGATTGTCCCATCAACTCCTCAGTTCAAACAGTTCAGTTAGAGTCTTTTCAGACTAGATATTCAGATAGTTGTTCAGTTTTGGTATTGAGATACCTTATTTTAGTTTTATTTCAGTTATTTGAACCTTATGGCATTTTAGCCCATTATTTCCATTATACTGTATTATCATTCAGTTATTGCACCAGGTACCAATCATGGTTTAGCTTATGGTCCTTTGGGATTATGAGAACCATGTAGCATCTGGGGTACAGACTCAAGATGTTACAACTTAGTGTATTTGACCGAACTAGATGATAGGTATACCCTTTTGATGTCAACTTTCTGGCTTTAAGATAGAATATGAAATGACTCTTGGGAGACACTGAATTAACTTTCTACTCAAAGACTTGATCATCTGGAAACTGAAACTTCACCACTCGACTCGAAAATCTATAGATGCATAACAAGATTGGAGCCAATCCATTGCTAAAATAAGGTCAAAGTCTACCATATCTAACTCTATTAGGTTTACTAACTTGATTTTATGAAGAGCAGTAATAGAACACTTTCTATAACTCGTTCAGCAACAACTGACTCACCCATTAGGGTAGAAACTAAGAAGGTCTTAGGGATCTTTTTAGGACTTATTCCAAAATTTACAACCACTAGTGGGGTCACATAAGAGAGATTTGACCCTGGATCTAACAACACATAAGTATTATGATGAAAGACACGAAGCATAATAGTGATAACGTATGGTGAACTCTTCTTCTCTTAACGGGATGGTAAAGAATAAAACTAATTTTGGCACTTATCACTACCGGTACTGGATAATGTGCCTTGAGGAGGGACTGGGTGACCTAGAGGAGCTGGTGCACTAGTACCCTGAGTCTGTGGATAGACATCCCTGTTTCCCTGCCAAGCATGCAAACACTCTTTGATTCCATGTCCCAACTTGCCACAACCATAACAACCTTTCTGTCCCAACAAACACTTACCAAAATGATTCTTACCACACTTAAAACATGGAGGATAACTGAGTTTTCTGCTCACACTATTCTAAGATCTGGACATAAAAGTCTTACCCTATTTCTTCTATCTAGCTCTAGGGGTAGGAGAACTGGCTAAAAATAATGTTGGCATAGATGCATGATTCTAAAATTTCAGATGGTTTCCCTCTTTAAACATTGTCTGGCCATAATCAAATTGCCCAGTTCTAGCCTTCTTATTTTCCCCCTCTCTCTCTTTCAACTTTTCTACCTCAATTTGTAGAGCATGAATTATCAGTCTAGGAAGATCCATATCCCCTATAAGCATGGTAGTCATACACTCCTTGACTACCAAACCAGATACTCCAGTAACAAAATTACTCATACTCGACCTAGGGTCATCCATCATATCAGGGGGATACTTAGACAACTGGTGAAACTTAAGATAGTAACCTGTGTAAAAATACATCCTAAAATCCCTTCCAATTCATAGGAGCTTCATTCTCTTCTCTACCATTCTTCCACATAACTACCTAATCATACGCCATATCCTTTAGACTGTAGGATGACAATTCAACACTCTCTTCCTCAATAATATGCATAATCTAGGTTATCTTTATTATATCATCTAAGTAAAGCTGTGGGTCCTCACCTGTTTTGGACCCAAAGAACTCAGGTGGATTCATTCTCATAGTCACGAATTTTGGCTGCTGTTAAATCCTTATTTTGCTGAAGTGGGACTTCCTCTTGATGGTTTCCCTAAACGTTGGAAGTCATAGATTAGGCAAACATCTAAAAGGACTCCCTAAATTCAGCATGGGTTACATTTTTATTCAGAGGGTTAGCAGGCTAGGATGACTGGTTATCATTTCTATATGCATTAGCTCGACGTGGAGGCATATTCAACTTTTATGTAAGAGGATGATTTAAAATTAGATAGAGACACCATAACCATGATAGATCATGAATTAAATAGATGATTTCCTAAAAATATCCCATAGCCTCTTGCTCATAAATATGGTACACTTCACACCCATGATCAAGACTATACGTAATGTGGCTTGTCTGATTCCCTAGGACTCTTATAACCTTATCCTCTAATACCAAGTTTGTTATGCCCAAAAATGGTCCGAGATATCACACGGTGCTCAAGACTACAAGTAGCCTTAAGCTACCCCTGTAAGCCTTCTACTAAATCCAAAGCTCATAATAAAGAAATATAGGTATATAATTAAAGCTAAAATACAGAATTCTATTTGAGCTAAGTTGAAATTATCTGAACATGATATGTAAAAATATTAGACTTAAAAGTCTGAACAATCAACATTAGAAATCAGAATCATAACTAGCAGTGTGACAAACCTCTACTACTAATAACTAGAGAGCCACTAGAACAAGTCCCCAGCTGATTTGAGCTAACTAAATATATAGAATCAACTACTCTAATAAGATAAAAAACTAAATAACTAGGTCTCCAAACTATGAGGACTCACCAATTGTTGGGATATAGACAGAGATGCTTGAAATCACACACGCTTCTAAAACTGAGCACCTAAACCTACTTTATGAGAAATGTAACACATATACGTATATATTGATCAGTACTTCAGGAATGTATTGAGTATATGGGGGTAAAATGCATAGTAAAATAGTGAGGAACTATATGAATTTTTCTCATAAACAATGCATGCTAAGTAATAATGCTCACTTAGGCTTGAGTAATTGAAAAATATAATCATAAATCATGAATGATAAAACATACTATATGAATGCTGTGAGCCATCATACTTAGTTCAAAATCTATGCTTGAAATCTATTTCCAAATCATACATGATAAGTATAAAAGGACTCATCTCTGTATCTATAAACTAAAAGTTGTAATTTCATAGCTAATCACTTACGTAAAATGATACATGAATAAAATTGTGATCCTTTACACTTAGTTTCTAAAAGCTTTTTTGTTAAAATTTACTCTTTTCTATAGGCTGTAGGGAGGTTCTTCTAAATAATATAAACTATGTGTGCTAACATGGAGTCTGATGTCTAGTTCTCTTATGGGAAAACCTCATGTTGGGGAGAGGTGTCATACTCTTGCCAAGGAGTATAACCTAAGCTAAGTGATCACATCTATAACTGTCATCCATATAGAAATGGGAATAATTTGAACCTATGTTGGCTCATAGCTCTAGGGTATGTGAACATACCCAAATCAGTGATAAATGCTACTCTCTTTAATCTGTATGCTTATTTTGTAGGGAATCCACTTTTAAATCTAGTTAAGGTTTTATAATGAAAACCTCTTGTGAATCTATTTACTGTAAACTATAGTTAAAACTGTAAAGTGGATTCCGTATATAAGCTGAGTTCAAAAGATCAAATCTTTATTCAAATTCTAAATATAATCAATCATGGGATGCTTCAAAGCATAATCTTGTTGAGATATTAAAAATTAGACATACATATTTGATACATAAGAGATGCATAACGAGATATACATATCATCTTCTTCTTGAAATTTCCAATTCAAACTAAACTTTGAGTTGAACTACGTACGGAAAAACCCTAAGATACTCTCTAGCCATTGTTGACTTATAATAATCTAGCCGTTGACTGTTCCAGCCAGCATGGCCACCATAGTTGGTGGTACTATCCCACCGGATGATAGTAACAAACATAATATAGAGGGAATAAAATATGCTGATTTATTGAAACCCAAAGTGGTGGATAACTCTAACATTAGGGTTCTACCTAAATCGGTAATAATATTTCATGGGGATCCTAATATTATGTGGAAATCATCTGAAGTTCGCAATTTAATCATGTAGGAGAAACTGCATTATAAATCATAGGTAAGTTTTCTTATGGTAAACCTCATATTGAAGTATTAAGGAAAATTATTCTGAATCAATGCGAAATTAAGGGGCAATGCAATATAGGAGTAATAGATAAAAGGCATGTGCTAATAAGTTTAAAAGCATTGGAGGACTATGTTCAATTATTATCAACGTCAGCTTTTCACATTTTTTCGATGGACAGATATTGGTAAATGAGGACCTTGAAGTAGGATCCATAGTTTGAGCCTGATGTTGAAACTTCCATTGTAGTAGCTTGAATTTTCATGCCGGATCTTCCTCTTGATTCTTTGCCAAAAATGTAATATTCTCTACTACATCAGCTGCAGGTAGACCTCTCACAGTTGATATGGAAACTAAAAATCATACAAGACCTAGTTTTGCAACAGTAAATATGGAGGTTGATTTGGTTGCAAAGTTGCCTCAAAGGATATGAATAAATAAAGAGAATGATATTACTGGGAAGTCAAATCAAAATGGATACAAATTCAGTATGATTATATACCAAAATATTGTAGAGTGTTTTGTTTACAAGGGCATGATAAGGAAAGCTGTTGGAACAAGCATCTGAAATTATTTGACAAAATGAAGAAAGAAAGCAAAGGTTCAAAGGAGAAAAAAGAAGAGAAGAATTAGGATGTTCAAAAGAAACAACAACAACAACAACAAGAAGAAAATACAAGAAGAGAGAAAATAAATAATCACTAGTGGCATGTAAGGAAGAATAGATATAGGATGGACAAATTTGGGCATATTCTTGGAGAGATAATGAGAAAAATGATAAGGAGCTGAAAGTTTCTAACTCATTTAATATACTGGAGGATAAGGAAAATGAAGTTGATAACAGTAAAGAGATACAAACAAAGGGTGATAAATATAAACAAGGGGATGGAGAAGCACTCAGTACAAAAGATTGGGTGAATAAGAGTTTTGGTAAAAATGCAAGAAATAAGCAAGAAGCTCAGGATGCAGAACAGATGGTTGCAAGAAAGAAGAGGATAGGCAAAGTTAAATTTAGTTAGAAAAATGAAGATCAGCAGGATGATAATGCAGAAATATAGGAAATATTCAATAATAAAGAGATGTAAAAGGGAGAAGAGAAAAATCAAATTTAGTTGTTTGATGAAGAAGCAAATGAGTTGAAGATATTGGAAGGGATTTCTCCATTAGCTATTGAATTAGACAAAGTGTTAGAAATTTGTAATGAAAAGAAGGTAGATTTGGATGAGCATAACCTGGATGATAACATTAATCAAATAGTTAAGGATAAAGATTTATCTCCCAAGCAAGTTGAGTCAATGAAAGCTAAGCAAAGTAAATCAAAGAGGAAGAACCAGAATAACAATTCAAGTGTAAGAACAATTCATACAAGGAGTCATGCTGCTAAGAATAAATTAAGATAAAAGCATTAATATGGAATATAAGGTCTATTAATACACAACATGACTTTACTAGATTAATCACAATGTAGAGGAGAAATCATTTTTGTTTTATTGGTATTATGGAACCATTCCAAGAGAGCCAGTATATAGAAGATTACAAAAGGTGATTGGGTATGAATCAGGCTATGGTGAATATGTCAGGGAAGATATGAGTATTCATGGATGGAAGCATTGAGTGTAGAATAGTCAACGATGAGGACCAACAACTATCAATGAAGCTAGTGTGTAAACAAGCTGATGTATCATTGATAGTTACATTAGTTTATGCAAAGTACAACTCAGGGGAAAGGCAACTTTTATAGGATTCATTATTGGACATGGCTGATTTTCAACAACCTTGGTTAATAGGAAGGAATTTTAATATAATAAGAAATGAAGAAGAAAAATTGGGGGGATTACCTGTTACACTGAATGAAACTCAGGATTTTAATCAGTGTATAAGTGTGTGCAATTAGGAAGAACCTCAGTTTAAAGGAATTAAATATACTTGGTAGAATGGGAGAACAGATGATGCATGTATATTTAAAAGGTTTGATAGGGTGCTTTTCAATGATAAATTAGAAAATTTGTTCCAGACATTGGAGGTGGAATATTTTCCTAGAAGTGGTTCTGATCATGCTCTTTTGTTAACTCATTTCAAGATGGAAAGGGAGCAAGTAATCAGATCTTTTAGATTTCTAAACCTATGGTTAAAGAAAGAGACATGTTTGGAAATAATAACAGAATGTTGGTAAGCAGATATTGATAGTAATCCATTCATTGTGTATCAATAAAAAATAAAGAAGGTTAAATCAAAATTGACAAGATGGAGCAAAGAGACCTTTGGAAACATATTTCAGGAAATTGCAACTTTGGAAGATGTTATGAAAGTTAAATAAAAGCAATTTGAAGAGAAGCCTGATGGAGCAAATAAGAAAGTTCTGAGTAAACCTCAGGCTGATTTAAATCTGTAATTAAAGAGGGAGGAAGAATTTTGGAAGCAAAAAGTAGGATATGAATGGTTTAAGGATGGAGAAAGAAATACTAATTTCTTTCATGAAATTATCACAGGAAGGAGAAACAGGTTAAGAATTGGGAGAATGTAGAATGAAGAAGGAGTATGGCTGGAAGAAGAACAAACTATAGCAGACGCAACAAATGATCTTTTGTAGAAGCAATTTACTAAGTAGGAAGATGCAGAGGACATTACTATGTTAGATAAGATACCAAGACTGGTTATTGATGAGCAGAGCAGGGATATTAAAAGAATTCCAACTGAAGATGAAGTAAGAGAAGCTGCAATGGGTTTAAATAAGAACAATGCAGGGGGACCTGATGGGATGACAGAAGCATTCTACCAAGATGCATGGAACATCATCAAAGATGACATACATAGATTGGTAATTTCTTTCTTTTGTGGTTATCTGATTCTAAGATTCATTACACATACTAATTTGGTGTTGTTACCAAAAAAGTTAGTAGTGAATACTTTATCTGATACGAGGCATATATCACTGAGTTATTTTATGAATAAAATCTTCTCTAGAATTATCCATGAAAGGATTAAAGGAATTCTACCACAACTGATATCACCTGAGCAAGCAGGTTTTGTATAGGGAAGAAGCATTGCTAAAAATGATTTAGTGGTTTAGAAGATATTATTAAAAATAAGAAAGAGGGGAAAACCACCTAATATGGTTATGAAGTTAGAAATGATGAAGGCTAATGATAGGGTTGAATGGATTTTTTTAACAAAGGTTTTAAGGAAAATGGTTTTTTCTGAATTTCTGATGGACATGGTGTTTATGTTGTTAGAGAATAACTGGTATTCAATACTACTGAATAGGTAGACTAAAGGCTTTTTTAAATGATCAAGAGGACTGAAATAAGGTGATCCTCTATCACCTACTTTTTTCATTATGGAAGATGAAGTTTTGTCTAGAAATCTGAAGAAGTTGATGCTGGAAAAGGAGTTTAAACTATTTGGTATGCCAAGAGGGAGTCCTAAGTTAAATCACTTAGATTTTGTAGATAATATGATAATTTTATGTAAAGCAGAAGTGAGAACTTTGAAAATGGTGATTAATACATTGGATAGATATGAAGCAATATCTAGGCAAAAGATAAATAAGGAAAAGAGTGCTATTTATTTACATAAAGGGGTATCAAATGGAATAGGAGTTATGGAAGAAGTGGCTATAGGTATTTTGAGAAAAGAATTTCCTTTCATGTACCTTGGTTATCCCATATTCTATATGAGGAAGAAAAAGGATTATTATAAAAAATTGATGAATAGAATACCAAACAAGGTGCAAACATGGAAAGGAAAACTTCTATCATATGGAGGTAGAGTAGTTTTGATCAAACATGTGTTACAGAGTCTTCCTATACATTGTTTGTCAGTAATGAACCCCCCTTTAAATATGTTGAATTCTATTTAAAAGATTTCAGCACAATTTTTTTGGAGCAACAGAATAGGGGAAAAAGGGAGACATTGGGTAAAATAGCAAGATATATGCTTACCACAAGAAGAAGGGGGACTAGGATTTATAAGAATTTTTGATATCTCTATGGCATT
Source organism: Capsicum annuum (assembly GCF_002878395.1). Taxonomy (NCBI): domain Eukaryota; kingdom Viridiplantae; phylum Streptophyta; class Magnoliopsida; order Solanales; family Solanaceae; genus Capsicum; species Capsicum annuum. The sequence goes on along the minus strand of NC_061121.1, from coordinate 149,920,351 downwards.
ATTTTATAAACTATGGTGGACTTTTAGAACAACATCTTTTATCTGGAGTAAGTATATGTTTAACAAGTACTGTAAAAAGGAACATCCATCTATGGTGATTCAGAAATCTGGTGCATATGTATCCCAAGTGTGGAAAAAGATGTTAGCTGCTACAGACTTAGGGGAACATTTAATAGTGTGGCATCTGAGAGAAGGAAATGTGGATTTCTGGTTAGATAATTGGACTGGTCAAGGGGATTCGTATTCATTAATGAAAGGGAACAGGGATAAAAATTGTCATTATCAGTAAGTAAAAGATATTATGAGGGATGGTTAATGGGATGAAAAATTGGTTACAAGTATGTTCTAACCAGATATGGCTGCACACATTTTAACCAAAGTACATCTACCAACTGGAGAAGGTAAGGATATGACTGTTTGGAGTATAGAATCTGATGGAGCATTTACAGTGAAGACTGCTTGGCAATACATCAGGAATAAAGGACAATTGAGTAATATTTACAGGAATATTTGGATGAAAGGGCTGCCTTTTAAAATATGTTTCTTTATGTTGAAATTTTGGAGAGGTAAAATTCATGTAGATGATTGTGCTAGAAGATAGGGAATGCATGGTCCATCTAAATATTGGTGCTGTGAAAAGCCTGCTGTGGAGACACTCACCTATGTCTTTAGAAGATCATATTATGCTAACAGGACTTGGTCCTATTTTTCTTCCTTTGCAGGTATTTCTATTCAGGATTTAACTCTAAGGGGTACTATTCTCAAATGGTGGGACTTTCAGGTAAAAAAGAGAGATCAACCATATTTCCGTGCTCTTCCTAAAATTATTCTATGGGAGATATAGAGGAGAATAAATAGAAAGAAATATAATAATAAGAGCACAACAAGATTGAGGCTAATTTATAATATAACAAGGACTTTGAAGTTGCTGTTGATGGTTAGAAAACCAGCAAGAATTTTTCCTATTGAATGGCCATAAATCTTACAGGAATTAGCCAATTCAAGGAGAAAGATCAAGGTTACTAAAGTGATGTAGGAGGCACCAGAAGAGGGATGAGGGAAATATAATATAGAAGGAGTATTCAGAGGGAAAGATAGTGGGAGTTCATATGCTTTCCGTTTGAGGGATAAAAAGGGGGATATCATATATGCTAAAGCAGAGGCATATGCAATTTTATATGCAACAAAACATTGTAATCAATCATAGTTGGATAAGATAATCTTTCAAATGGACTCTCTTATTTTACAGAAGATATTAAGAGAAATATGGAAATATCCATGGAGCATTGCAAACATAGTGAGAGAGATTGAGCAATACATGCAAAGAAATCAAATCATATATTAACACATTTATAGGGAAGGGAATCAGTTAACTAATCATCTTGCAAATATAGCCATTGATATAGGAGAGGTCATTATTACTAGTTTTCAATAACTATAATAGAAAGAAAAGGCCATACTTAACAGTGATAAATGGCAGTGCCCCTACTTGAGAATTACATCCATAAGAAGTTAAAGGAAAAAAGAAGTCTTAGGCAACAAAGCTTACATGGATCATATTTACAGGAAATAAAAACAGGAAAAAGAGAGCATATAGCTAGCCTAGTCTACTATAGCCAAAAAAATGGACTCTCAGCATTATGGGAGGATCTATGGATTGATTTGAGCTTATTAAACCTGGGTGTCAAGCATCCCAATATCTTAGTGGGTCTAAGAATCCTCTATCTTCATTACTCCCAGATCTAAACATTGCATGACAAAAAGAGTAAGCTACAGATTTAGAGTGAAAATAAGAGCTCAAATACAGATGAAGTACTACTTACTTAAAGGTAGCAACTTTACACAGTCGATTAGATCTCTCAAAGCTGATAAAAAAGCTAGTCAAGGTACCATTCACTTGAGAACTTGGCTACAAAAAGTGTTTCACTAGTGGGAGATGAATAAGAAGAAAATTTAGCAACATGAAGGAAATTATACTTACTTTTGTAAGCTGAATAACAAACCAAGTCTTGAAGGCGATGATGGCACCTGGTTGATGATCCAATGAAGAAGGCGGTGTAGCTCACAATTGAAGAAAGGAAGATCCATTTTGAGAGGAGGCGTGAAGTTGATAAAGATTAGGAAAGTGGATGTTTTTAGAAACCTAACTGCCTTTTATGCCTTAAATTGATCCGGGTTGGACTGGGTCTTTCAAATAGTAGTGAGCTTTTAATTGTATAATGGGTTGGTCCATTAATTCTTGAGTAATTTTTTAATAAAATACCAAATTAAACAAAAAAGAAGAAGCATAATCTTCTTGAAATATCAACATTCAAACTAAGGCTTAGTAACCCATGCATCAATTTCATGTCAAATCCTCATACAGTTTATGCTAAATAATGAAAATCTTGATAATTTAATTCTAAATATGGAAAATAATATCATACACATAAAAATATGCAAGTAGACATGCAATTCAACATCTAAATCACTTATAGGATCATAATCTTCAAATAACAATATTTGGGTATGAGCCCTAATTTAAAACTCATGTAAATTCATGTGAAATTAACTTCAAAAACTACTTTTGGACACAAGGATGAAAAAATTATCCTTGTTGAAAACCCTAATACCTTAATTAATGAATGGGTGAAGAAGCTTGAACTTTGAGGTCCTATTTGTGCTCTTGAAGATTGTTTCTTGAAGATCTTGAATTGAGAATCTTGAATTTTGGGTTATCTTTGAAAAAAATGGTGGAATTTAAATTTATTGAGGATTAAGATTTGAAGCTCTAGGGTTTCTTGGACAGAAATTTTGTGAAAAGTGAGCGTATAATACTCATAATAGGCTTGATCTTGTGTTTTACAGGATTTGGGGTCTTGGGAAATGACTAGGTTACTCTTTGAAAAAGTTAGTTTGGAACTGGAAATCCTTATTTTAGCCTCAGCACGATGTCTGCTTATTGTGGTTGCTTGCTGGAAAAGGTAATAGTGCAATTTTGAACCATGGCGCGACACGGTGTAATTGTATTCGCCACTTGAAAAGGACGAGTGCCATTTGGCACTCCAACGTGATGCAGTGCTATGCTCCACAGCAATTCCTAGCGCGATACTGACCAATCGTGGTGAGCTACTAGAAAAGGATGAGTGGGAATTTGGACTTCACCTTACTATGGGCTTATCATGACGCTTCACTAAAAATCAGAAAATCGTTGTACACCTCACCGTGATGCTGTGCTATTGCGGTGCTATACTATTTTATCTCTAAAATTACCATAACTTCTCAACCGAGTATTGGATTAAGGCAAAATTGGTATAGTTGGAAAGCTAATTCAATTACCTACAATTTGGTGGGTCTAGATCTAGAAAATTATTCACGTATCAAGAGTTATTCATTTTTAAAGTTTACCCTTGACATTATAGGAGCTACTGAGCTAGAAAAAGTACCGGTATTATAGTTACTCTTCTTTTGGCAGAATTGCTATCTTAGGAAAAAATTATGGATTAATTAATATATATTAGTGAAATTAGATACCTTAGTCTATTCTGGGGTAGAATTTGCCTTAGAATAGATTTTGGAGATTAGAAGTGGCCCCCACTAATCCACCTTAGGTCAAGACTACTATTATCTCCTTGTATACTTTATAGACATGCTTTATCTTCTAAATGAATAATTTTGAGTTTGAGGAGGCTTGATATATGATGCTTATTTCTAGATTGGTACTTGGGAGATGATACTAGTTTTGATTTGACTTCGGCGATTTATGATTTAAGATCTATTTGATTTTGGAATTATTTATCATATGAGGTCTAGTTTAAGCCTAGCAAATGATGATATGAGTTCCATTTCATGTTCAACAGATGATTATATGAGTTTTGGTTCAAGTCCGACAATGATAGGTTATTTATGAGAGTTATGGAATCATTTCTAATTTGGTATTTACAATATGGAAGGATCAAAGTTTATAGTTTTAAGATACAGTTATTAGTATAATTCTAATTAATATTTCCCTTTGATTTCATCTTCTGAGCTAATGGGGCCCGCATTAGGCTATTTACTTTTCCACACATACTGGCTTATAGGGGAAAATTTTATAGAAATAGCCATGTTTTGTTTTATATTATTGATGTTTCTGTTATTTATCGATAGTATTTGGACCGTTATTCAAGGTTTTCTCTCTTACCTTGACTTAGTATATTCATCTTCCAATTTTATTATATTTATATTATGATTTAGATCAATCGATTGATGATGCATACTGAGTACCCATGGCTTCGATACTCATACTACGCTTCTGTACCATTTTGGTGTAGATTTGAGTACTAGTTGTTTTTGTTGATATTGACATCTATTCCGGTTAGGGTTTGGAGACAATGTGAGCTCTTGGAGCTGGAGTTGACATTTTCTCCTTCTTATATTTTTGCTTAGTCTTTCTAGTTTCGAGACTGATGTATATTTGGCTACTATGGTACTAGTATTCTTTTGGATTAGTGGATCTTGTACCAACACTACTGGTTCATGGGATATTGATGTTTCTCTTATTTATCTTAATTGTTATTATTAGTCCATAATTTATTACTTGTAAGCCCTTTTACTTGAATATTTATGGTATTTATGTCATTTTTCACCAAATTAGCCCGTTGTTTATAGATCTGGGCAATAGTTTGGCTTACCTACTAGTGGGATTAAGTAGGTGACATCATGACTTATAAATCAAGTCATGACAAATTAGTACTCTAGGTTCATCAGTATTATTAGTACAAGAGCAAGTTTTAAATAGAGTCCCATAGATCAGAATGATGACATCTGTTTTTTATCTTTGGAAGGGGATATAGGACATTCTTAGGAGATCTTCACTTAATTTACTCATTTCAAGATAAGAGTCTGAGTTGGTGTCTAAATATTCCATTAGTTTCACTCTTTCATGGATGGCTAGGACACATAGTATTGCTATACGAGACAAGGACTCTGAGTTTGTGACTAGGGATCCTATCAAAGTTCTTAATGACCTGGAGGTCAAGGATAGATGAGAGATTTATCCCCATCTAGAGAACAAGATAGGGGGCCTTCACCAGACCTTATTCTTGCTCCGTACTAGAGATTCCTCCACTTCATCCTTTGGTGGGCCATGGACTAGCCTAGGTTCCATTAGGGATTATTTCTTTATCACAACTTAGGAATACATTAGTTTAGTTCTTAGGTTTATTTAGTGGTGCACTAGCTTATGGTGCACAATCTGTGAACTAGAGTGGTACTGAGATAGGGGCACAACCTAATGCCATAGCTTTCAGAGTTAAAGTCTCTCCTACACCGATGGCTTCTCAGCTAGTAGTTGCTTATCTAGTAGTTGCCTAGTCTAATATGACTATTATGGAGAAGAATATGTTGGGTAGATTCTTGATACTAACTCTGCCTAGGTTTTGGGTACAGTGTGCGAGGATTCTTATGAGTTATTAGTTAATTATGAGGATCGGCTCTGTAATTTGGGCCTAGTTTAGGCTTACTATATGGACTATACGACTTTCTAGTTAGATTTAGAAACTCGACATTGATGGAGAGGTTAGCTTGATTCCAGGACAACTAGATTTCTCTCATTGACATTGGCATAATTCTTCGATATTTTCTTAAAGAAATATATGCCTTGTAGCCTTAGATATTGTAATGCCCTGAGTCTATAACCTGGATGCTACACAGTACTTACGACCCCAAAGGACCATAAGCTTAACCATGAATGATATCTACTGTGAGAACTAAATAATAATACTATAGTAAATATGGAAAATAGGATAAAATACCATAAGGTTCAAATTCTAAAATACTGGTAAATAATAATATCTAATAAATATCCAAAATTTGAATACTGTCTAAACTAGTCTAGTTTGAAAAGCCTCAAACTGAACTGTTTGAATGTGGAGTTGATGGGAAAAGCCCCCAACTAAGTCCAACTACTGAACTATGGGTAAACTGATAATTGAAATAGAAGCATGTCCTCCATAGATGAGGACTCACTACTAAAACTGCTACTGAAAGTCTGGGCTACTAAGTACGGTCAGGAGCCTTTGCATTTGAACCTATGATATAAAAAATCATAGCGTAAAAGAAAAGGTATACGTCATTACTTTGAATATACCGGTATTCTAAGTGAGGTAGGCTGATGTGCATGAACAATAACTAACAGAATAGAATGGATACAGCTGAATGAGAGTACATGTATAACTGAAATTGATGAGACACTGATTACGCAATACTGTGCAAATATCTACATATACTATGTATGATATCATAGTAACACTGGAGTTTGAGTACTGATAACTAAAAGACTGATAATTGAGTTTACAGATAACTATAATACCATTAACTAAGTGATTATTTCTGATAGTCTTAATTTTGTAGAACTGAACTGAGTTCTATTCTGAGTTGGGTTACTGCGTCTGATAGTATTGATTCTGTAGAACTAAACTGAGTCCTATAATGAGATTGAAACTGAACCTATGGGAAGTAATCATCTAACCAATATGCCCTATCTCTGAACTGATTTGGGGTACAACCTGTAATCTCAGCTGGAAGGCTATCAGTACCATGCCACGGGTAAAGACAAGTGCTGAGTCACTTTCATCTGGCAGGTGCTCTGAACGAGAATGGTGGTATCCACAACTGGCAGGTAGAACACCTCATCAATCTTCAAATGGCAGGTTGATGTCTTAACCTACGCTTGTTATGCAATTCTGGAATGCCAGGACTATTTCTAAGGATCACACCCTCTACTGGCAGGTGAGTCCCAATCCTTGGGTTCACTCGGTGCTGAATCCTACTCCCGACTGAATAGACACTGAACTGATTTCTAAACTGTACTAGGCTAGACTAAACTATTACTGATCATGCTGTCTAGCTGAACTGAGTTCACTTAGTTCCATTGACTAATAGAATACTACTGAGTTCTGTTAATTGACTGGGTTTACTTGAGGTCAAAACTGAATACTGAACTAAAACTGGGACTGATTTCTGAATACTACTGTTTGTGACACTACTGAGACTTTTCTATAACTACTGTAGCTCTAGGTAAATAGCTAGATTTTTTGGGTATAAAATACCCCTAGGACTCGATAGCATGAAAAGTAATACACTGCGTGAATTTAATAGCATAATAGTGCTTGCTTACCTATAATGCATTCATTTAGACATTTTTGTCAAACACTTGATATACATGGGCTTGTGTATGAATGAAATTACATAATGTTTGCACTAGTCAATTCATATAAATATTTTGACAAATACCTTGGAAGCATGGGCATTCCACATATCAATAAATATGTATTACTATCAAGGACACTACATTCAACTTGGAATTTGAGAGTTCAACATGAAGTTCACATAATTCAATCCACACTAACTAGTTTTTATGAAACTTGTGATAATTCAAGGAATTGAAAACCCATTTGACATCAAAATTAAGATTACGTTCAAATCCAACATGAAATTTATGAAATCAATTAACTTATAGTTTAAATGAGTTTTTTGAACTCTAAGGGTAGAAGGAAATCATTGGATGAACACTTCACATACCTTGGTGCTTGAGTTCCTGATGATTGATGGTGAATTTCTTGGATCTTAATCTTGACTTTGATAGGTTAGGGTTTGTTCTTGAGAGGATTTTAGAGAGAATAAGTGATTTAGCCCTTTGGAATGATTGTTTCGTGTTTTGGGGCTGAATAGAAGTGGGATAAAGACCCATTTACTACTCTGGACATGAAATTAGAAGGGTAAAAACTACGCCCAGTGAAGCACAGACTGATGCACCACATCGATGGCATCAATGCACCGCATTAATTCGCGTTGGTTCACTAGAATTGTACTGAAAACTGGGTGAAAATTGTCTGTCGATGCGATGGATGATGCGACGCATCGAGATAGTATCGACCTACTATTTTGGTCACCTGGGCATGGTTCAAATGAGGTCCAAAAAGATCTGAAACTCACCCAAAGTGACCTACTGACATTTGTGATCTTGGATCAACCTAGAAATCAATATTTTAAGGTTACAAGGGTCGTGAAATAGGATTGCCAACTTACGAAGGTTAAAACACTTCTAAGCATAAACACTTAGCTAAAAATTTCTAAGTCTGGGACCTCCTTTCAAGCTGTAATGGACTGAGTTAAGCTTAGAATTTTTATGGGTTCTTACATTATCTCCCCCTTGAGAACATTCATCCTCGAATGAGACTGATTATGCTGAGAAATACTGATGAACTAAGTTTATACACTGAACATGCATATCTGATGCATGGAATACATAACTGAAAGTACTGATAAGCTGAGTTTTCATACTAAATATGCATATTTGATGCATGAGTACATGACTGAATTGATTCATGAATGCATAACTAAATATGCAACGGTAATGGATACCAATTTATAACTGTAACTGAACATAGAACTAAGCCAATCTAAGAATGACTGTTACCTTAAGCTGAGAATACTAACGAACCTGAGATCATTTATTGAACATGCATGAATGGGAACATAAGTACATAACTGAGTCTGAAATATGATACATGAACTGAGCTAATTCCTTAGATACATGCCATGACATGGAAATGGTCATACAGCTGAGATTGGAACGAGAGAGCCAACTTACGAGTACTCATTACTCCAACTGGATCTTGTTACATGATGAGAGACTAGAAGGTTTAGGACATAAAAGCTCGGAGGTTATAATGCATCTCCCCCTTGGGGCATTATGTCCCTCGAAGAATGCTGACTTAGCTGGGATACTAAGGCAAGGCTGAGATGATACACGGGGCACCTACGAAATAAATTATGACTTAATATCTAAGATATAAAACTGAGGAATGATACATGAACTGGGATGAACTCATAACTACTAGGATTCTCTATCTTGGAATAGTCATATTCACGAAAATTTGGATAGTACGACTGGGTGGAAAGATGGGAAAACCGTACGAACCTGTCCACCTGACTGCTAAACTGAATTCCTAGATTTATGAACTAATTCATACTAAAACTTATACTAAATTGGATCATTTAATGATAGTCGTTCTATAAGGTTCTACCAACTTTAGGGAGCATAGAAATCTTGTCTTGGAATGAATAAAACATCTGAATAATAAATCACATCCTGGCTAATATTCTGTAATATGAGTCAAGGCCTACGAAACATTATCTAAGATAGAGTGACCAAGCCTTATTCAATTCAACTACAAATTTTCAAGATTAGACATATTCCTCGAATACCCTCCTAACTATATTCTTAACCTTAGTAAGGAGCTTCTCCTGAGACTACTGAAAATATTCACATGGGCACTGAGCACAAATTCATAAACATACTAACTTATCCTATTAACTGAATGGTTGATAGCTGAATACTGGTTATGTCATATTGAATTGTACTTAGTCTTGACTAAAATTGTAGAGTATTACTTATATAAGGTAAGGACTGACTAAGAAACATGAGATAACTGAGCATGAATTCGTGAAAGCTGTATTACTTGAGAATGCAAGACCAAGCGTATAACGTGATTCTGAAATAGTCTAAAAAATAAGGTACTAAAGTACTAATAACTGTACGCTATAATCAAGCAAACCTAAAATTGAGCTGAGTCACTGATCTGATTACTCGACTAAAATGGTGACAAATATTGTAAATAAGATAGTAACTAAGACTTTAACTTAGACTCATACTGGAATTGAATGCTGGGTTCTGATAACTACATAATGGATACTGACATAAATTAAGGATCTGAATAGACACTCAAACTTGGTATTTCCTCAACTTATCATCTCATGAAAATTTTTGATTTCTCTCCCTTCATCAACTAAATACAACTTCTTGCTAGCCATTTACTTAGCAAACTAACCTAAAATTCAAGTCTATTTTCATAACTATATCCTCGTGTAAAACAAGCGTGCAAAAATATTTCCTTATCATGAAATATTTACTCTCTCCCATCTAAGCAATCACTCATCACTACATCCTTTCATAGAGAGAGTTCACTAAAGGGTAGCATGAATGAATACTATGCTGAACTCGACACTTAACAAAGGCTTGAGGAATAGAATATCAACAACATGGATTTATGAAGAGATCTAAACTGAGGATATACATGACATAATCTGAATTTACCCAATCATTAGGAGTGTAGCATGAGTCATGAGAAATGGGCATATTGTAAAGCATGACATGAGTACATGATTCATGAGCTGCATGACCAGAGTATGTAGTTTTTGTATTCATAAAACATGATTCGTAATACTGAGTGAGGTGAAACTCCTATACTAAGAACTGTAAGCGTATATAATTTTAGCTAACGTGCACAAATATGAGCTATTATCATAGAGCTAACATATAAGACATGAATAGATAAGATACCATGATAACTGATGGTTTTTGAGAGTTTAAAGTACGATTCTGAGATGATCAGTGGGTTCATCCTCCATACGAGAATAGACAAGAGTGTTATCTATGTAGACTATGATGAACATGTCCAAGTATTGCTTGAACAAGTGGTTCATCAAGTCTAAGAAGGCTACTGGAGCATTCGTAAGACCAAATGACATGACTAGGAATTCGAAGTGACCATACCAAGTTCTGAAATCTATTTTTGGAATTTTACATTCTCTGACTCTGAGCTGGTGATAGCCTAATATGAGGTCTACCTGAGAAAAGTAGTTGGCACCCTGAAGTTTGTCGAATAAGTCCTTAATTCTAGGAAGTGGATACTTGTTCTTGACTGTGACTTTATTTAACCGACGGTAGTCGATACACATTCTAAGAGAATCATCTTTCTTACGCATAAATATAACTGGTGTACCCCAAGGGGATACAATGGGTCTGATAAATCCCTTATCTAGGAGATTCTTCAACTGATCTTTTAAATCTTTGAGTTTTAGTAGGGCCATTTTTATGGTGCAATAGAGATAGGCTGAGTATCTGGAAGAAGTTCTATTCTGAAGTTAATTTCCCACTCGGGAGGAACTCTTGTAAGATCTTCGGGAAATATATCTGGGAATTCACATGCTACTAGAACTGGCTCAAGGTTAAGGGTATCTAAACTAGAATCTTTAACTCGAATGAGATGATAAACTCACCCCTTAGATATCATTTTCCTTGCCCTAAGGTAGGAAACAAGCTAACCCCTAAGTTAAGCGCTGAAGTACTACCACTCCACTCAAGGACAAATTCAATCGGTAAATAAAAATGGACAAATCTATTTTTGCAGTTAATTGAAGCATAGCATGAATGAAGCCAATCCATGCTGAGAATAACATCAAAATATGTAATCTCTAATTCTACTAAATCTGTTGAAGTAACTTTATGGGAAACTATAACCAGACAGTTCCTGTATACCCATCAGGCTATGATAGATTTACCCACTGAGGTAGAGAATGAGAAGGTATCTTCTAGGATTTCGGGATTGACTCCAAAGTCAATGATATATAAGGAGTTATAACGAACAATAAGCTCTTGGATCTAGCAAAGCATAAACGTGCAAACGATAAACTTGTAATGTACCGGTGACCATATCAAGAGAACTTTCTTTATCTTATCAGGACTGAAGTGCATAAACCCTATTTGGGCATTACCCACTGGTGGCATTAGAAGTGGCACCGTGCTAATTTGGGCGATCGGTCTAAGCTGAGGGATGGATATGCTAATTTCGGAAACCTGATTGAGGACAATCTCTAATTTATGGCCTGGATTGTCATATCCAAAACACACCCACTACCAGCCTTACACATGCCCTGATGGTTTTGGCCACATTTCTAAAAAGGAGGATTTATTCGGCCACTCTTTGGTTCTTTGGCCTTGGCGTTCTGGCCTTCTCATTCTTTCTCCCTTTTTTCTTACATCTCTTCTTCTTACTTTGCATAGCGTGTGTCATAAGACTAGATAGGATTATACCAGCTGATTATTCTGGGTTACTACTAAATAAGCTAAGAAAGTAAAAGTATGTCCTGAGTTTGGAGTGAGACACATGCTCATTTAGGGGATCTACCTGAACGGGCGGAGGCACTGGCTAGCTTCTAGTTCTTCTTCCATTAGTCTTTTGAAGAGACATATTCTATAAAAAGAAGTAAGAAAAGGATTAGACTGAGAGTATAACTTAAGCTTATGCTTACTCACATGATATGAACATGGAAAGAAGGGTAACTTTTCGTAAAAACATCTCATAGCATCCTGTCCATAAGTGTGGCGCGATACACACCCATGCACAAGATTCTACTTGATTTGGCTTTCAGACTCCCTAGAACTCTATTGAACCTTAGGCTCTGATACCAAGTATGTAATGCCTCAAGTCTGTACCCCAGACGTTACACGATGTTTATGACCCCGAAGGACCATAAGCTAACCCATAACTGATATTTTCTATGAACACTGAATAATAATACTATAATAAATATGGAAAATAGGCTGAAATACCATAAGGTTCAAATTCTAAAATACTGGTAAATAATAATAATTGATAAATAGTTGAAATCTAAATAATGTCTGAACTAGTTTAGTCTGAAAAGCCTCTAACTGAACTGTCTGAATGTGGAGTTGATGGGACAAGCCCCCAACTAAATCATACTACTAAACTTCTAATAAATTGATAACTGAAATAAGAGCATGCCCTCAATAGATGAGGACTCATTACTGAAACTGTTGCTGATAGTTTAGGCTTTAAGTACGATCAGGAGCCCGTGCGTATGAACCTATGATTTGAAACATCATAGAACAAAATAAAAGGTATGTGTCAGTACTTTGAATGTACTGGTATACTGCGTGAGGTAGTCAGATATGCAGGGGTTCATATACATGAATAATAACTGACTGAAAAGCATGTATACAACTTAATGAGAGTACATGTATAACTAAAACTGATGAAACACTGATTATGCAATACTGTACACATATCTACATATACTGTGTCTGAGATCATAGTGACACTGAATACTAATTACTGACAATTGAAAGACTGATAATTGATTTTTCTAATAACTATAATACTGTTAACTAAGTGAATATTTCTGCCAGTCCTGATTCTATATAATTGAACTGAGTTCTATATTGAGCTGGGTAACTGTGTCTGACAATCCTGATTCTACAGAACTAAATTGACTTCTATAGTGAGTCTGAAACTAAAACTGTAGGAGGTAATCATCTAATCTACATGCCCCTTCTCTAACTAATTTAGGGTCAAACCTGTAACCCTAGCTGGAAGGGTGTCAGTACCGTGCCAAGGGTAAAGAAAAGTGCTGAGTCACCCATCATCTGGCAGGTGCTCCTTCAACTGGTAAGTTGATTTCTCAACCTACACTAGCTATATAGTTTTGGAATGCAAGGACTACTTCTAAGGATCACACCCTCTATTGGCAGGTGAGTCCCCATCCTTGGGTTCACTCGATGCTGAATCCTACTCCTAACTAAATAGGCACTGCACTGATTTCTAAATTGGACTAGGCTAGACTGAACTATTATTGATTGTGCTATCTAACTGAACTAAGTTTACTAGGTTCCATTGACTGATAAATTACTACTGAGTTCTGTTAACAAAATGGGTTTACTTGAGATTGAAACTAAATAATGAACTAAAACTGGGACTGATTACTGAGTGCTACTATTCGTGACACTACTAAGACCATTCTATAACTACTATAGCTCTAGGTAAACAACTTGATTTTTCAGGTATAGAATACCCTCAGGATTCGATAGCATGAAAAGTAAAACACTGCATGACTTTAATAGCATAATAGTACTTGCTTACCAATAATGCATTCATTTAGACATTTTTGTCAAACACTTGATATAAATGGGCTTGTGCATGAATGAAATCACATAATGCTTGCACTAGTCAATTCACATAAGTATTTTGACATACACTTGGGGAGCATGGGCATTCCACATATTAATAAACATGTATTACTATCATGGATATTACATGCAACCTGAAATTTGAGAGTTCAACATGAAATTCACATAATTCAATCCACACTAACTAGTTTTCATGAAACTTGTGATAATTCATGGAATTGAAAACCCATTTGATATCATAATCAAGATTACATTCAAATCCAATATGAAATCTATGAAATTAATTAATTTGTAATTTAAAATAGTTTCTTGAACACCAATTGTGCAATGAAACCCTTAGATAAATACTTCACATACCTTAGTGCTTGAGTTCTTGAAGATTGATGGTGAATTTCTTGGATCTTGATCTTGACTTTGATAGTTTAGGGTTTGTTCTAGAGATGATTTTAGAGAGAATAAGTGATTTTACCCATTGGAATGATTGATTTAGTGTTTTGGGGGCTAAATATAAGTAGGATAAAGACCTATTTACCCCAATGGATGCAGAATTAGAAGAGCAAAAACTGCACCCAGTGATGCGCAGACCGTCGCGTCACGTTGATGGCATCAACGTGATGACAAATACATCGTGTGGACTTCTCGTTGGTTCATGGGAATTGCACTGAATGTTGGGGAAAATTATCTATTGATGCGATGGACGATGAGACGCATCGAGATCGCATCGATCAACCATTTTGGTCACTTGAACATGGTTCAAACAAGGTCCAAAAAAATCAAAAACTCACCGAAGTGACCTACTGATATTCCTGATCATGAATGAACCTAAAAATCAATATTTTAAGATCATAAGGGTCGTAAAATAGGATCTCTAACTTGTGAAGGCTAAAATACTTCTAAGTATAAACACTTAGCTGAAATTTCTAAGTTTGGGACCTCCTTTCAAGCTTTAATGGACTGATTTACGCTTAGAATTTTTGAGGGGTCTTATAGATATTATTTGAGAGACCAGTTCTTGAGGTTGAAGTAGGGTTCCATTACTATTATAGAGTATGATTCTCAATTTCATATGTTGGATAGGAATGCTACTCCCATCTTATCGATTGAGTATGAGCTGGTTTGGTGCTTTCTTCGTGGATTGAGACTTTCTCTCTATATGACTATGCAAAGTTTGGTTACTATTAGTAGATATTTTATTGAGGTTTTTGATCATGCTTAGGTAATAGATAAGATGCATCACAAGGCTCAAGGGGGCAGCGATAAGAGGTTACAATATCAAGACAACTTCAGTGGAATATTGATTTTCTCATGGATCAGAGATCGTGGTTTTATCAAGACCTAATTTTTCAGGTCATGATGGCACCAACTATAACCTACCAGCAGGCAAGCCAACCTGTAGTCTGTAATAGTTAGTAATGGACTACCCAAAGAGATAAAGGAAAGAATATGGAATATATATGATAAGAGATCAAATACATAATATAGTCCCGAAACCTGGTGGTATTAGTACAAAAGCTTCTACATAACAAGATTTCAAAGTGAAGTATAATTAAATTTACTGATACAACCCATCTCTGAATACAACATAGAGATTAGTTTAGTACATAAATGGGAGAAAAGTAATACTTCGAACACCAGGAGCTCACCTTATGTCTCCAAACCATGGCTGCTCTGCATGACACACACATCAACAATGGTAACCTGTACTATGCTCTCTGGTCGTGAGAGATCATAACCCATACTATGATCTAAATATACTGAATATATGCATTCTATCACCAATATTCAAACCATGAGCATTAATATATCAATAAACTAAAGTCACATCCCTTACAAGGATAAATAATTCTCAGATGGACAACTCATATCATAACATAACCTTGGGCCTAATAATATTTTCAGAATATTTACAATATCATAATCACGATCATCGATCGACATATATATCTGGAACCCATATCAATAATTATATCTATAACTCATCTCATATCTATAAGCCATAATATATTTATGAGTCATAACATCTCTATAATACATAAAGCATATCTATAATCATCTCACATTTAGGAGCCATCTCACGTCTTTAAGGCATAATATCAATAAGGCATCTCACATCTAGGAAGTATAATATCAATAAGGCATCTCATATGTAGGAGGCATAATATCAGTAAAGTATCTCACATTTATTATCCATATATCATATCTATGTTTATGACTATGTTATAGAGAAGGTCAATGGACCATATCATAAATTTAGTCCAGAATACCATAGAATAAATACAAGCCATGTCATAATATGGGGAAAGTCATCATAATTTACCAACTCATGGAGTAACCTTTTTCTAAAGGCTTAATAGTCTCAACTATGCATAACATCCATAACTAACTCCACAAGGGCTAACATAAGTCTTAGCCTAAGCTGGGTTTGATGAACCCACATCTAATCCTACAAATCCATATTTAGGCAATCTATACCGTAGAATAGGCTAAGGCATCCAAATTCACTTCTTGATGATAAATTATCCATAATTAAACTTAAGATAGGAATTCCTCCTAGAAACACGAGCTATTAAGTCAATTCTACAAAAATTACGGTTCCAAGATCACTAGAATAGCCAAATAAGGTTAATCATATTATTCATGATTCCAATATATAAACTATATCTGAGACCTAGCCTTATATCATATCCACTCTACTAATTAGTTCAATCTAGGGAGGAGGCAATGAAATTCTAAATGGATAATAAATATTTAACCTTATAGGTGAAAAACCCTCATATAATCCTTAAGCTTCAATAATCAAGACTAAATAATTCTATGTATAATCATTCTTAACATTCATATGCAATATATACCACGTATTATTTTATGAAGAAGAGTAGGCGTACTCTTACCTCAAAGTCAAACCATAAATCCTTAAATTATTCATAGAATATCCATCTTCACTTCACAATCCCAAAATGTCATCACACTATCAAAATAATAATCACCTCATAAATATGAGAATAATGATACCTATATTATACCATTGTGCTTTGCATCCAAAAATCACACCAAAATCCCTAAGAGGGTCTCACTTACAAAAAATGCATTTTTGAGACCAACCCAAAGTTTATACCTTCTCAAGGATTAATAAACCTCACAATGGATTAAAACCAAGCTAATTTGTGCTAAATCCAATCCCTCAAGCTATTTGGGGTTTTGTTCAAGAACTAAGAAAATTCACCAAGAAAAGGATGAAATTTTACATTAAATCAAAAGATAACTGCCAAAATAGATGTTAATCATGCTCCCAAGTCACCCATAAGTCTCAATTTTGAGTTATCACACTCTTTAGAGCTTTTTCTCTCAATCTATGGATGCGAAATAGGCTAATTTGTGACCTAAGAGGTCTATTTATACCCCTTCCAAGCAATCATATGTTGCAACCACACATCCAGGTGTACAATCCCACAACCTGGTGTCTGGAGTAGGTGTTGGAATCATAACAGTAATTAGTGAGATTTCATTACCCTCTCTGCACACACTGGTGTGATCTCCTCTCAAGAGGTAGGATCGCAGAGGCACCAATTATCATCAGAAACTTGAAAACTTTCTAAGTTTTTGCCAAGGCCTTAGGATCTATACAGAATACGATATATGAAAATAAACTATGTAACCACACTAAATTTGATGTTTTAAATGCAATGGAAAGTTAAGATTTTCCATCAGAGGTTATTTCGATGAAATGTGGGTCCTACGCCAAAATTTTTAATTTTTTATTTTTTTGACCAATACGTCAAAATGAGCTCGATTACCTTGGGACCCTAACCAATGATATACCTAGACTAAAATCAACATTTTGGAGCTGTTGGAATAATTAAAATTTACATCTAAGGTCATCTACTAGGATTTTTAGTTTAAGAGAAAATCCTAACCAACAAAAGATCCAAATCAGGGAAATAATCCTAAAATCAAAACTAAATTTTGATCATCAAATGAATAGTTTTGGCAAGTCACAAATGACCTTTTTCCATTGTGGGGAGGCTCAAAATACTAGAATGAACATAAGTCAAGGAAATGACTTGGAGGGTCATTACAAGTTCTAAGAGTAGGTATCTTTTGTGCTAGTTTTATCAACATCAGGGTTAATCTAGTATGACTGATCATGTCTCACTTCATATTATTGATGGAGGCCAGACTATCTATAGTGATCATCAATGCTAGAAAGAGGTCAGCCTCTAAAAGGTTTATCTTTTATGTATTCTAGTCGTGGCAGTAACTCTAAGTTAGCCGAATCTTGCGGGTTCAGTACAGTGCCAGGGGCAAGTTATGGTTGTGGGTGCTTTAGCCATTTCTCTAGAGATTTTAGTATTCCACCAATTAGGGTGGTATAACCCCTAGCTAGATGTGGTATGCATAGTCATTGGGGTGGTCTCTAGAGTGCTTGTGGAGGTACTCATGTAGGCCAGACAAGAAACCAGTCAGATACCCACCTAGTTAGCTGGTATGGTCAATTGTATGCCCTACCTTCAATACCTAAGGAAAAGTTTTCAGACAATGTCATCCCACACTGCAAGAAATTACCCCTATTGCAACGGACTCTCTGGCAACAGTTCCTCAAGCATTGCAATAGACCATCTATTGCATCAATTGTAACCATTGCAAAAAAATATTTTAGTAGAATGTTTTGTTACTATAACCATTGTTGTTGCTGAAGAACCATTGTAATAGAAAGTCTTATAGCAAAGATTTCATGAAATGTTGCCATAGAGTCATATATGGCAACACTTTATTGGGTTAAAAAAATATTGCAATGCTTTTTTTATTTTTCTCCCCAATATTGTCAAAAAAATTAAAGAAAGATAAATATTTTTCACTAATTTAAATTTCAACTTGGGTCAATTGTGCTCCCACTTTAATTTCTTCATTGTCCACCTTCCGTAATTTTAATTTCACCTCCTCCATTGTGCTCTGACTTCAATTTATTCATTGTCCTCTTTCCCCAATTTAAATTTTAATTAATGAAATCAAAAAATTTAGTTTATTTTCCTTAAAAAGCTAGAAATTCCAACAGCGGTGCTCCAACTTCACTATACTTGGACGCTCTTCCTCCGACTTTATTGTACTTCAGCGTTGTTGCTCTGACTTTAAATCTCAAATTTGCACTTCATATTTATGTAAGTTATTCTAATACGAATATTAGATATAAGAAAAAATCCTATTGGATTTGTCCTTCTCCTAACTCATACTTAACATTGTAGATCTGCCCTTTTATATTTGTATGTTTCTCTATGTTAGTCGATCTCAGATTGTGCATTTGTTATTGATATTTTAGGTTTGTTATCACTTGTGTTGTTGATCTTGCTTCTTAGAATTGGGTTGCAGATGAATCTTATTTCAGCTACCGTGAGTGTGAATTTTTTTGTTTGTTGCAAAGGATGTATAGTTTAGGTTTATTTTCATTCCCTATTTATAATTTTATTAACAAAAATATTTTTTTGCAAAAGATTCTTATGTGGATGAGCGTGGAATAATTTTTTTTCTATATTACTTTATGCAGTATTGATGAGAATGAGGATTTATAATAATTGTTCCTAAAATTCTTAACTCTGGAAGAAGAAACATTCCATTGTAACTTTTTTTTCTTACATGTATGGTGAGATTGAGAAGCTGTGTATTTTCACGTGAATTTATTTTTCTTTGTTATAACATTAAATTTTGAAATTGGATTGTAATTTCAGTGAAAAAGAAATAATTGTAACATCTATGGCTTTCTCATTTCAATTCAATATTATTGGTGGTATGACTACCAACTGATGTAGAACCCATCTTTTGTTTTTGCTACTACTCTTTGTTGAAATTTTACTTCTAGCTTTTTTTTTTTAATTTTATCTTCCCTTGTTAATCTTATTTGTCTTCATCATCCCTGGAGACTTACTCGGTTAAGTATAAAACAAGTTATTGCATTATTTATCTTCATCATGCTAAGAGAGTAACTTGGTGAAGTATAAAAATAAAATAGAAGGAGAAATTCTTCTTTTGATCTGAGTACATTAATTGATTCATTTCATCCAAATTACATGATAATGAATCCATTTACAAACTGTTTTGACAGACTTTGTGTAAGCCAAGTATACAGAAATCTCTAAGATCATAAATCTAAAATTATCAATATTTTAAGGAATAAAAGAACATATTTTTCAATAGTATAACTCAATTGGAACACGATTTATAATCATTAAAACATCAATTGGCAACTTCAGTGTAATATATTTGAGTTTGACACTTTAAATAGAAAACATGGTATTCAATTTTGTATAACTGCAATATTTAGCATCCCTTGAGGAGTATCACTTTTTACTATATCATGATAGTTTCCATTGTTATAATTACATTTTAATCTACAAACAGGGGATCGAATAAAATAGACTGGACCTTCTGGTGTTGTTAAAGCCAATAATAGGTTAGTTCCTTACGTGACACATCTCTAAAGTATTTATTTTCTTAGAAATCATAAATAATCAAAATCTTACTTCTTCAAAAGTCATAAGTTTTGCCATTTCGGTGGTAAATTTTATTAGAGTAGATTAATCATCCTTGCCGATTTTCTTATCCACTTTATCTATATCTTCACAATTCCCATTGCTTTAACTTGTGTATTTAATGTTTTCCTCTAACTTTTGTTATGCGCTGACAATATTTATGGATTGAAATGTTTCCAAGAGAGAGAGAGAGTAGAACAATCAAGGTTAGTATCCTTTGGGTATGATCATGTTCTTTATATGTTGTTCTTTTAATCTGTGCTAAGTAGCATAATATGTTAATTATTATGACTCCTTTTCTTCTCCTTCTTCTAGTAGTTTGTCTGTTGGATTTTAATCTGGCGCTAATTCAACTACTAAATTCCTTTTGGGATTTTCTCCTGGATTTTTGGCTATTTTTTCTTTGTTTTCCTAATTGGACTTTGTGATTTCCTGATTAGTACTTCCTTCGACTTTATGATCTGTCAATTTTCTTTATGATTTTCTTTTGGTTTGTCTACTGGATCTTCTATTGGTTTCTCATCCTGTGATAGTATTGCCTTGATTTTTGGATTTTCTCTAGGATTCTTGGATGATCTTTTCTTTGTTTTCCTAACTGGACTTTTTGTTGGTTTACTCATGACTGGTTCGTCCAACTTTGGTTTTATGATCAGTAGTTCTCAATGATCTATTTGTATGATAATTATAGTTTCCTTTATAAAGTTATAGTGCTTTGCCAAAGGACGATCAATACTTAAGCACCCAATACTATTTGGTTAGGTCTTCCATTGTATAAATATGTTTGACAGTTTGAGTGTGCTTGAACACGCTATTGGTGCAACTATCCCAACCATCCAAATACTATACCAGCTTATGTTGGTAGGTGCTAGGATATTTTTTAAAGATGATAGTTGATCTTTTTAGGTTAACTACTTGACCTAAGTGTGATTAAGGAAGTAACTAAAACCAAGTTTGAGGTTACTAAATGGGGAAGCCTGGATACTGTGAATATACTATGATGATGTTTAGAGAGAGAGAGGCCTAGTAATGGTAGAATTATCAATTTGCTTCTCAAAAATATTTAGTATTGACTGTAGTTTTGTTTGATGTACTGGTATAAAATAACAGATAATTCGAAGCAAATGAAGCATAAGTAGTTCAAAATCCTAGATTTCCTTTATACTCCAACTAACAATGGTGATACCAAAAATGATTTGCTAATTGCAATAGATGATCTACTACTACAGATATCATGGAGGAGGAGTTCACTCCAGTAGATATTGATTTCAATCTCATAAAGAATTTTCTTATTTTCTTTTCTTCTCAAGATAGACTTCCAGGATCTGCCTCTAATCTGCTTAGACTTATGGGTCTTTCTCTACCATTAGATGCTAGTAAAAGAAAATAAGCATATACTTGTCCTATAACTTAATTCTCTAATTCCCCTTTTCACATGCAAATTCTGGTCTTTTCATGGAATTTTGAGTTTGGGTATTCAATATGAACATATAAATACTTTGATGTAGAGGTTGATGTTTTATAGAACCTATTTCTTTATGCTTACCACAGACATAATGATGTTGTTATAGCTGAGTATATGTTTTAATATTTATTTATATGAACTTATAGATACTTTATGGGGGTTGATGTTGTATAGCACCTATTTATTTATGCTTGCCATATAGATGATGATGCAGTCATAGTTGAGTATATATATGTTCCAATATTTATTTAGAAATTTTGTTATTTTCCTGTCATCTATGGTATTAAGTTTATCAATGATATAAAACAAGAGTGTATGTATCATGATCTTTACATAAGTTTAATTTAAAATAATAAGATTTAAAGGCAGAGGATGAGATTTGCTCTTGTTTGTGCTTAAATAATCTATCGTGATACAAAAAATGAATACCTCACTGGATAAATAGGCTCACATGCAATTTATTAGTGTTCAACGAAATTGAAATAGTCTACAAAGGTTAGAGAAAACAACTTGTACAATATAAATACCCTAGTTTTTTCTAATTCTTATGGTGTAGAATGCACATTGAATAAGATGCATAGGTATGAGACATCAATATTATATTATGTTCATACCTCTGAATTTTGTGCTTGGGAGGCTTGTAGGTTATCCAACTATTAGGATTTAATTTTATGTAGTAGCAGGTGTTGCAACTATTGCCATAGAAATTTTATACTACTTTTGTGCATTTCCTATTTTTGATGCTTACTAGCATTTGGTTGCTGTGTGATTTCATAAAGGATTCCTGTTGTGTGTGATAACAGTTATTTGTTATTTCATGTATGCTTTAGTTGTTGTTGTAGTAGAAGCTTTGTAGATGCATAATAGCCATTTGTTGCTGCAGCAGGACTCCATATTGTCCTGTAATTTGTTGTTTATTTTGTTTGATGATGGAGCAACATTAGTTATCGACTCATTAAATCCTACTATTTAGTACTATACTTCCTTAATCATTAAAGATGTCTATAACATCAGCCTTGAGTTTCTTCAAGCTTGACTAGTAGGTACATTCTAAATTGAACTAGAAATATTCTTCTTTGTTGTTCTGCATAAGCATATGTACACCTTAGAGTAAAAATATAGTGGTGCTTCAAGAGGATACCAACCAATTAAAATTATGGCTTATATAATTGTTGTTGGTATAATTTAGAGCATATGTGGTCTTTGCTCTAATATTTTAATTTGGTTTGAGTTTTTTTATCTGTGTTTTACTATTTTTTTGTCCTAAGCCGGGGGTCTATCAAAAATAGCCTCTCTACTTCTTCAGAGGTAGTAGTATGGATGGAGTACACTATGTAGACCTTAAGTGTATTTTTGGTGTTTATGTTAGTCTTTGTTCTACAAGATTCTCATTTGAAGTCTTTATGAAGGGAAAAGCTTTGTTTATTTTCTTGTTTCTTTTGCTTCCTTGCTCATTATGGTATTATATACAATTGTCCAACTTTCCATCTTTATTCTCTTTATAGGTGTCCTCTGTATGTTCTAAATGAAAATTAAATATGTTGTTATTTAAGTGCTAATTAAAATTATTTATTCTCTTTTTATAGGTGTCCAAAATGAAGAAGGAGTTGAAGAAAGAAGTGATGAAGAAATTGACCTTACTAGAGAAGATATTTAAATTGGTGATAGAAGCTTTAATATTGATCTTTTTGATATTGAATTTCATTAAACTTATCATTACTTGATCTTGATACTATATGGGAAAACTAATGATCATTTGACTTTAATATTTTGTTTTTGGGTTTAGATTACTAGTTTGTTGCATATTTTAATTTGGGTTATTATTAATGAAAGATTTTATTGCGGTGTGTATATATAATTGTGTATTAATATAATTCTCTCTCTCTCTCTTTATATATATATATTAGTTTATAATATAGGGGTAACTATTTCATATAAACTGTTAATTGGTATTTGAAGTAGTTGCAATAGGTGGAAAAAACATTGCAATAGCTAATTAAAATAGTTGCAACAGGTAGCAAAAAAATATTTTAAAAAAACTCAAAAATCATTGAAATAGGTGTCAAAAAGAGTTGCAATAAGTAGTGAAAGACCAATAAGTGTTGTAGTAGATATTAAAATATTATTGCAATAGGGTTATTGCAACACTTTCTTACTGTTACAATATAGTCTATTGCAACGGTTCATAATCGTTACTATAGACAATATGAAGCGTCCCAATAGGAGTTTAAAAAAACTGTTGCAATAGGTCTATCTATTGCAACGGTTGATATAACCATCACAACAGTCATTGTGATAGACCTAACCCTATGCTCATATGTGCAATGCATGCCAAACCATTGCAGTATATTTATGGCAACAGTTTCTTTATCTATTGCAACAGTTTTAGAACCATTGACATATGGGTAATTTCTAGTAGTGCTAAGTACTATTTTAGTATTCCATCAACTAGCTTTTCCTTTATTTGATTCAAGATGCATTTATTCTTATGTATCTGCTTATTATGCATCATATTTAGAGTTATATTAGGATTTTTTATCTATGTCTATATGTGTATCTACTCTTATGGGTGATTATTTAATAGTATATCGGGTTTATAGATCATGTGTGTTGACTATTATAAGTTTGATACTTAGGCTAATCTTATTGTGTTAGATATGATGGATTTTGATGTGATTCTTGGCATAGAATGGTTATCCCTTAATAATACGGTCTTGGATTATTTTTACTATATCGTAACCTTAGTTATACCTGCCATATGTCTAATTGTATGGTAGGGATCTATTAGATGAGAGATGATAAGAATTATTTCATATGTTCAGGCTAGGAGACTTTTTTTGAAGGGCTACGAGTCATATCTATCTTATATTTATGATGTTAGTATGGTGAGTCCCTCATTTGGCTCCGTTCCTATTATCTGAAAGTTTTTTGATGTTTTTCCTACCAATCTACCTGGTCTTCCTCCTAAGTGCAATATTGAGTTTATTATTAACTCTAAGCTAGGAACCCGACCTATTTCTAGGTCACCTTACTAAATAGCTCCTATTGCGCTTGAGGATCAAAATTATTAACTTCAAGATCTTTTGGGTAAGGGTTTCATTAGATCGAATATGTCTCATTGGGGTGCTTCTATAATATTTATGAAGAAGAAAGATGGTTCCTTGCATAAGTATATTGACTACGGGCTGTTTAATAAGGGGACAATGAGGAATAGATATCCTATGCCTCACATTGATGATTTACTTGACCTGCAGCTTCAGTGAGAAATAGTGTTTTCTGAAATTGACTTAAGGTTCGATTACCATCCAATGAGGATATCCCAAAGGCCGCCTTCAGGACTCTTTATGGTTATTATGAGTTCCTAGTGATGTCTTTTAGGTTGAACAATGGCCCAAATACATTCATGGATTTGATGAAATATGTGTTTAAGACTTATTTAGATTTCTTCATGATTATGTTCATCGATGACATTCTTATGTATCTGAGAAGTAGAGAGGAGCATATGCAATATTTAAGGATTGTTCTCTAAACTTTGAGAGATCATAGTCCTTTTTGCAAATTCTCAAAGTGTGAGTTCTGGCTTAATTCAATGGTATTCCAAGGACATGTGGTGTCTAAGAATGGGATTATGGTGTACCCAACCAAGATTGAGGCTATTCGTGATTGGGATAGGACTATATCTCCATATGAGGTTTATAGCTTCATTGGTTTGGACGGACACTATCGGCAGTTCATTGAGGGTTTTGATAATATTACAACACCAATGACCATATTTACCTAAAAAGAGGTTCCTTTCCAATGGTCCGAGAAGTGTGAGTTGAGATTTTAGAATCTTAAAAGATTTTTCACTTTAGTTCCTATATTGGTTCTTCCTATTGAGGGTGAGGGATTCGTCATATATTATGATGCTTTTAGTATTGGTTTGGGTTATGCGTTGATGCACCAAGGTTGATTTATTGCTTATGCATTGATGCAACTAAAAGTGAATGAGTGCAACTACCTTACTCATGATTTGAGTTGGCGGTGGTAGTTTTCATGCTTAAGATTTTGAGGCATTATATTTATGGCATGTATTGTCACATATGCATAAATCATCATAATCTTTAGCATCCTATGACCCAGAGAGAGCTTCATTTTAGGTACTGTATATGGATGAGTTGCTTAAGGATTATAAATCTTTATCTTATATTATTCGAGCAAGGCGAATGTAGTAGAGAATGCCTTAAGCTAGAAGGTGGTGAGTATGGGTATTTTGGCTTCTATCTTAGTTTCTTAGAGGCTGTTAGAGTTAGACATCCAGTCTTTGTCCAACTTGATGGTACGACATGATATTTCTGACCCCAAGAGGATTCTTACTAGTGTTGAAGTAAGGTCTACCTTATTTAAGTAGATTTGGAGTCATTAGTTCTAGGATGACTTTGCATCATCTGAGATCAGATATTAAGTGGTAAATTCAGGAGGGCTATCATAAATTTTCAAGGTATTATGAGATATGATGGTTTCACTTATGTTTGGAGGGTTGGTGACTTGATCAATTTTATGTGAGGCTCACAACTCCATATATTTTATTCATCCTAGTACAATAAAGATATATAGAGTTTGAGGCAATATTATTGGTGGAGTGGTATAAAGAGAGATGTGGTAGACTTGGAAGCTCATTGCCTATGTTGTTAGTGGGTGAAGGTCGAGCATTAGAAACCTGGGAGATTGATTCAGATATTGCCAATTCCCGAGTCACAGTGGAAACGGATCACCATGGACTTTGTTAGTGGTTTGCCTAGCATATTTCATGGTTCCAATGGTAATTGGGTTATTGTAAATTGATTGAGCAAGTCCATATATTTTATTCCTATTTATATGTCCTTCAGTGTTGAGAGGTTATCCCGTATCTATGTTCGAGTAATAGTCCACTCTGATGGAGTGCTTATATCTATTATCTTAGACTGGGCTCAGTGTTTACTTTCAGCTTTTAGGGGGCTTTTTAGGAGTTGGGCACTCAGGTGGATTCTAGAATAATTTTTCACTCTTAAACCGATTATTTAAGTTCATGAGAATATGCTCTGAGCCTATGTTATGAATTTTGAAAGTCAGTGGGAGAAATAATTAGCTTCATATATAATAATAGCTACCATTTAAATATTGAAATGGAACCATTTGAGGCTTTATATGGTAGGCATTGTCGTTCTCTGATTTGTTGGTTAAAAACCTCCGAGGTTATATTGTGTGGTACTGACTTACTTCAGGAGTCAATGGATAGAGTTAGGGTGATTTAGGATAGGCCGAGGGCATCTCAGAGTAGGTAGAAGGCTTATGAAGATCATAGACTTTATTTCATGAGATTTGGAGTTGGAGACTAGGTATTTCTTAAAGTATCACCCATTAAGGGTGTGATAAAGCTTGGGAAAAAAGGTAAGCTCAGCCTTAGATATGGACCTTTTGAGTTCTTTCATACACTTAGAGAGACGGCTTATGGATTAGCCTTACCCCCATATTTTGCTACTATTATCTGGTTTACTATGTTGTGGTGTTAAATTTTTACTAAGTCACATATGCTTTGCTGTGACTTGGTTCAATTTGATGAGAAAATGACATGCGTGAAGGATTCGATGTTCATTTTTCCAGGGATACCAGGTAGTTGCGCTATATAGAAATCCCAGTGATAAGGGTTCAGTGGAATCACTATTTAGTAGATGAGGCTATTTGGGAGATTGAGATTGAGATGTATATTAGCCTCCTATGTTTATGTTTAATAATGACAAACTAAAAAGTGTATCGTTGTAGTTACTAATATTGGAAAGGTAAAGGAAGCCGTCTCCAGAAATAGAAGGATATCAAGAATGAAAGGACATCCACGGTATCCAGGGAAAATAAATAACAACAAGAACAAATGGAAGAAAAATCTCAACTCCAAAATGTCATGGAAAATCATTTAAACATATTGGTATATATGGAAGATCACAACATGGCAAATGTAATGAAAAAATAATTCAAGAATATTATAAGAAGATCAATCAAATATCACAGAAATAGAAGAAGAAACACAATCCCAAAAATCAAGGCAGACCACATCAATTAGGAAGAAAAGATCATAAGAATATTTGGAAAGAAATCAATATCTACCAAACCAAAAAGAAAAATAGATCACAGACTGTAATGCTCCGTACATCCCAAACATATAACAACTTAGCATAGATGAAAGTATTTAAACTCGAGACGGTATTTGAGCTTAAAGTTAAAGATAAGTGTTAAGTTAAGTAGAAGGATCAAGATTTTGGAAAAATTAAGAGAAAATAAGTGAGGTGCTTGCTTGACTTAATTAAGATAGTAGGTGACTAGTAGGTACATTATCTATTTATACTATTGGACTGAATTGGGGCCTATATTATTGGACATATTAAAGGCCCAAATTAAGTAAAAGAAAAAGGAAAAGATGAGCAGCCTAACACCTAATCTATTTAAGGCCCAAATGTCCAACCCAATACCTATTCTATTTAAGGCCCAATATGGTGTGATCCAATTAGAAATAAACCAGGTAGGTGCATCACCTATTTAGACTTTTTGAGCAGCTTAAATATCCAAGTAGGTGCATCACCTACTTGGACTAATTTTGACCAATATGTGGCTGGAAATGAGCAAAAAATGAGGCGGTCGTGGAAAGATTTATAAGGTCCAATTAGTTCATTTTCTCTTCATTCTTACTTGCAAAAAAATCAGATTATAATTAGCTCACACTCTATTTTCTCTTAAGCCTAAAACAGCTGCTCTTTTCTCTTCTAGGGTTCTTGAAGAAACCCTCCTTTTTACCAGCCAAGGTAAGTGAAAATAACTTTGGTTTATATCTAATCCTATTATGGGAAGTTATGGAAATCAAGTTATTGTCTTGTTTGAAGTATAGGAAAACCCTTTTTTCCAAGCTTGGTAGTCCACTTCTCTTTAATCTCTAAGATATTTTCCAATAGTATTTGGTTCAACTTAAAAGGAAACTTAGCGTCTTGATAGAGTGCACTTTAAGAAAGCAAATTTCAAAAATAAAGGTAAGGTTACTGCCCCGATTTACCCCTTCTATAGTATTGGCCTTGATGGAGGATTTTATATATGTTGTTGTTAAGAACTCACGGGACGATGATTAAAAGCCGCGAGTTCAATATCTTATATTGTGTAGAAGGATTTTGGGACTGTTTAGGTAATGTCTATAGGTGTTGTTGTTGGAGGTAGTGGGTATGGTGATACACTTAGTGGTTGAGGGTCCGAATAGTCGTACTGCCCGACAAGTGTTTAGCTACTATTTTACAAGGGTTACATTATGATTAGTTGCTAATATTAGCTCCACTATGTGCTTATATTGTAGATTAACACCTCAAAGGAAAGAAGGCTAATTCATTGTAATAATCAGGTTGCACAACGAGTTATGTAAGGCTATTCTAGTTCATATTTTTTGGCATGGTGTCATATACTCGTGTACTAATAAATTAAGCTTTGTAGATGATCTTTCATGTTAGAAGATACATTGTGATGGTGTGTCAAACCCACTATAGTTAATTGACCTTTTATTTGCTGCCCATGATCTAAAAGTGTGTCAAAGTTTCATATGTTTCTCTTATATTAGTCAATAAGATCCAAGATCATACAAGTTAAAGAGTGTCACATGCTGGATTACAATCTGTTCAAAATTGCTTTAGTTGATTGTATACTTCTTTTGGCTACACATGTTCTTTTTTCGAATATCATTCCCATTGTGTTTGGGCATAAGGTGACCTTATAGAGTCTTTACTTATTTAGTATATAGTTTATATGTCCTTATGTGGGATACATATTTTTTCCTAATTAGAATCTGTCCATGTGCTTCAATAGTACCCATTCTCATGTACCCTTCTATTTGTTATTACCTAGTAAGTATTTATTGTACAGTCCAAACCTCTTTAGTCGAGGATTTATGTATCTTAACTTGGTATGCACATATACCCCCATTTGAAATGTCTAAATTTCTACACTTTGATCTGCCACAATTGCTATATGCTAGGTAAGATCATTAGAATCTGCCACAACCCATATATGCTATGTAATTTCACCTGTTTCCTAGTTATACACCTTACTATCTTATTTGTTGTAGGTCACTATCTCCTCGCTTGTCACATGCCTTCTTGGCTTATTAGTGAATATGTTTTATGCCTAGTGAGGCTCATGGTGTCATATAAGTTCCAAAGTATTACCCTTATTTTCTATATCATTGTTCTTGTCTCGATCGCATGCTATCTTCTATTGGTTCATAGCTCTAAAGCTCAATAATGTTATGACCACCAAAATAACAATCTAAAATATTAAAGAAGTGATGTAACGTAAATATACTTATATATGAGTGGTAGATCAGGGACGAGATCCTAGCATGAGCCGATCTTAATTTATTGATTTGTGGGTGGTATCCTAGGGGTGGAAGGAACACCTAGCATGAGTCGATCCCATTATCGGGTGGTATCCCAGGGGTAAAAAAAAAGCCTAGCATAGGTTAATCCCGATTTGTGTATTGATGAGGAACATATCCCAGGGGTATAATACCGTGCATGGGTCATCCTCTTTTGCCACTGATCAGCTGGTCATATGTATCACATGGATTACAAATATTATAAAGCAAAGAAGAGTAAAGTAAATAAAAACATGTAATGTACCATCTTCCACAAGTGTAAGTAAAGGTGGTTCGTTCATCCTTATCTATATGTTTATATATATTGACCCTGAGTTTTATTAACTTCTTATTTTACTTATGGTTATCTCATGCCTTACATATTCAGTACATTACTTCCTACTGATGTCCCTCATGGGGGACCAGTGTTATATGTTGTAGGCATATATTTTTAGCGAGTAGGTCTCCCCAATAGGATACAGGATACTCAACGGCTGTTGGTGAGCTCCAAGTTGATTCAGGGCCTTGCCGAGTCTTTATCATATATATTTTGATGGTTTTACAGTCATGGATTCCATTAGAGGCTTTGTATACATTGTAAAGCAGTCATATGTATTCATAGGTTCATAGTATAGAGCGGTTCATCTTAGGGAGTCTACAAAGCCGTGTCTAGTAAAGCCTTACTTATAAATGTGTTGTGCGCTATATTTACAATTAGGGGGATACTTGGACATTCAAGAAATGTCACTTTCATTCATAATCCAGATCGTGCGATAGAGAAATGTTAAGAAGTCCATTCCCACTCGTACTATAATCTTTTATATTCATACTATGCCTACTATATCTATGGTCAATGGTGGCAAAAAACTCCAGCACCAGTAATGTCCAAGAGGCACAGTGAAGGGTCTTAAGATATCAAAATTCAAATTAAGGTGAACCAATTTAGTTTGACCCTCACGGCCCGCAATAGAGAACATCGTAAAGGTTTTAATGTTACTTGTACATAAGGATGTATTTGTACTATTTGTATTTCCTTGGTTTATTTGAGCAAGATATAATAAGGTTATTAATATTTTTGTATAATAAATTGTTAACTAGTCATAAAGATGGGTTAAAAATATTTCTTAGTGCACTTCTTAAGAGTATATGAATGGTTCTTAGGTTTGAGATTTCTTTCATATGACTCTTTCAATATATGGGATTTAATACCACATAGGACATTTAGTACTTCATTAGTAAATATATAGGATTTTAGAGTTACACATATTTTTAAAATAGAATCTGCCAAACTAGTTTGGTATTAGTTAAAAGAGGCTAGTAGCATGGTCTGAAGGGTGAATCTTTTAATGTGATAACGCCTATACCCTAGTTAGAATATAAGGACCAAACAATTACTAGATATCATTATAGGCTTTATTAATTATCATTTTATAAGGTATGTGTGTATGACCACCCCAAATAGGTAATGATAACATGCAATCCCTTTTGCGGTTAGAAAACTCTAGGATGAGTATTTCCAATTGTTCTATATACGAGTATATGTAAACTTGGTTCCTATGGTGAACTATGTTTTTGCTATAGAAGGTTAGTATACGACTATAACTTATGGTTGAAAAAAGAATATTGACTGGTTAGACCTATGTGGTGATTATCTAGACTATTTTTGCATATTA
Source organism: Capsicum annuum (assembly GCF_002878395.1). Taxonomy (NCBI): domain Eukaryota; kingdom Viridiplantae; phylum Streptophyta; class Magnoliopsida; order Solanales; family Solanaceae; genus Capsicum; species Capsicum annuum. The sequence goes on along the minus strand of NC_061121.1, from coordinate 149,888,505 downwards.
GAATACATGAAGTGAGCCATTTTGGTTTAAAAGGGTATTAGTTAGACATAAAGCAGGTAAGAGTGACATCCAAATGACAATATGAATGCATGTTTGGATGCCTAGTCTTATTAAATGTAGGAATAGAGAGACGATTAGAAGATATACACTTGGACTAACCTAATGCATTTGTATTATCCTTATTAAATAAGAGGTAGTTTGTTATGCATATGTAGAGAGTTCTAATGACTTATGAAAATTGTCGTGAAGTATAAGGTACCTTTTTTTTTTACTTGAGTCCCTAATGTAGAATTCCCTTGATGCATAGCTTATCTAAATTTCTTGACAGAAGGTATTGGATTGCCATCACTTGTTAAGACACAAGTGTTTAGGCCTCCTTTGTTACAAAAAATAAGTTAGCAAGGATAGACCTATCTAGTTAAGCCCAGAGTGACTAACCTTCATATGGTTTAGAATCATAATATAATTTTGCATGTACTTGACATTTATATGTGAGTTGTTGTAAATAAGAGTTTAAGTGTTATAGTGCCTTTAAGTTTTATTTGTATTTTGTTTATTTGAACTTTTATATACTACCAAAAGTTGATTCTAATAATATCCTAGGTTAGTAGAAAAGATAAGGTTGATCATGACCTCCTACTCCTACAAATGAACTATTAAGGATTTCTTTTCTATCATGGCCTTGAAACACTGATAAGGAGAATTCATAGGAGCTTAAAAGATAATACATGCTACAAGTTCTATAGCTTGTCTGTTTATAGGTCATATGTCATTTGTGGATTATTTTCTCACTTATAACATATGTCATGGAATACTTGTATGTATATGTTATCTACTTCATTGAACCCTCATTTATTACTATATGTGTTCATGGGAATTTGCCGTATATGTAATTATGCTAATTATTTACCACAGATCACTTGTCCGTATTTTTGTTGCATCACAAATTAACTTGACTGTGAGTTATAGGCATTGGAATTAGTTCTCATGAGTTAAAATATCACCTATAACTTGCCTACATCTTATACCTTTTATAGACCATTTGCCTATATGCTACATTCCTTATAGCCTATATGCTTTGTAAAATTATTCATGTGTTAGTCTTGTTATTCATGCTCTAGTCCACTTGCTCAATGTGATTTATGTTTCATAGTTCACTTTATTATCATGTTCATTCTTGTAGCCCACTTGTTTATATATTGTATAAATTGTCATAACCTAGTCCTCTGGATTATGTGCTCATCTAGCCCAATATTTTATTTCACTTGGTCACGTACTATAAGTCATTCAATTCACTTGCCTATATGTTACAAGTCTCATAGTTTATTTTATCACATTTTTAATGGTTCATATGCTCATTTGCTACATGCTTTAATATTTTGCTTTAACATAAATCCCATATTTCTATAACTTAATTGTCTATATGTCACAAGCTTATTAGGTTCATATATTTGTATGTTAAGTGCTCTTTTGTGCTGATCTGCGTGTATGTCATCGATTCAATGCGACTTATCTATAAATTATATTCCCCTCTATGCTTATTGATGTGAGTATTAACATAGTTGGATAAAGCTTTATCATATTAGGATATAATGAGAATGGTGTCTAGAAAAGGATAGGCATGTGAATGAATTCCAGTATGAAACTTACTCATAGGTGGGTAGCTTAGTCTAATAACCTATTCTAAGGGCGACACAAAATGTTAGTTTTATTTTGACAACTATTGCTCTTAAGAGATTCTCCTATGAGATAAAATGTGGAATGAAAGGAAAGTTGAGCCCAATATGTTAGAAAGAAGCCTATGATTCCATGTGTTCATTTTATAGAAATTTATGGGAGATCCATTCTTCATTGTGCTCCCTT
>NC_061121.1:149639322-149883642 GCF_002878395.1 Capsicum annuum | reverse complement strand
TTTATAGAAATTTATGGGAGATCCATTCTTCATTGTGCTCCCTTAACTATAGTAAATGATTCCACCTATCATGTAAACAAGTCCCCACAACCATTCTTAATTTGCTCTGCAAGAATAAATATTTTGCTCTCTATGAAAAAGGCTTGGTATTCATAGCATTCATGATATTTAAAACCTTTCTGCTTCATTATTATGCATTACTGTATCTGTATATTTCGTGTGTATTGTTTCTTTTTATTATGTCAAAGGAGGAGAAAGATAGGAACATCAGAGTATTCTACCAGTCAGTGGTAGCAGGGCAAGTTTACACATCAGCTAATACTTACACAAGTCATGGGGAGCAAGCTGACAACAGGGAAGTCAATTGATATTTACTCTTGTTTTCATTATAAAAAAGGGGGAGATTGTTAGCCTCCTAAGTTTATGTTTTAATTATGACCAAATAACAATTGTATCTTTGTAGCTGCTAATATTTGAAAGATAAAGAAAGCCGACTCCAGAAATAGAAGGATATCAAGAATGGAAGGACATCCATGGTATCCAAGGAAAATTAATCATAACAAGAATAAATGGAAGAAAATCTCAACTACAAATGTCACAGAAAATCATCTCAAAATATTGGTAGATAAGAAAGATCATGACATGGAAAATAGAATGGAAAAAAATTTCAAGAATATGGTAAACAGATCAATTAAATATCACAGAAATAGAAGAAGAATCACAATCCTAAAATCAAGGCAGACCACATCAACCAGGAAAAAAAGATCACGAGCAACTTGGAAAGAAATCAATCTCTACAAAACCAAAACGAAAAATAGATCACGGACAAATTCAATATGGATGTAACCCGAAGACATATATGGAAATATTTGATATGGACATATCATATGGCTATATTCCTCAATCTAGGAATCAATTTACATCCATGATTGAGAAGAAATCTGTTGGGTTTCCTTATGAAAAGTAGCAGCCGAAGACTATAAGAGACGAAGACCGAAGATAGATATTTTCATGCTACTTCAAGGAGAAAATTCAAAGTGTCTCATTCTTAGTCTGACAAAGCTCTGTAACTCTAGCTTACAATGGTTATATAAATAGTAGGATCGAGTCAACATTGGAACATCATCTGACATTGTGTCACAAGATCTGATGAGCAAAATAAGTCTTCGAACTTGTTTTCTATCATTGTACTCGAGCCAAACTTTCAACAATCTAAGAAAATTTTGAAACCCAATGGGACATGGTGTAGGAACTACATTGGTGTGCCGAACTAGGATAAATATTTGTGTTATTACTTTACGTTCTATTATTTACATACTTAACTGTTCTAAGTTTGATCTGTTTGTGAAGTGTTCTGATCTACAGAAGAGTTGACTTTGAGGAGTCAGTAGTCAACTCAGAGAAGAAAATTTCAATTCACCCCCTCTTGAATTTTAGTGCGAACCCAGTATCCTCACTTGTTCGAGCCTTCAGGTACATCCTAACCTTTACTTTTGCAAATGAAAGATATTTTAGTAGTGGATATTGTAATGACCCTCAAGGTTATTTTTTACATTTCCACTTATTTTTGCTATTTAGAACCTTCCTACAGCTTCCCCAAGTCATTTATGACCCAAGACATTTATGACTTGCTAGAGATATTAGTTTAGTTAGTTCATTTGATTTTTAGAGATTCCCTATTTTGAAGTCTTCGCTACTGAAAATTGTCTACTAGTTAAAACTTTAGTCAAACAACCTCGTATGCCAATTTTGATAGTTCCAACAGTTCCAGAACATTTATTAAAGACTAGCGGGACCTTAGGTTCTGGTCCCAGGACTTTAAGACTCATTTTGAGCTAATGTCCAGAAATTAATGACAATGGCACATGAGTATAGGGCTGACATTTTATCAAATAATGTTGAATGGAAAATATGACTGCGCTATTAAGTTTTAAACATAGAATTTGATAGGGTTGGGTAGTTTGTTTTCATTTATGGGTTTCTTAATAAATCCTGAGGGGTGGGTGAAGAGTTGGAATTTTCCAAGTCCCCGGCTAGTGCACCACTCAGTTGGTGCATCCACTAAAGCGGCACTTGGGTAAATTAGCAGAGCTTGCTTACACGGCTAGCTGGTTTCTTAAGCAACTAGGCCTGTCAATTGATGGGTGTGGTATTTAGGGTAGTGAGGTACCGCTTAAGTGGTGCATGGCTGCTTAAAAGATGACTACTTAAGCGGTCAAGTGTCCACTAAAGTGGCACTATATCCCCCACTTGTCCAATTTTCTCCCTATTATTCCACAAGTTAAAGAACTTGGATCCCTAGTGAGTGTGGAAAATTGGGGGAGCATTTATTCAGAGATTTTGGGATGATTGTGAGCTAAGATTCCTTATTTTTACATCAAAATCTTAGTAAGTTTAAATTGAATTCATGGTTAATTTCTCAACTTATTTCCCAAAATCCCTAGATTATTCTTTGATTGATTTTAGCATCATTTGACCTCAGAATTTACCTATTATTGAGGGTAAATGTTCCTTGAGCATAGAGTGACGTGTTGACTGTTTCAAAAGTGTGATACTACAAGTAGGCACCACATAGGATTTTTACATAATTTTGGACCTGAAGCATAAAAATGCAATATCAGTATTGTTGTTACTATATTTATGAGTAGATTATATTGATATTTTGGCATCATATGGAGCTTCTCCAAAGGGGAAATTGATGATTTAACAGTTTTTACATGCTTTCTTTGGTGTCCACATAGGCCATGTTTACCTTTCTTATAGATTAGGCTAAATTGTAATATATTTATGGTTTGTTCTATATGTGGGTTGGAAATTAGGTCTTTGAAGTGTATTTAGTCTAATTTGGAGTTTTTAGATGGTTAAGAAATCATAAATTAGGCATAGTTGACTTAATTAGTCATTCTTTAGGTAGAATTGATATCTTATGACAGAATTGTGGATTAATTAATATATAGTAGTGAAATTATATACCTTAGCCTAGTCCAGGGTAGAATTTGCCTCAAAATGGATTTAAGAGATAAGAAGTGGGCCTCTCCAACCCACCTTAGGCCAAGACTATTATTAGCTCCTTGTAGACTTTAGGAATGCTATATATTCTAAATGACATTTTAGTGTTTGATGTGTCTAGATATATGAGTCATTATCTATATTGGTACTTGGGAGATGATAATAGTTTTAGTCTGAGTCTGGCAATTTATGATTTTAATATTGGTTCTAATCTTCAAGTACGAAAAATGATTATATGAGTTCGGATTCAAGTCCGAAAAATGATTATATTAGTTTTGGTTTAAGTTCAGGAATGATGGGTTATTTATGACAGTTAAGGAACCAGCTCAAGTTTGATGTTTACGGTATAGAAAGATCAACGACTATGTTTTTTAGATATGATTATCTAGTAAAATTTTGGTTGTTATTTCCCTTTGATTTCACCCTTCGGGCTTATGGGGCCTCGCATTGGGTTATTTACTTTTACTCACATAGTATCTTATGGGCCCCAGTTTTCTAGTAAGAGCCATTTTTTCTTTCATATTATTGTTGTTTTGGTTATTTATCTATAGTATTTGGAGCATTATTCTAGGTTTTCTCTCTTACTTTGACTTAGTTTATTCATCTCATATTTTTATCATATTTATATTATGATTTAGCTCAGTTAATCAATGATGCCTACTGAGTACCCGTGGCTTTGGTACTCATACTACACTTTTGGTCCTGATTAGAGTTTAGAAACAGGGTGAGCTCATGGAGCCAAAGTTGACCTTTTTTATTTCATCTATTTTTCTTAGTCTTTTTGTTTTTGAGACTGATATATATTTGACTATTATGGTACACTTTTGGATTACCAGCTCTTGTACCGACACTAATAGGTCATGGGATATTGTTGTTTCTCTAATTTATCTTCATTATTACTATTATTCCCTAATTAATTGCCTGTAAGCCCTTTTACTTGTATATTTATGATATTTATGTCATTTTTCACTGAATTAGCCCATTGTTTGTAGATTAGAGCTACGGTTTAGCTTACCTACTTGTGGGATTTAGTAGGTGCCATCATGACTTGTAAATAACGCCGTAACAATTTAATGCTCAGATTATAGAATGTTGACCAAAGTTAACAATATCACTTCAAAATCTATTCAACACCACACACTCACTTAAATTACTTTTGAATCGTGTCAATCATCTCTATAACTCTTGAATAATATAAACCAATAATTTAGAAAGGCAAATTAGTCAAAACATTAAAAATATAAAAATCATTATAATAATTATTGGATTAATGATCCTTAGTCGTAGGGCTTATTGATGAACTAAATTTATGATATGTTTTTATGCATAATTATATAGCTCTCTTATTTTCATAATGGTTTTTAGTTGGTATTACTCATTGAGTTAGTTGTGAAGTTCACATTCTAATTATGATGATGGAAAATGGTTACAATAAGTGTTATTGAACCGATGGAAAATGGTTCTAATGAGTGGCTATTAGGAGTCATAATATGGATTTTGACGACTTGATGTGTCTATTGGTGACTTATATGTCATATTCATTGGCTTAATATGGTTGTTAGTAACTTAACATGTACTTGTAAATATTGGTTTAACTAGAATAGTTATTGGCTACCATCTATTTTGTGGATTAGATGATTCTTGTATGATTTGGTAAACATGAATGTAATACCCTAGATTTTCTTTAAGTTGAGTTTCATCTTTAAGAAGAGTAAGAGATGACTTCCCAAGTGAGAAATATTTTAAACCATGTAGAATTTCCTTAATATCAACTTTTTGTCATGTAGAGAATTGAATTAGCTTTCCAATGATACCAATTTCATCCAAATCTGGTATCGAGGTGAAAAGTTATGGCCATTTTTCTAACAGTTGTCGGAACCGCCCAGGTGCGACGGACAAGTTGATGGACCGTCGCCCAGACCATCGTAACCAAAGCAGTGACTCCTTCTTCTGGCCCAAGTGTGATGGCCAAGACTATGAGCCGTCAAGCTAGAGACGGACCATCACTAGGACCGTCGCAACTAAGGTAATGTGTCCTTTTTCTGACCAACGTACAACGGACGATCTAACAGACCGCCAGACTAGTGATGTACCATCACTCCAACCATCACAAACTGCGTTCATTATTTTTAAGTCATTTTAAAAGGACTTTTGGGACTTTTTCCTCTTTTAACACTTAGATAAATGCAAAAACAAAGTATATGACTTCATTATCACCCAAAACATCCAAGAGCTAGAATTTCTCTCTCAAGAGTAAGAAGAAGAGTCTCAAGAAAGTTTGTTCATCTACGTAATAATCTAAGGTATATAGGGTTTTAAACAAAGGTAATCCCTTCACTCTTGTGCCCAAAGGCTTATTTAAACTAATTTTCTTCAATTTATGAGATTTTACGCGAAATTAAATTAGGGTTTTTCACCCATTGTTATTGATTGCAAGATTTTGATGTTTCCCATGAATTGGGAGTCTAATGGCATGATTTTGACATGTTTTCTTGAGAAATTAAAGTTGAGTTTATATCCTATTATTTTATTCCTTGAGAAGTTAACAATTGGAATGCTTTAGCAATTAAAGTATATGAGTCTGTTCATATTTTGAGAAAATTTGCTGTAAATTCCAGATTTCTATATGATTTATGAATCTATATGCTATCTAATATGCATTTTGATGAGTTTTAACTTAAGATTGAATTATGGGTTATTGAGCCCTACTTGAGACTTGCAATTTTATGAACTCTTGTGCTATAAGAACCCACGATTTGAGTATTCTGAGATTGTTGATAGATATTTTGACCTAATGGTCATAGACCTTTGAAATCCACTTCACTATATGAGATTATAGATTTTACAGTTGTGTTCTTATTGACCATGAGATTATTTTTAAAGTGGATTTACAATGAGATAAGCAAGATAAACTAAAGGGGTAGTATTTAGCACTGAGTTGGGTAAGTTACTATAGTTTTATTTCCTAGAACTACGTGCCATCGTAGGATTGAGATTTATGGGCCCCAGGACGAGATAAGTGATCACTGAGTTGAGGTTATACTCCTTGGAAGAGTATGATGCCTCTCTCTAACATCAGGTTTCTTCCTTAGGAGGACAAGATGTTGGACTCCATGTAGCTCGCATGGTTTATGTCGGTTAAGAGAACCTCCCTAAAGTATTTTCCCTTAAGATAGAATATTTTTCGTTAATCTTTGAGATAAGTGATTTTCCCTAATAGTAAAATTTTAAAATAGTTTCTTGAAGTAAAATTTTCCCAAGAAGAAAGTATTTTTCTCTACTAGTAAGAGTTCTAGAATTTTGAGTTCCAAGTGTCTTGAGTTTAAAATAGTTCTAAGCTCTTGTGCATTAAAAAAGTTTTACGCTCCATGAGATATATGCATGAGTTTAAAAGTATTGGTTAAAGCTTTTTTTAGTCTTAGAGTAATGAGAATAAGAGAAGAGTTCAGATTTTAAAGTTAAAGTATAATGACACACTAGATTTGTGTTACATGCTTCATTCTACATGATTTATGAACTTATTATATTAGACTTATTCAAGCTATGTGAGTCATTCATATTTGCATGCATGATTTGGTTAAGGAATACAGATATTGTTTTCTGTAAATGCATACACCCCCATATACTCAGTACATTCCTAAGTGCTGATCCACATATGCATCTATGTGGTACATTATCTTTTAATGTAGGTTCAGGTGCTCCGTCCCAGCCTCATCAGTGATTTTTGAGTACCATTGTCTACATCTATATAGTGGTGAGTCCTCATGGTTCGAGGACATATCTTTAAATATTTCAGTATTGTTAGTAGATATATTGTTACTTTCAGTTTATTTGAGTTTGTTGGGGACCTATCCCAATGGCTTTCTAGTAGACTTGAGTAGTAGCTGCTTTGTCAGACTAGCTATCAGATTGTTAGTATGTTGAGATTTCCAGTTTTGTGGTCATTTGATCCGAGTATTTTCTTTGTATTTTCTATCATTTGATATGACTGTACCAGTGATTTGATTATTTCATCTCAAGTTAAGTTATTATATGCAGTGACAGGCTCAAAGGGTTAGCTTGGGGACTACTTGTAGCCTTAAGCACCGTATGACATTCCAGGAGGAGATTTCGGGTTGTTACAAACTTGGTATCAGAGCGTAAGGTTTAAGGAGTCCTAGGGAGTCTGACAAGTATCATTGAGTAGAGTCTTGATCATCGATGTGTAGCATGCCACATCTATGAACAAGAGGCTACGAGACATTTTAGGAAATAGTTGTTTCTTTCTTTCAGATTATATCATGCCTATAGTTGCCCCTCTCATCTAATAATTAGTGCTCTCCCATTTCAGAAAATGCCTTCCCGAAGAGTGAACGCTCGCAGAAATAATAATGAACAACCCTAGCCTGTTGATCCCTTGAATGAGACAGTGTCTTATGCTGAGTTTTGGGCGGCCTTTTAGGAATTAGCCCAAGCAGTCACTGCTAATGTTTAGGCCAATAACAAGGTTACAATTGCAAATCAGTAGGGAGGTAATTTAGCTGCTGCTAGGATTCGTGATTTCATGTGGATGAATCTGCCAGAGTTTTATGGATTTGCAGGTGAGGACCCACATTTATACCTTGAGGAGGTGAGAAAGATCACACACGTGATGTATGTTTTTGAGGAAGAAAGTGTTGAGCTGGAATCATACAGGTTGAAGGATATTGCATATGACTGAGTGGTAGAATGGAAAAAGGGTAGAGGTGAGGGTGTTGCTCCTATGACTTGGCAGGTATTCCAATATAGATTCTTGGACAAGTTCTTTCTGCTTGAGATGAGGGAAGCAAAGATGGAGGAGTTTATGAACTTAAGGCAGGGCTCGATGACAGTTAAAGAGTACCTCTTAAAGTTCCACCAGTTAACCAAGTATGCTCCTGATTTGATTTTTGACACCTGAGCTAGTATGACCAAGTTCATGATAGGTGTTTTTGGTTTGGTACTAAAAGACTGTAGGATGGAGATGCTGAATAGGGAAATGAATCTAGCTAGGTTGATGATGAATACTCAGCAGATAGAGGTAGATAAGATAAGAGAGAAAGATAGAGTGAGGGGTAACAAGAGAGCTAGATTTGAGCAACATGAGTATGGTAAGGATAGGTACCATATAGGGAACCATCCATAGTTTCAGATCCGTTCATCCATGCCAACACCTTCATCAGCTATTGCTCCCGTTCTTAGAGGCAGACTAGAGCAAGGGAATAGGTCTTCTATGTCTAGGTTGCAGAACAGTGTAAGTAACAGACCCCGCTATCCTCTTTGTGCTGAGTGTGGTAGGGACCATCCCGGTAAGTTCTTAGCAGACCAGAGGGGTTGTTTTGGTTGTGGCAAGTTGGGGTACAAACTTAAATATTGCCCGCATACTAAGCAATGGAATAGAGATACCCGACCTCAGGCACAGACTACTAGTGTACCAGCTTTGGTACCCCATCTCGCCCCTGCTCAGGGTGCTTCATCTAGCACTACTGATGGTCAGCGCCAGAATATATTTTATGCCTTACCATCCCATCAGGAGTAGGAAGACTCTCCTGACACTGTTACTGGTGTGCTCCGTGTCTTTTGCTTTGATGTATACGTGTTGTTGGACCCCAGGTCAAGTTTCTCTTATGTGACCCCATTAGTCGCTATGAATTTCAAATGAGTCCCAAAAGAATTCCTGAGCCTTTCATAGTTTCCACACCAATAGGGGAGTCAATTGTTGCTAAACAAGTGTATAAACATTGTCTTGTTACTGTTCTTCATAGAGTCATATTAGTTGACTTGATAAAGTTAGACATGGTGGATTTTGACCTTATTCTAGGTATGGATTGGCTTCATTCTTGCTATGTACCTATAGACTATCGTACTTGTGTGGCCAAGTTTCAGTTTCCTAATGAACCAGTTTTTGAGTGGTTTGGGAGTTCGGTATCTCTTAAGAGTCATTTTATCTCCTATCTCAAAGCCAAAAAGATAATTTCCAAAGGTTACATCTATCACCTAGTTAGATTCAAATACACTAAGTCCAAGGCTCTAACTATTCAGTTAGTCAGCATTGTTAATAAGTTTCCTAATGTTTTTCTGGAAGATCTCCCAGGGGTACCTCCCGATAGAGAGATAGAATTCGGGATTTACCTTCTTCCCAACACTTAGTCTATTTCTATCTTGCCTTATCGTATGGCACCTGCAGAGCTTAATAAGTTGAAAGAGCAATTCAAAGATCTTTTAGACAAAGGTTTCATAAGGCTTAGTGTTTCTCCTTAGGGCACACCTATTTTATTCGTGCAAAAGAAAGATGGTTCTTTGCGTATGTGCATTGACTATCGTTAGCTTAATAAGGTCACAGAAAAAAATAAGTATCTTCTTCTGAGAATTGATGACCTATTTAATCAGTTGTAAGGTGCAAGTTATTCCTCCAAGATAGACCTTAGATCTGGCTAACACCAGCTTAAAGTGAGGGAATGTGTCCCAAAGACAGCTTTCCAAACCCGCTATGTTTACTTTGAGTTTCTAGTCATGTCTCTCAGTCTAACTAATGCTCCAACATCCTTTATGGACCTCATGAATCGAGTGTTCAAGCAATATCTTAGTATGTTTTTCATTGTTTTCATAGATGACATACTTGTGTACTCCCGTACTGAGAACGACCATGCAGATCACCTTAGAATTGTCTTGCAAACTCTTAGAGATCACCAGTTATTCACCAAATTTAGTAAGTATGAATTCTGGCTAAGATCAGTAGCTTTTCTGGGTCATATTGTTTCAGCCAAAGGCATTAGAGTTGATCCCTAAAAGACAAGCTATAAAAATTAGCCTAGACCTATATCTCCATCTGACATTAGGAGTTTCTTATGTCTAGCTGGCTACTATCGCCATTTTTTTGAAGGTTTCTCTTCTATTATATCTCCCATGACCCGGTTGACCCAAAAGAAAGTTAAGTTCCAGTGGTCAGATTCATGTGAGAAGAGTTTTCAGGAGTTGAAGACTCAACTTTCTTCATCCCCTGTGTTGACTTTGCCTAATGGTACAAATGGTTTTGTGGTGTATTATGATGCCTCTAGAGTTGGTATGGGTTGTGTCTTGATGCAAAGAGGTAAGGTTATAGCCTATGCCTCTAGATAGTTAAAACTGCATATAAAGAACTACCCAACCCATGGTATTGAATTAGCTGCTATGGTCTTCGCTTTGAAAATCTAAAGAAACTATCTTTATGGTGTCCATGTTGATGTGGTTACTGATCATAAGAACCTGCAGTATGTGTTTACCCAGAAAGAGTTGAATCTTAGGTAGAGGAGGTGGTTAGAGTTGTTAAAAGACTATGATATGAGTGAGTTGTATCACCCAGGCAAGGCTAATATAGTGGCAGATACCCTTAGCAGGTTGTCTATGGGTAGTATTGCTCATGTAGAGGAAGGTAAGAAAGAGTTAGCTCGTGATGTGCACCATCTGGCTAGATTGGGTTTTAGGTTGCTTGATTCCGCTGAGGGAAGTACTTTGGTGAAGAGTAGTTCCGAATCCTCTTTAGTTTCAAAAGTGAAGGAGTCAGTTAAAGACCGAAAGATAGAGATTTTCTCCCAAAGAGAAGATGGCGTGTTGAGATTGTAGGGTAGGTTGTATGTTTTGTGTGTTGATGATTTGAGGTAGAGGATTAAGGTTGAAGCGAATAGCGCGTAGTATTCTATCCATCTTGGAGCTACCAAGATGTACTGCGACTTGCGGGAAATCTGTTGGTGGAGTGGTATGAAGAAGAATATAGCTGAGTTTGTAGCAAAGTGTGCAACGTGCCAATAGGTTAAGGTAGAACACAAAAGACCTAGTGGTGTGATGCAAAAGTTTGGTATACCCACTTGGAAGTGGGAAGAGGTAAACATGGACTTTGTGAATGGTTTGCCTTTTTCGCATCGTCATCATGATTCTATTTGGGTTATTGTGGATAGGCTGACTAAGTTTATGCATTTCTTGTCCATGCATACATCTTATATAGCTGAGGATTATGGTAGGTTGTACATCTGAGATTTTGTAAAGTTGCATGGAGTTCCCTTATCTATCATTTGGGATACGGCTACTCAATTTACTTCTCAATTTTGGACAGCATTTCAGCAGGGTCTGGGTACCCAAGTTCATTTGAGTTTCGCTTTTCATCCGCAAACAGATGGTCAGGTTGAGAGGACCATTTAGACTCTAGAAGATATGTTGAGGGCATATGCTCTTGATTTCAAAGGTAGTTGGGATGAGCATTTGCCATTGATAGAGTTTACTTATAATAATAGTTACCATTCTAGCATCGAGATGGAACCATTTTAGGCTTTGAATGGTAGAAGATGTACGTCACCCATAGGTTAGTTTGAAATGGGTGAAGCTGCAGTGATTGGACCTGATACGGTATTCGAGGCTATGTAAATGGTGAATTTGATTTGAGAAAGGTTGAAGACAGCTCAGATTCATCAAAAGTCATATGCCGATGTAAAAAGAAAAGGTTTTGAGTTTGAGGTGAGTGATTTGGTATACTTAAAGATTTCACCCATGAAAAGGGTGAAGAGGTTTGGTAAAAATGGGAAGCTTAGTCCCCGTTATGTGCGCCCCTATAGAGTCTTGAGTCATATTGGTAAAGTAGCCTATGAAGTTGAGTTGCCTGCAAGGCTATCAGCCATTCATCTTATTTTTCATGTCTCCATGCTTAAGAAGGATATTGGTGATTCCATTATAGTGGATCCTTTGGAGAGTGCTGATATTCAAAATAGTCTTTCATTCAATGAGATTCCTATTGAGATCTTAGATTTTTAGATCCATAGACTGAGGAACAAAGAGGTTTCCTTGGTCAAAGTTTTGTGGCAGAACCAATCAGTTGAAGCAGACATGCAAGCTAAGTACCCGCACCTCTTTTCCACGAGTTTAGATCAATCCGAAGGTATTATTATTCCTTAATTCATTCCTTCTAAATCTAAAGTTCAGCTATATATCTATTCTTGCATGAGTTCTTGCAATTTCCGAAGAATTAAAGAGTTTAGAAAGATTTTGAGCCGTTTTGCAAATTGCTTCAGCTATGTGTACTTAGTTTTTCCTGTGTTCTTGCTCTAACAAGTGACATTCAAGGATGAATGTTCCCAAGGGGGAGATATTGTAATACCACGACTATTCTTTAGGTCGAGTTTTATCTTTAAGAAGAGTAAGAGATGACTTCCCAAGTGAGAAATATTTTAAACCATGCAGAATTTCCCTAATATCAATTTTTTTCATGTAGAGAATTGAATTAGCTTTCCAACGATACCAATTTTGTCCAAATCTGGTATCGGGGTGAGAAGTTATGGCTGTTTTACTGAGAGTTGTTGGAATACACCTGGTGCGACGGATAGGTTGATGGACCGTCGAGTTTGCGATGGACTATCACCTGGATTGTCGTAACCAAGACAGTGACTCCCTCTTCTGGCCTAAGTGCGACGGCCAAGATGATAGACTGTCAAGCTAGCGATGGACCTTCGCTAGGATGGTTGCAACTAAGGCAGTGTGGCCTTTTTCTGATGAACGTGCAACGGACGATCCGACGGACCGTCAGACTAGCGATAGACCATCTCTCCGACCGTCGCAAATCCTTTTCATTATTTTCAAGTCATTTTAGAAGGACTTTTTGTCCCTTTTCCCCTTTCAACACTTCGATATATGCAAAAATGAAGCATATGACTTTATTATCTCCCAAAACATCCAAGAGCTAGGGTTTCTCCCTCAAGAACAAACCCAAAACCCTTCTCCAAGAAATTTAAGAACTTACCATAGATTCTATGAATTGAGTTGAGATTCAAGTTCCCCAAGTAAAAGGCTTCAAGAACCCTTTCTCAAGAGTAAGAAAAAGAGTCTCAAGTAAGTTTGTTCATCTAAGTCACAATCTAAGGTATGTGGGGTTTTGAACAAGGGTAATCCTTTCACCCTTGTGCCTAAAGGCTTATTTAAACTACAATTTTCTACAATTTATGAGATTTTACATTAAATTGAATTAGGGTTTTTCACTGTTGTTAGTGATTGCAAGCTTTTGATGTTTTCTCTGAATTGATAGTCTAATGGCATGATTTTGACATGTTTTCTTGAGAAATTGAAACTAGGTTTACACCCTATGATTTAATTGATTGAGAAGTTAATAGTTGCAATGCTTTAGCAATTGAAGTATATGAGTATGTTGTGATTTTGAGATAAATTACTGCAAATTCCGGATTTCTATATGATTTATGAATCTATATGCTATCTAATATGCATTTTGATGAGTTTTAACTTGAGATTGAATTATGGGTCATTAAGCCCTACTTGAGACTTGTGATTTTATAAACTCTTGTGCTATAAGCACCTATCATTTGATTATTGAGAAATATTTTGACCTAATAGTCATAGATCTTTGAAATCCACTTCATTACATGAGATTACAGATTTTACAGTTAAGTTCTTATTGAACCATGAGATTATTTTTAAAGTGGATTTCCAACGAGATAAGTGACATAAACTAAAGAAAGTAGTATTTATCACCGAGTTGGGTAAGTTACTATGGTTTCATACCCTAACATTATGTTCCACCATAGGATTGAGATTTATGGGCTCGAGACTGAGGTAAGTAATCTATGAGTTGAGGTTATACTCCTTGGCAAGAGTATGATGCCTATCCCTAACGTGAGGCTTCTTCCTTAGGAGGACAAGATGTAGGACTTCATGTAGCTTACATGATATATGTCGGTTAAGAGAACCTCCCTAAAGTGTTTTCCCTTGAGATAGAATATTTTTCGTAAAGGTTTGAGATAAGTGATTTTCCCTAATAGTAAGATTTTCAAAATAGTTTCTTCAAGTAAAATTTTCCCAAGAAGAAAGTAAGAGTTCTAGATTTCTGAGTTCCAAGTGTCTTGAGTTTAAAAGAGTTCTAAGTTCTTGAGCATTAAAGAAGTTTTACTCTTCATGAGATATATGCATGAGTTTGAAAGTATTGTTTAAAGCTTTCTTTAGTCTTTGAGTAATGAGAATAAGAGAAGAGTTCAGATTTTAAAGCTAAAGTATAATGAGTCACGAGATTTGTGTTACATGCTTAATTCTATATGATTTATGAGCTTATTATATTGGAATTATTTAAGCTATATGAGTCATTCATATTTGCATTCATGATTTGATTAAAGAGTATGGATATTGTTTTTTGTAAATGCATACACCCCCATATACTCAGTACATTCCCAAGTGTTGATCCATATATATGTCTATGTGCTACATTGTCTTATAATGTAGGTTAAGGTGCTCAGTCCCAGCCTCTCCAGTGATTTCCGAGTACCCTTGTCGACATCTCTACAGTGGTGAGTCCTTATGGTTTGAGGACCTATCTTCACACATTTCAGTACTGTTTGCAGATATATTATTGCTTTCAGTTTAGTTTGAGTCAGTTGAGGACCTGTCCCAATAACTCTCTAGTAGACTTGTGTAGTAGAGGCTTTGTCAGACTAGTTATCAGATTGTCAGTATGTTGAGATTTCCAATTTGATGGTCATTTGGATCGAGTATTTTCTTTGTATTTCCTATTATTTGATATGAAAGTACCAGTGTTTTGTTTATTTCATCTCGACTTGAGTTATTATATAGTAATAGGCTCAAAGGGTTAGCTTGGGGCTACTTGTAGTCTTAAGCACCGTGTGATGTTTTGGGAGAAGATTTTGGGACGTTACAATGAATTATATGAAAATGATCTAATTAGTGGATTTAGATAAATAACTTGTATTAACATAGTGAAGAAACTATACGTTTAGTGAATATATTTCAATAAATATAGTGTGATCTCACTTGTATAGATTAATGTGAGTTGTGGTGGAGAATTTATATGTTAATAAAACACGTAGTGGTATGTTTATTGACGGTTGTACTTTCAATGATTTAATCTTGTGTACTGACCATTGAGGTATGAAAAAGATTCATCACATGGATGGACCTAGGGGAGGACATGATTTAATAGTTGGCAATGATGTGTTTTGTATATCATTGGTTAGGGTGTAAGTTCCTACATAAAGTTTTCTCTTGGATGAGAGTTAATAAAATCTAAGGATAGGGTGTGTTTAGAAGAAATCTAAGTGTCATGTAGTGTAGAATTACCCTTTTGTCTCATGGTTGTTTTGTATAGTCGTCTATATATGTGATGTGATAGACAAAAAGTTTAGTAATCTACGAAAACTTTGAGAATATAATTTGGGAGTATAGATATAGTATTTGCCATATTAGGATAAATCCATGTTATTGAATGAAAAGGTTGTGTTGTAGAAGGGGTAAATCTGGAAATTCCCCTAAGTTATTACCGAAGCTCCACTATAGCAGCCCTAATATTGCTGCAACAACCATAGCAACTATACAAAACATTATAGTAGTCAGTAGCAAGGTGTTTCAGACCACCATTGCGGGCCACTAACTGATATAGCGAGATCGCCGTATAGGCAGTGGGCCACTATAGTAGTCATCAGGTAGTGTTAATTCCTAGGTTTCTAATTTATTAACCTTATTTCTATCAATAATTGAAAGGGTTCATTCTTAGACTGCAGTGAGAATAATAATTTAATTTGTGCATAAATGTTTAATTTCACACTTTTTTTCAAAAGATCTCAATAGAGAGGCCGATTATAAAATATTGTTAATTAATAAATGAGAGAAAATAGGTCAAGTGAGGGTGCAATAAGTAACATTAAAAGTGATATCCTTCTAATTTTGACCTCTTACTTCTCTTCACCAATGTTTATCCGGGGATAAATCATTTGTAAATTTGTATCTGATATAACGATCCATTCCCTTTCTATTGAAAATATTTGTGGTAAAGGAATAAAAATCTTAATTATCATAGATTTTAGGTTATTTTTCTTTGTATGTGAGTGTATTAGATATAAATTAAGATTATACAAAAACCCTAGCACAAAGTTGAGTGAAAAGCATTCCAACCAATTGAGTTTTGGTATGAGTTTTTACTAGGGTCAACATCAAATAATCACTCCTCATAGAATACAAAGATTTATGGGATCCAATACCTACCAAATTAAATATATTTGAGTCTTTTTGAACATTATTGGTTGTTTTTAATTTTCTTTTAGAGTAAAAGGTTATGGCTATTTACTATAAAGTGTTCGTGCTGAGAAGCTGTCGTGGTTCAGGACCGCTATAATAGTCATGACCGTCATAGCGAGATCACTATAGCTATCAAAGTTCCAATATATATGGTTCAAAAGTAATATATAGGTCTTATTTTGATATTTTTATGGGTTTTAACTCAAAAACCTCATTCCAAAGTCTTAGAAGGGCGATTTTCTAAAGACTGGAATGGAAATTCTTCATTAAGGTAAAATATTTATTCTATTTTAATATCAATTAATACATTCCGGTTCTAAAATCATTAGAGTGATGAATTTGGTAAAATTCTTGGGGATTAGAACCTTAGGTTCATGAAATTATGGGCTAAACCTATGGGTATATGTAATATCACCTAGAATTGCTTCTAGATTGTAAACTAACGATTCCTAGCATGAATTTATTATTATAAAATATGAATCTTGGTTGTTGGAACCTTGAAGTATATTTGATTAATCCTCGGGTTACTTTATAGACCATGAATAAGTTTAGAATTAGTGGTGTTGTGTTTACAAAGTATTTATTTATAGATTAATTGATTAATTACTCTTATAGCTACTTGTTTATTAGATGATTGGATATTTTGAGGCATGAAGGAAGAAAGGAGCATCGGTGGTATTCCTTTCTTATTTCAAGATCTTTGATTGAGGCAGGTTATGGTTTATGAGTAGTAGACTATTGTTAGCAATCATTTGCATAATATAGACTTTATGGGAGAATCATGGTTAGGCCTGCGACTTTGGTATTTGAATAGATAAAAACGTTAATTTGACATTAAATGGTCTACTTATGTGTTGATTTGTTAACATATGGATCCCTTCATAGGTGCTTGTGCTTTATGGGTGTTTTGTACTTATATGATTGTTTTATAATTTGCAAAGTGAATATGTGAATGTGAGTAATAATAAAGAATTTGTATTAGCTTGTATTCTAAAGACTCAACTTAAATACCTTAAAAGAGTGAATTTTATATTATGTATATCTTGAATGTTTGATATTCTAATTGAAAAATAGTTATAATAATTGATCATGCTAAGAGGATGCGGTGTCATGACTTAGAAACCTAAAGTGAAGTTCGGTTAAGTGTTATAATGTAATATGTGTCAAGGTGTATGAATAAAGCTAGAATCGAAAGTTGAATAGAGTCTGATGGTAGAATGATTGGATAATGAAATAGTGTCTTGAACTTGGTAATGACTTAATTGTAAGGGTTATTATTTAGAAAATGAATTCACCGACCTCTATATGAATAAAAGAGGATTGGACTAGTTAGTGAACTTATGTATATTAAATTAGAGCATACATTCAATTTGGTTGATAACACTTATATAAATAAGTTGTTGATTGGTCTTTGAACATACTTGTAATTGAGGAATATGGTTTGTCTTGCTTATATGATGATCTGTTTATTTATCTTTGGACATACTAGTAATTGATGAATATGATTGATAATGCTTTGTACAAATAAGTTGTTGAAATGGCCTTCATCCGTACTTATGATTGGTGAGGAGATAATATTAGTTATTTGGGCTTGATTACAATTGAAGTAGGCTTTTATAAATATCTTTACTTTTTTATTTATTTAGGAGCCTTTCTCTCCACCTTTTACTTAAAGAAAGGTTGTATGCATGAAATAGTGAATGTTGAATTTGACTAAGTGTCTTAATAAAGTGTGTACTTACATTATTGCTGCACTAAATTATATCTTGAGTGATAATTGATTGATTTTGATACCTTATATTATGATATCCAGAGGGCGAGTACTGTACTGGTACATGTTACGTATATATTGATATTCAAAAGGTCAGGTACTACACCATATGGTACATGGACGAAGCTAATCTCCTGTAGGTCATGAATATTGGAAATATAAGTCTCCTTAGTATCTATCTATTTATATGAGTAGATGTAGTGCTGGTTGAAATAAAAATTATTATATTCGAAGGGTCGTGTGCCATATTCGTATAATACATTTACAAAGCTAGTCCCTCATAGGTCATATATATTGGGCATATATGTCTTGTTAGCATGTGAGTATAGATTTAAGGAGGGGTTATGATGGTTATGATTGTATTTTTACATATTTATAATTATTTTATTACTTATTTGTATTACATAAAGTTTTGTGGTAAATTAAGGTAGCATTAAACAACCTTTGTGAGATCATTAAGTGATAAATGATTTGGTGAAGTTTGCACTTGTGCTATTTAGAGGAGGAATATACCCCTTGTAATGCCCAGCAAAATCCTCTTCCAGTCTGAGCCTTAGAGCGTATTTGGTAAAGGGAAAATCTGAGTCAAAATATTTCAAAAATATCCTCCCAAGTATGAAATACTTTTAATCGTGTGGGAATCTAATTTATCATGAATTAAGATCATAGAGGTCCCCTAACTTATGGACGAGTTGAAAACTTTCCTATTGTTCAAGTTTTAGTGACAGTCAAAATTTGGGTCAAATTCAATCAACCATAATTCGTTGTATATGAAGAACTAGGTGGATTTCTATATATCAAATAAAATAACTTTGAATTAAATTTCCAACGATACCAATTTCTCCTCAATCCGATATCGGAGCAAAGAGTTATACCCATTTAACTCCAGCATGTCAAGCTGAAAAATGGTGACTACGTTTCTGATGGGCTATCACGTTTCTGATGACCTTTTTGATGACATCGTCACATTTTAATGACATTTATGATGACGTTGTAAGACCTGGGTAGTAAATCAAGAATTGGACTCCTTTTGTGACAACCATTAGTGACGGCCTATCACGGACCTGATGGCTGTCACGGATGGCATCATGAACATTTTTTCCAGTAATTCAAGGGCATTTTTGTAAGGTATGTTGATCATTTCCTAGTTTGTTTGATCCTCTATAAATATGAGGAACCCTCATTCAAACCCTAATTTCTCCATTTCTCTTTCAATTCTCTAATGAGAGAATATCTAGGATTTCAATTCAAGAACCTTAATCCTCCAAAAATTCATCCATAAATCTTCAAGCTTTCTTCAAGAATCAAGTTCCTCATAGTGTGGGATTCAAGAATTTATTTATTTCAAGTGTGGATAATGTTTTAAGAACTAAAGTTCATCCAATTTCAAAGGTTAAGGATGTTGATTCTTGGGTCCCTTTCATCCAAGAAGCTCAAGAACCCTTTTTAAAACTAAAAGATTTTTATGTTTATGAGTTGTTAACGATTTGTATGAGTTGAAATGGATGTTTAGTGTGCTGTTGAGTTTTGATTTTAGTTTTCCTACAAATTTATGAGCTTTAACCCTAGTATATGGAATTCATATGATGTTTGTGATAGACTCTCTTGAAGTTATTTTTTCATGTGATGTGTTCATGACTTTTGGGTGTATAAATGGTTGAATAAGTGAAGAACGTTCCCCATAGGTTTGACAAAGAGATTAGGTGAAGCATAAGGGCTACTATAGTATGTTGAATAGGAAACCCCAAATTGTGAGCTAGTCCATGCATGCCTTAGTGAGTGAAATATGCCAAGATATCATGAAATCCCCAAGTAGGTGTAAAATTGGTCATGTCTAATAATTGTTAAAAGACCCTAGTGAACAAGTGGAGATATGATGGTTGAACCCATGACTGATATCTATACCTGTATACTGCATGATATACTATATAAATGCAGAAACATAAACTAAAAGGACATAAGGTATACATGTCAAGTGGTTAGCAAGTAAATAGTGACGTGTTAGTATGAAGTTTCCCCAAAATCAAGTGATATCCAAATACATAACAAGACCGATATAGGTATGAAGTACTTGATGTAAGATCTCGTTGAATGGGGTATAATCTAATAACATGTCTTCCCTAGGCTAGTATATGATAGTGAACTGATGTTGATGATCCTTAAAGGTTTGGAGTGACCCTTTAGTGGTTGTGATGATGAATAGAGGTCTATGTTTCCTAAATGCTTAATGTGATATCCTAAGGTTCTTGATAGGGGATGTATGTTATAAGCCCAACTACTTGAAGCGATTCTTTAATGATTGTGATAATACATGAATGATTGTAATGATGAATAAGTGATTGTAGTGATAAATGGATGACCGTGATGATGCATGAATGATTTGTGATGAAGAATTATTATGTCTTACTTTTATGTTATCGAGTCCTGGGGGTATTTATACCCAAAAATAAAGCTGTTGTCTAGAGCTCGTGTTAGTTTCTCGATAATTCCAATTGAGCCATGATTATCGAAACTCAGTGAACTATAGAACTCTGTATCCTCAGACAAGTACGAAGCTTAATAAAGCTCAGTAATCTCAGTTATCGCTATAATCTCTGTATCACTAGTAATCTAGCCTCATACCTATAATCAGCTCAGTTGTAATAGTATTTAAGTCATTCATTCCTAATCTCAGAAGCGATTTGAGTAATCTATTCAAGCGCTGTATCGTCAGTCAGATACCATGATTTGATATCTTTTCCATCAAATATGGAACCAAGTGATCTCAGCGTAACACAGTTAGACCTTTTGAGTATTATGATCAGTGCCAGATTGAGTTCAGCCAGTGTTAAGTTAAGAATTCAGTTCTGAGTCTTTCAGTTGGGAGTAGAAACAACCACTGAGAGAGCTCTAGGATGGGATCTCACCTACTAGTAGAGGTAGTGATTCTTAGACATCACACCTGTTAGTTGAGGGTAGATAAGAGACATCATACCTGCTAGATAAGGGTAGATGAGGTGGCTTGACCTACTAGATGAGTGCTCCACTATTCTCATTTGAGGACCTGCTAGATGAGGGTCACATAGAGTTGTCTTTACCATTGGCGCCGTAATGACACCCTTTCAACTGGGGCACAGGTTAGACCCCACCTGTTGTAGGTCTGGGCATGTCAGTTAAGTGACTACTTTCCACAGTTTTCATTTCAGATTTAGTCTCAGTTTCAGAATCTTTCTTTAGAAATTAGGATTGTTAGATACAATCATCTATCATTGTGAGAAACTCAGATAGTTCCATTGATTTATGGACCATCCCATTAGATAGACTTGGTCTCACATACAATTATTTGATATCATATTCAGAGATATGCGATCAGACAGGCTTGATCACAGTATCAGATTTTTATTAAGTATTATGGTTGTCAGATTCAGATATAATCATATTTCTTATCATTGATAAAGCTTCCAAAATTATCTGTTAGAAAGGTTGATCTCTAATCCTGTCAGTCGAAAGCAGTAAGTCTAAGAATTCAATCATTGATGTAAGAATATCTAGATCCTTAATTATCAGTATCAGATGAGTCAGTGATTCAGTATCTCAGTGTCAGTAGTGAGTTCGGTCTGTAGTAAAGTGGTATCTGAGTTTCAGTATCTAGAGTTACGATAATTGTGTTCATGTTCTGTGCATTCATGTATGTGTTCTCATGCATCATTTTCGTGATTATTCAGTTTAGATATTGCGTATTCATGAACCCTTGCATTAGCCTACCCCATCAATATACTCGGTACATTTTTGTATTGACGCATTTGTGGTATGGTGCTTTATTTGACACCATAGGTTTAGAGGCACAAGATCCAGTTTATCATTAGCAGTTTGTTCCCAGTCAGCAGCAGTAGCAGTGAGTCCTCTTCTTTCGAGGACGAGTCTTAGTTTACCACTATTGTTTCAGACTTTGTTTATTTTCTATTGACGGAGTTAGTTCGGGACATGTCCCATAAGCTCTATAGTTTAGATAGTTAGAGGCTTTTCAGACGGATGAATTAGTATTCAGTTTTCAGCTTTGAGTATGTATAGATGTGTTGAACCTTCTGGCAAGTTTTTGTATTTTTTTTAGATATTATGCAGTGTACAGGTACAGATATCAAAAAAGGGTTAGCTTGTTGTCCTTTAGGTTTATAAGAACTGTGTGACATCTTGAGATGGGATCTGGGGGCATTATACCCCTCTTCTTTATTTCTAAACTTATACTTATGATGTAATTGTGAAATCAGTAATAGGGTAGAGGTTTGTCTTATTAAGCTATTAAAATATAATTGGAAGCTCCTAGGAAAATGATGTATGGAAATACGAATTATGAATTGGAATAAAACTATTATATATACTGTCATGCTTTCATGTTGTGATTTCTATTTGATGTTTATGTGATCTAAACTTGATTAGTTGATAATATCTTCCTGTATATGTGATTGTACTGATACTACTATTGTTATATACCTTTCTTTTGGGATATAGATATGTTGTAGGTTATGTTGAGCTTTCTTATTTGAAACCACAAGTATTAATCGGTAGCTTCTGCTCAAGTTATTCCTATGATAGAAACTACATCTTTTATTATTTTTAGTTTTTATTGTAATCGAAGCTCTTGTACATGTTTAGAATAGGTCTTGGATAATGTTGTAAGTTGTGGATCTTGTTTTTTATACATTGTAAGAACTTTCATTTAATAATTATGGTAAGGTTTATTAAAATTTTACATTATAATTAGTTGGGTGGTAAGGAGTCTTCTGTCTAGTTATAACAAAATAGATGTATGCACAATTCCATAATTTAAGTCATGACACATGCTTTATTTTCTTAAAAAAATAATTTATCTAGTTATGAGAAAATAGTATTATGGTTTTGGAAGAAATATTTAGCACCAAGCGGGTAGTCAAGTTCTGGATAATACCTACCTTAAAATTATGTTTTCACCATAGGATAAGGGTCCTCGCTAATTGAGAGTGATACATTTAGACCAAATGGGCTTAATTAGTTGATCATCAATAACAAGGTTCTATTCTCTAAACACGATATATTATAGGACATTCTCCCAACTGATATTATACGTTGGACTCCATATTTTCTCATATGATTTAAGTCGGTTGTAAGAAACTCCACAGAAATATGATTTAAATGAAGTCAGTGTACATGACTCAAAGCTTTTAGTTTTTCAATGATATGTTACGACTTTTAGAAAAAGAGTTATGTTTCCACCATTGATTATGCATTCTGAGTCAATTACATTAGATCTAAACATGTTTTACATAATTTCAGTGATAATAATATGATTTAATTTTAAAGCATGACTTATACATATTTTACTACATGAGACAAAAAGGATTCATGATTTAACAACCATATGGATAAATGATCACTTTTACATAAATTTGATGCTACTATAATCTTTTCAGTCTCTCAGCTATTTCATGGCATTTCAAATGGTGTTTGATAAACTTATGTTTCAAGTTAAATAGGGGTTTTAAGATAAGGTTTATAATTTCATCTCTCTATCTTCCTCAAAGGCAATTATTTTTCATATTGCACATGTTTTGTTACCTCTTAGTTTCAGCCTTTCAGATTGAGTGCCTTAGTTATGAAGTTTTTTGTCAATGCCCTATTTTTTAGTTGTAAATGTCATGATTTATTATCAGCTTATCTAAGATTTTGATGACTAAGTTACCTCTCATAAATCCCCTTTTATCCTTCTCCAATGTGTTATTCTCATATTTATTATGATTAGCTTTACAGTCTTTTAGTTATGCTTTCATTGTTTTAATGTTCATAATACATACACAGTACATTCCCATGTATTTACCGCATACTTTTATCTTGCGCTACATATTTTTATTTATATAGATTTCAGTACTAGGAACATAGGATCATGTTTAGATGGATAGAAGCTTTCAGTCAGCAGGTGATGAGTTTTACTTGTCAGAAACTCTAGTCAATTAGAAGTCATAGTAATTTATTTCAATTCATGCATATTGATTAGAAATAGTTAGGGGTAATGTCCCAACTAACTATATTCAGTGTTGGTAGATGATTTATAGTCAGTTAGACACAATTTCTGTATTTAGTTCCAACATTTAATAAAACAATTGTTATAAATTTTAAGCTCGTTATGTATTATTTAACAATATAGCTCATGATCTTGATTTTACACAGTATTTCCCAATTTTTTTATATTTCTATTATGTTGCTCAAGTGGTTTTAGTGCTAGTTATAGTTAGGTGTAGATTTGGATCGCGACATGTTCTTTTTTTCATTGACTTTAGAAGAGGACCTTTTAACATACTTACCTTATTTATGATTTTATTAGGATCCACCATGTTAGTTTGTACATGTTCCAGGATGATCTTGTTCATATGCTCTAGCATTTTTATATTCAGATGCTTCAGTAAAATTAGATCCCACACAAGCATTTTCATGTTTTCAATAGCTATATTATATCCATGAATAGCGTTATTTTTATCATCGCCAGCGTCGATAGGAAATTCTAAACTCATGGTAATATAAAGTACTCTTTAGGATGTCAACAACAACATCTAGTGATCCTTCTATGAACTCCCTCATTGCTATATTATTGCTGAATATTTTTTTGCTAACCTCATACAATATTATTTCTATTACTCATATTTTTGGTAGTTGGATCACATTATAAAAATAAGAAAAAAATAAAGTACCATATGTATCAGTTATAAAATATGAAGGAGAATTAGAAACATACCTATATGAAGTAACAATTATCTTTAATAGTTCATTCAAATCTCTTGGATCGTTAATAATTAAGATTTCATTACTATATTAAAATTCCAAACCACTTTAACACTTTAGTAAATTTATTCTTATATAATAATTCTTTCTCACTTTTAAGTTAAATTCACATGTAGTTGAACTTTCAATCAAATGTCAATATGATATTCATGCAAATAATTCTCTAACTCCATTTGGTATCCTGACTTAAAGGTTTCATTATCAAATATCAAACAATCAACATATAACTCTTTTAAATTATTTATAAGAGGACTTTCTTCTTCTAGAGTTCATAGCCTTCGAGTTGAAGGTGTTGATCTTGTTGATATTTTTGATAATTTCATTAAGGATTTATGAATATTCATTTTTACTATATAATCTTATGAATTGAATCATCATAAATATTAATTAACATTAGAAGAAGCATAAGTATCTTTAAATCATTACTTAGATCACAAAATAAATATTCATGCACTTCGTCATAATGATTCATTCTGTCGTAAGTAAAAGAATTAGTGTTAAAGATTTAAGAACCTCATTCACCATAAGTTATAGAACTAATTATTTAATATTGGAGTACATTAGACAAGAACTACAGTCATACAATACTCCTAACACAAAGTTAAGTTAGAAGTGTTCTTACCCATTGAGTGTTAATCTAAGTTTAACTAGGGTCAACTTCAAATAAGCATATATCCTAGAATATAAACTGTTATGGACACATCACATATCATATAAAAGATCCCTGAGTCTTTTTTCTAATGTATCCAAAAATTTATTAGTTAACTTCTAGAGTAAAAAATTATAAAGGTTTTATTGAAAACTCATCAAGCTAAAAAGTTTGCCATTGTAGTTGAAACTAGGCAATATCTAATGTCAATTTTGACATTTTGGGGTATTTTTACTCAAAATCTTCATTCCCAAGATCTAGGGGTAATTTTCTAAGTCTTTGAGATAAGTTCATTCTTTATTGAGGTGAGTTCTTCTATCATCTTCTTCGTCTTTCAATCTAGCAACATCCTAGAATCATTAGGATGACCTTTAATGGTTAAGTCTTAGGGATTAGAACCTAAGTTCATTAGATTTTAGAAAAACTCTATGGGTTATGGTAATATCATTTAGAATTACTTCTAGATTGTAACAAATGATTCCTAAACATGAATTAGTTATTTTAAAATATGAAATTCATGGTTGGAAAACTTGAATTCAACAAAAATGGAGTCTTTAGCTTTGAAAAACTCCATTAGTGAACATGGGTATAGTGTGATAGAACTAGTTAATGTTTAATTGATCGTCGAGTAGTGTTTTAGGCCATGATAAGAATATATTTAGTGGGTTGAATTTCCAAAGTAGATTTTCAAAAAGTAGTTGCATAATCACTGCTCTTATTTTTAATTTCTGGATGATTGGACTAGTGGTCACGAACCAAAGGAAAGAACAACCCTTATTACAAGATCTTAAATCAAGGTAGGTTATATTTTAATGTATAGTAGACTTGAATTAGTTACATATAATAATTATTATTGATTAGGGATTTCACGTCTGGGCCTACGATCATGAAGTTTGGATGGATAAAATATGGAATTAATGCGATAATGATATAACTGCTTGTTGTTGTATTTTGTATAGATCCCTTGATCAGTGTTTATAATTGTATGACTTAATTTATTATTTACAATATTTTATATGCGAATATGGGCAACAATTGAAGGAATAAGAGAACTGGTAATTCATAAAGCTAGTCTTTAATACCTTAAAAGGGGTAAACCCGAGATTGTTTATGCTTGCAATATGCCATATTTTTTATATAAGATATTTAGAAGGATTTATTGTAATAAGAGAAGATAATTTTATAACTTAATAACTCAAGTCAAGTTTGTCTAAGTGCTAGGAAGTAAGACAAGTAACGATATATGGATCTAGTTAGAATTATAAGTTGAATAGATCTAATTGGTTAATGATCAACTAAAAGTGATACTGTCTTTAATTTAGTGATGACTTGGGCATAAGGGTTACTAGTTAGTAATTTAATTCACCAATTCCAATATAAATAAAATAGGGTTAATATAGTGAAAGAAATAGGATGATGCATTAGTGTATAGGTATCAACCATTGGTGAAATGTGCACTCCTAAAATGGATACTTGATTGATTGGTATTAGAAATGTTTGTGACTAAGTTTGATAATGCTCATTAGATAAGTGGTGAATTGGCTTGGGGCATACTTGTGATTTTATGTTAGTGGATATTTATTATATATTTAAAATATTAAATTTGTTGACATTGATTATGTTTACTTGATTGTTATTAATTGTAAGTTATGTTTTGATCGATGTTACTTGCATCTGATTTGAATTGGGTGTTTGTGATTCTCTTTCAGATATTACTTTTAATTATTTACTATATCTTGCATTTGCATTTACATTAATATTGGTGATGAATTTTTGATGGTGTAGACATGAGTTTATGACATTGATATCATGATGATAATGATGTTAAGAGTGATATTAATGATGATGCTGAGATGATATTAAGACCATGATGAGATGATAGATGATTATGTTGAAATTAGAAAGAGATGATATGTACATCTTGCATAAATATATTCATCATATGTATTTTAATATATGTGTGTATATAATTGATTGGTCTTGGACATGTTTGTGAAGATTGAGTTTAATGATGCTCATTAGATAAGTGGTGAATTGGCTTCAAGCATACTTGTGATTTCATGTAAGTGGATATTCATTATTTATTTGAAATGTTGAATTTGTTGACTTTAACTATTTTTACTTGATTTTTATTAATTGTAAGTTTTGTTTTGATCGATGTTACTTGTATTCGATTTTAATTGGGTGTTTATGATTCTCTTTCCAACATTACTTATAGTTATTGACTACATCTTACATTTGCATTTACATTGATGTTGATGATGAATTTGTGTTGGTGTAAAGATGAGCTTATGACATTGAGATCATGATGATAATGATGTTAAGAGTGTTATTGATGATGATGATGCTGAGATAATATTAAGATCATGATGAAATGATAGATGATGATGTTAAAATAATAAAGAGGTAATGCATATATATTCAATAAATACATTCATCATATGCATTTGAATGTGTGTGTGTATATATATATATATGCCAAAGTGTAATTGGTTCTTTGTGTGGACCAAACACTTGATGAGATATTATGGTTCCTTGAGTGGATCGGTTATGCTGATGATTGTGATTATACATATCAGCAATGTGGGAATACAATGTATGTTCTAGATTAGGCATAAATCTTATTCTACTATGTATATAGTTATATGCATGATGTATACTACAATTTCTCTTGTTATAAAGTAGTTGATGTTATTAATTATCCATATTGTTGTAATCTCGTTGGTAATGATAGAATAATAGTGAAACACCTTGAGTTTTAGCCTTAGAAATTTCTTGAGTTTTTGAACTCTCCGGGAACCATATGACTCAAGTATACTAGTCATATGTTGTGCTAATGACTTAGGAGCCTAAGTTGTATGACAAATAATGTGTTCTAGGTCATTTTTTTCAAAGGTACGACAAAACTCCATATGAGTCGTATGTGCATGACACGATATGTAGGGTCGAAATCGTACGTTGTTCTATGTCTAACACCTTTGATTCTATCTTAGATACAACTTATGGGTACTATTCATATATTATAGGTATGAGTAGGGCAAGAGGAGCGTATGGTGGATAGTGTGTACATGTCCAACCTTATGTTCTGGGTACGACTAGATGGTACCACTCGTATGATGTGGGTACGAGTGAGGGGTCCAAATCATACCGACTTGCAGAAATTTTTACAGTTTAAGTTGGGGTATTCTAGACATTTTCCCTCATAGCTTCTTTTAACCCCATGACTTAAAGCACTTTTTGGACTTCAGAAACCTACTATGCCCAAATTAAACACTCTCCAAAACACTCTTAAATCTCTATCAAGCTCTTATTTCAAAAAAAAGCTAGGGTTTATTCAAATTGGTCAATTAAAACTTTCAAGGGTGGTTTCTCTCCTTATTTCTAGTTATATAAGGTATGTTACTCATCCCTCATTTTTAGTTAAACTAAAAGCATTCTTTAATGAATGATTTTAATGGCATTATTGTGGTATTGTGTTGGGTTTTGAAGTATATGTTGGGGGTTCTAGTGGTTCTTGAGTGGATAATGTTTTCCGATGTTTTTCTTATGGTTTTCATATTATAATGATGGTTTAAAAATGCGGTTACATGGGAATTGTCAATTGGTACTTGGTTTAGGTTTTAGAAACTATAAGCCCTCAATATGTTTGTTAAAATGCCTATGAGAATGATTTTGTCACCACGTTCGACTTTTATTGAAACCCTTACATTGTATAATATGGTAATGGAACCCTAAATGGTTTGATTGAATTAAATAATTTGGAAAGGCCTTGGTGGTCATGGTTTTGATTAATTGGAAATCCTATGGGGTACTTGGGAATCCCTTAAGTATTGGCTAATGACATTTCTTGCAAGCTATATTCGGTATGACGATACCACTACATAATGTGTTAGTAATTAACTTTTGGATTTTGTGGTTTGGTTATATTCTAAAGGTTTAATTGTGTCAATAATGGTGGGTTGTGCTAGCTAACTATAAAGGTGTGAGTCTAATCGACGAACACTACAAACTCATGTTTACCGATATGAGGTTGGTCATGGTGACCATATAATTGTAGGGTACACGAGAGTCCCCTAAGTTTAAACTTATATATATGTATCATGGAGGGCAAAGGGTACATGAGAATCCCCTGCCCATATGATATTTCTAATTTGTGCGGGTACTCACACTGTGGCTCGTTCAAAGTGTAACACTAGACCCATATAGCCTATGGATTGTTTTAGGATAGTCAAGCTACACACCCCAGGTTAATGATTTAAATACTTGCTAAACTCGATTCCCTTTCCCAACATAATATATATATGTATGAATGTGATTGGATTTGAATATTTACCTTTGTTTTGAATAATGGCATTAAATTATCCTTATTTCTGAGCATATGTTAGCCTTCAGCTGCTAAACAATCTTTGGGAGCTGTATCCCCATGCGATGTAGGAATTGGCTATACTATTTCTCTTACTTAGTGACTAGGATTCGGGGACAACATTTGTGTCAAATAGAAGTGGTGAGCTTCCATACTATGAAAGACTCCATTTCTATTATGGGTATCTTTTCATACTTTTGGTTATTTCTTGTTCTTTGGTTTTTTCAATAGTCGAGGGCATGTCCCGATTGAATGTTCTTTATTTTTGGTTAGAGGCTTTGTGTGACTATTATGGGCATGGGCAATGTCGGCATTGGTATCAGCCTTGGCATTGGTATTGGTATTAGGGCTGACACCAAATGGATGTTAGGATAGTTATGATTATGGATTTAATAATTGTCTTTAATTATTTATTATTCTATCTCATTATATGTTCAAAATTTATCCAACATAAGGTGTTGGGTTATTATGGTTATGTATTAGGGTTAGTCTCAGGTCCTAGTTGGACTTGAGGCACCTGACACGATTAGGCCCCAGTTTGGGTCAGTTAGATTGGTATGAGAGACCTAGGTTTATGGTCACTTGGGAGTCCTCAAAGTCGTGTCCAGTAGAGTCTCTTTTAATAGTGTATAGTGCACCACACTTATAAGGAAGAGGCTACAAGGCATTTAGGAACTTTTCTCTTTCTTTTGTTCTATTTTTGAGCTGTAGAGTGTAAGGTACTGAATTCTCTTCTAATCCCTGTTTGTTCGCTTTTCAGATCATGCCTCCTCAATGATCTAAAACTCACAGAAATTTCTTTGTCCTACCCGTAGACAATGATGATGGGACTCATTCTACTTATGGGGTCCATATTTGGTCTGGGGGTCTAGTTCCTGATTATCTTCCTGGGCTCCACCAGTTCCCTCCAGTCCTTCCCTAGCTCCTAAGGCTGACGTAATGAATGCTGAGTTTCGTCAGTCTATTCATTTATTGGCACAGTTGGTAGCTTGTCAGGCTGAGCGTGGTGCATATATTACTCCATCTTCCAAGGACACAATGGTTGGCTAGTTCATGAGGTTGAACCCTCCAACCTTAATGGGGTTAATGTGGAGGAGGATACTTAAGTTTTTCTTGATGAGATGAAAAAGATCTTTCATGTTATGCATACCATTAATGTGGAGAGCATGGATTTTGCCGCCTACCAAATGAAAGATGTGGTATACCAGTGGTACGAGGAACAGGATCAGTCAAGGGGTTATGTTGATGAGTCATCTCTATGGGAGGATTTCTCTAATGCTTTCTTGGACTGCTTCTTTCCTCAGGAGTTGAAGGAAACTGAAGCGAAAGAGTTTATTAATCTAAAGAAATGAAAGATGTCAGTCAAGGAGTATGCCTTGAAGTTTTAGTAGTTGTCTCGGTATGCTCTGGAGATGGTTTCTAAAATAAGGGCTAGAATAAGGAAGTTAGCTTTTGGATTGTCCAGAGATTTTATATTGAGAGTAAGGCTGCCTTGGTTATCAAGGACTTGGATATCTCTAGGTTGTACATACTGATACAAGCCAAATGGCCATCTATGATTTTGAAGACATCATTGGAGGCCAATGCATAAAGACACAAGACTTGGTCCCCTTGAGGACACAAGAACATGCATGGAGGACCCGTTTTGAGCATGACATAAAGCAAACCCGTATGTGGAAGATTGCTTGGTGGCTTACCTTTGATACTAACCTGAGTTCACAAGTGTTGAAGCATGACCCTTTAGTTTTGGAGAATTGAAGAAACATCCTTCATTAAGGATATTTTGAGGATTACACTTATTTGAAAGACACTCCATGAACACCCCTTTCATTAAGGGTGTTTTGGCCATTTTACTATGTAATAAGCTAGCCTATAAATAGTCTTCTATTAGATTATTTTCTCTTTAGTTGATTATGGATATTTAAGAGTCATTGAAAGACTTTTTCTTCTCTCTATGAGAGTGTAGTGTAGGGCTTGGAAAAACCATTATTGATCTTTGCTTAGAAACGGTGTTTGTAAGGCGGAGTTGATTCCCGTAGTGGTCACTATAAGAGTTTGGTGTTGTTATTGGGGGTCTTAGGGGTCTTATCATTTGATACACGGTGTGGTTCCCATTTTTTGTAATCTCGTATGTCAAGCTATCTATCTTACTTTATTGCATTTGTTTGGTATCTTCTTTCTCTTAGTCTTTATCTCTTTAGGTCATTCTTCTACCATTTGGTATTAAGAGCAAGGTTTGATTTTGTTCCAACAAAATCAATCTTGGGATTGTTATCTTGAAAAAAAAGAGAAAAAGAAGATAAAAAAGAATAAAGTCACTGTTCATATTTTTAGAGTTTTTCATTTTTTGAGACTTGATCTTTGTGTGTTTTGTGTGTTTCTAGTGTTAGTTACTTGTTCCTAACACTAGAAGAAGTGAAGAAAATCAAAAATCTCATAAAAAAAGTTGTTAATACCATTTTTTGTGTTTGGGTAGATTTTTAAACTTAGATCTACCTTATTTTTATGTGTTGTGTGAGTTTCTAGTGCTAGATCATTGTTCCCTAGCACTAATAGAGTCTAGATCTAAGATTTGAGTACGATATGGGTTGTTTTGAGCATTCCACCATTGTTAGACTTGAGTTTGAAGCTTTTTGAAGGTGGATCCATGTGGGTGTTGTGATTGTGATGCTGATTTGAAGTTATTTTATGTTATTTGTGCTTAGATTGGCAAAGGGAACCTAGATCTACAAGAAAATTTGAATTTGGAGGTCATTTGCCAAGTGGTCAAAAGTTGGTCAACTCTTGAATATTCTTGTTGTTCTTCATCATCTTCATATCTTGTTGGAGAAGAATATTCCAAAAGGGGTATTTGATCATGAAAAAGAGGAAAAAGAGTGTACTAATTGTTCAAGAAAATTTCCTAGCACCTTCCTAGTCATCCAAAAGAAAGAAAATAACAAAAGGAAAAGAATAATCAAGTACAAGGACAAGTACAATTGAAAGTACAAGGGGGGGACCATTTCAATTCAAATTCATTTGAAATGAAAAAGGCTTCAAACCTTGTGTTTTTTCCTCCAAAAACCGAAATTACACTCCCTTGGTTGAAGATTGGCTGAAACATAACTTGAAAAAAAAATTGCAAAATTGACGTCCAACCATAAGCTGCCACATCACCACTTTGGGACAACCAAATATTGAGCCCAAATCTTAATTTCTTGGTTTCTATTTTTGGTTCTTAGTTGTATTTTTGTTGATTCTAGTGATAATTAACAAACTAGTAATTGTCTACTAGGTTGTGAGTTAGTTTTGAGTCCTTTTCGTTCGTGTTTTCGTTCTTTGTGTGCTTTTCTCATTTTAAATTCATCGTAACTTTTTGTTTCATGTTTGTAAGTAGAATTTTCTATTTTGTGTCTTGAGTACATCAAACAAGAATCTATTTCGGCCGCTAAGTAGTGATTGACACCTTATTGACTACCGGAGTATAAGCAACTTTCAATATTCGCTGCTCCAATTGTGAGGATCACAAAGGTGAGTGTATACGAGTATTGGTAAGGAGCTTTTCCTACTAATCTTGTTTGTTCATTTTGTAGGTACAAGGTGATATAAGGGGAATATATCTTGGTAGCCTCGGACTATTGTGACTACAACATGGGAGACTATGATTGTAGTGAGGGATTTTATGGCTATGATATGTTGGAGATTATGGGGGCTATGAATATAGCCATGATCAAGACATGGGAAGAATTGAGATTTATGGTTTTGAGAGAGAAAATGAGGTGAATAAAGTTCCTAGTGCTTATGGTGAATATGGATATGATGTGCGCCTTGTGATGGTTCTTATGATGAAGTTGGTGTATGTAAGGAGTCTTACACTTTCCACTCCGAACCTAGAACTAGTGTAAGGTATAATCTCTTTCTTCGCATAGCTTATGAGATTCATGGTGAGAGTGCATGCGTGGAGCATGCAAATTCATATTCTTCACTTTGTAGTACATCTTATCAAGGTCGAAGTGATGTGAATAGGTATACTAGATATAGTGTAGGTTGTCCCATGAGAAGAAGAGAGAATACATCTCCAAGGCCGAGGGGTACTCATGTGCCCATGGGTTGTCCTAAACTCTACAATGTTGATCCTAAGATAAGTGTTCACTCCAGAAAGGTACGTATTTATGGGGTACCGGGCTGCCTCCTTGTGCTAGATGATTGGCGCCATAAGAACAACATCATTCCAATCATAGTTGACTATTTAAGGTTGTTTCAAGAACCTTTATTTGTTCCATATTCCTTGGATTGGTATAAGTTCATCGAGAAAGTGAGGATTGTCTTCACCCAATTTGAATACTATGAGGAGGTGTGGTGCGATATCTTCCCCTTAACACCAGGTCATGTATTCTTGGGTGCCAACTGGTTTGCACAAAATAGAGTTACAAATATGCTAAATTGGCCTAAGGTTGTAGTGGACCGTTGGGGAAATTATCTCTTTACCTCAATTCTTCCCAAACCGCAAGGAGATGTGATCACTTACTCCAAGCCGAATGATTATGAGAGAAAAAAGATTAAGAGGAGTAAGGGTATGCAAGGTGTCAATCCAAGAGTGGAAAAAAGAGATGTTGTGTGGAGTAAAGTGAGAGGGTTTCCACCAAACTATGCTAACTATGTTTGTTCTTCTATTTCTAAGGACATTTGTGTAGGTACTAACATGGAAAATGGAGAAGCACAAGGCCAAGAAGAAGTTGCTACTGAAGCACGTGGGAAACTTTCACACCACGGCAAAGAAGAATCTACTCAAGAACTTCAAGGTAAAATAGCTAACTCTTACACTTTTGTGCATGCGAATAATAATTGTGTGGCTAGTAGCCCATTAAGTGTTCTATTGATTTTTTGCCTCTTGTTGATGATATAATTGTTGTGAGTATGGATACACTAGTTGATCCTATTGATGAATGAATTGACTCTTCTTGTAAGATCAATTTAAGTCCACCTAGTGTTAAAGCCATTGTGTTGGATGATAATACATCATTTATTGATTCTTTTGCCCTTGATAATGATGTACATGTTGTGAATGAGGATGCGCTAGTTGATCCTATTGATGACCGAATTGACTCTTCTTGTAAGATAAATTTATGTCTACCTAGTGTTGAAGCCCATGTGTTGAATAATAGTACATCATCTTGTGGGAATTGTGTTAATCAACTTATGTGTGAAATTTTTCCACCACTTGAGTATGCGAGTGAAGTGTTTAATGGATCTCAAGTGAATGATGATATTGAAAATGTTGATCAAATAAATAGGAGTAACTCCTTTAGCATGACCTGTAGTGAATGTTCTACGCTCGGTTTTGCTCATAGGGATAATCATGTGCTTGAAACATCTTTGATACTTGATAATGATCTTTCAGAGAATGGATTTAAATGTTCTTTATCCTCTTTATAGATAGATCCTTCTCTCTTTAAGGACAATATCTTATTTAAAGATGATGAGTTCACTCCTATAAACCGAGTGGTGAGAATAAAGTTGAAGGTATAGCTTGTCTGGAAATCTATAGCCTATATGCCAACCCAATTTGGTGTGACAACATTCTTCCTAAAGATGAAAATCTCTTCTTGAAAGATGAGAGTACTCTTAAGGGAAGGGAATGTGAGGTCTTGGAAAGGAATGATCAATTTGGTGATGATAATTTTAACTTTTTTGAATTCTTAAGAAACCCAATAAGTGATTTTTAATTGAAAATTGATTGTGGTTGTGATCCTTTATATGACACCCCACCCATGTTTGATGACTATGAGGATGAATTGCTTGCTTCTTATGAAGACTTAAGTAATAATTCCTTGGAATTTTGTAGTGGTATGTGTCTACTTGAGGGTACTTCCATAGAAAGGGAAGGTGTCCATTGTTTGGAAATTACTTCTTTTACTATGTGTGACGTTATTGTTGAGAGTACTCATGGTGATGATATTGAAACTAGTAGTGAGTACATACATAAGGACACCTTAGTTAAAGTTGACTTGATTGATACCTTTCTCCACTCTCTATTTGCTTTTAATGATATATATGTTATTTTAGAGAGTATATATTGTAGTTTGGGTAAAGCCTATGGGGAAAGAGAGTGTTGTCTAGAACCGTGTCTATGGCTACTCGTTCCATTTGACCCCGATGCCAAATATGGAAATGGTGATGCTGGTGTACCAAACTTGTTGCTTGGTCTACATGACAAGCAAATTGTCATTCTTGAAAACCCGAGAGCAAAAGTGTCATTGTCTCCTTGGGGTAATGCTTCTAAATGTGCGTCCTTTCTTGACACACTTGTTCTTAAGTTGCATGAATCCCAACTTGTGGATGCCAAGTTATCTATTTATTTGAAGGAAAGAGTGTGTATATGCTTAAATGCTTTGTCTTCACCCGTGCACATCTTTATACTTGATTCTTTCCTATACTACCTCTTTTCCTATGATGGCATCCATGCTAGTTTTGAGTTTACATTAAGTAGAGGAGGTTGGGGTCTTATTGGTTGGTCCACTTGTTTGATTGATAAGGCTATGTGAGATTGGTGGACTTTGAGACCAATAGTGGCACCACATTTGATGAGGCCACTTGAAGAGGTAATGAAACAATTGTGCTTTATGGTTCCTAAGACAAGGGTAGCCATACCTTTTGGACTTAGTGATGCCATTAAGACCTTTGTAGTTTCTTTATCTCTTGATAGTTGTCATAGCTATTTCCTTTGTAACATTCTTACTAAGCTTTTCATGACTAAGACAAAGGATTCATGGTTATATCTCAAGTATATACCTCCTTGGCATGATAAAGTTATTTGTTGTACTAACCCTAACCCTCATGCCTTGAGGAAGTTGTTCTTGTTTGTCCTTTGTTTAGTTTTGCAAGGTATAGATTCAAGGTCGAATCCTTTTCAAGAAGAGGAGGATGATACAAGCCAAATGGTCATCTATGCTTTTGAAGACATCATTGGAGGCCAATGCATAAAGACTCAAGATTTGGTCACCGCGAGGACACAAGAACATGCATGGAAGACCCATTTTGAGCATGACATAAAGAAAACCCATGTGCGAAATATTGCGTGGGGGTTTACCTTTGATTCCAATCCCATTCCACAAGTGTTGAAGCATGACCCCTTGGTTTTGGAGTATTGAAGAAGCACCATTCATTAAAGTTATTTTAGGGATTACACCGGTTGGAAAGACACTCCATGACCACCTCTTTCATTAAGGGTATTTTGGATATTTTTCTATGTAATAAGCTAGCCTATAAATAGTCTTCTCTATTAGGTCATTTTCTCTTTAGTTGATTATGGATATTTGAGAGTCATTAAAAGACTTTTTCTTCTCCATATGAGAGTATAGTGTAGGGCTTTGATAAGCCAAGTAGTGTAGGGTTTGGAAAATCCATTATTGGTCTTTAATTAGAAACGGTGGTTGTGAGGCAGAGTTGATTCCCTTAGTGGTCACCATAAGAGTTTGGTGTTCTTATTGCGCTTCTTAGGGGTTTTATCGTTTGATACACGATTTGGTTCCTCTTTCTTGTAATCCAGTATGTCAAGCTATCTATCTTACTTTATTGCATTTGTTTTCTATCTTGTTTCTCTTAGTCATTATCTCTTTAGGTCATTCTTCTATCATATATAGCAGGTAGAGGAAGAGAAGAAGAGGCAGATTAAAATAGGGGAGAGACAAGGAAGAATTTAGGTTCTCTGAGTAGGGTGGTGGCCAATAGCAGAGTGAGCCATCGGGTGATATTCATTTTAATGGTGGTAATAACTTCAGGTCACAGGGTGCCCAATCTCAGGCTAGTAGGGCCTAGTCAGCTTCATTATATCTCTTTTGTGTTAGATTGCATCAGGGTTTTTGTGATGACAGGAAGGACAGGTGCTTCAACTATGGTCCGTCAGAGCATATGCTTAGAAATATTCCAGTTGGTAACATCGCTTCGGGGGCAAACAAGGTTCTAGTTGCTTCATCATCAGCTCTGGCACCAAATGGTACACCATCTAGTTTCGACTCTGGTCGAAATTGTCTTTACACTCTAACTACCCAATAAGAGTCTGAGCATAACCTGATGTTATGGCTAGTATGTTGAAACTCTTTTCCCATGATGTGAATTATTTGATTGATCCAGGCTCCGTTCTCTCTTATGTGACCCTATTTGTGGCTGTGCATTTTGGTTTTGGTCCTGAGTATGTTTTAGACCCTTTTTCTATTTCTACCATGGTAGGTGACTCTGTGATTGCTATAAGAGTCAATACAGGTTATGTGGTATCTGTGGGTAGTAAAGAAACTTTGGTAGATCTATTTGAATTAGATATGGTGGATTTTGATGCCATATTGGGTATGGATTGGTTGCACCATGCTATGTTTCTCTATATTATCAGACCTGTATGGTTGTCTTTAAATTCCCTAATGAGATAGCTATTGAGTGGGAGGGTGGTTCCCTAGCTCCTAAGGGGAAATTCATATCGTATCGTAGAGATCGGAGATTAATATCTAAAGAGTGTTTTGTTGTCTAGTCTAGGTTAAAGATTCTAACTCGGATGGTCCTTCTTTCCATTTTATCCCAGTGGTGAATGAGTTTTCTGAGGTCTTACCTGATGACCTTCGTGGTGTTTTTCCTAATAGAGAGATTGAGTTTGGGATTGATCTTGTTCCAGACACTCATCCAATTTCTATCCCCCCATACAAAATAGCTCCAACTGAGTTGAATGAACTTAAGGATCAACTCAAAGATCTTTTAGACAAGGGTTTCATCCATCCTAGTGTGTCCCTGTGGGGTACACTAGTGTTATTCGTGCATAAGAAAGATGATTCCTTTCTTATGTGAATTGATTACCTACAGTTGAATAAGGCGACAGTAAAGAAAAAGTGTCTTCTTTTAAGGATAGATGATTTATTTGATCAGTTGCAGGGTTCTAAGTTTTTCTCCATAATTGACCTTCCATTCGGGTATCATCAGCTAAAGATTAGGGAGATAGATATCTGTAAGAGTACCTTTTGTACTCGGTTTTGGCACTTTGATTTTATGGTTATGTCTTTTAGGTTGACCAATGCCCCAACGACATTCATAGATTTGATGAATAGGGTCTTCCATAAATTTTTGGACTTGTTTGTCATTGTTTTCATAGATGACATTTTTGTGTACTTTAAGAGTGAGGTGAATCATACGAATCACCTCCGCATTGTATTGCAGACCTTGAAGGAGCAACAGTTATATGCTAAAATTTTGAAATGTGAATTCTTGTTGAACACTTCTATTTTTGTGGGTCATATCATTTTTAGTGAAGGGATCATGGTGGATTTGCAGAAAGTTGTAGTGGTGAAGAAGTGGCCTAAATCCACAACTCCAAGAAATATTCAAAGCTTCTTCGGATTAGCTAGTAACTATAGGAGGTTTGTGGAAAGTTTTTCGACTATAGCTACCATGTTGAATAAGTTAACTCAGAAGAAGGTAAAGTACCTGTGGTCTGATGCTTGTGAGAGAAGTTTTGAGAAGCTGAAGAATAAGCAAACTTTGGCTCCCTTCTTGACTTTGCCTAAAGGCACTGATGAGTTTGTGGTCTACTGTGATGCATTACGTGTGGGACTTGATTGAATTTTGATGCAACATTGAAAAGTGAGAGCTTATGCCTCTAGACAGTTAAAGGTGCATGAAAAAAAATGCCCGACTCATTACTTGGAACTGTTAGCTTTGGTGTTCGCATTGAAAATATGGCATCACTATTTGTATAAATGCATGTGGATATCTTTTTAGATCATAAGAGCCTATAAGATGCCTTTAGTCAGAAAGAGCTTAACTTGAGGCAAAGAAGATGGCTTGAGCTTCTCAAGGATTATGACATGAGTCTTTATTACCACCCAAGTAAACCTAATGTGGTTGTTCATGCTCTTTGCAGGTTATCCATGAGGATTCTAGCTTATGTTGATAAATAAAAGTGGGAGTTGGTAAAAGATATTCACCATTTAGCTAACCTTGGAGTTCTCTTCTTAGACTCCAGGGATGGTGGTGTGTTGGTGCAGGAAGTGGTACGGTTGTCACTTGGTGCTGAGATCAAGGAGAAACAGATGTTAGATCCCATCTTGATAAGGATCAAGGGTGATATAGGTAAGCAGAAAGTGATGGCCTTCGAGATTAGTGGTGATGGTACCTTGGAGTACCAAGAAAGATTATGTGTTCCTAATGTTGATGGTTTGGGAGAGGGGATTCTAGCTGAGGCGCATAAGTCGCTCTATGTTGTTCATACCATTTAAAAAAAATGGATCATGACCTCAAGGAGATGTATTGGTGGAACAATATCTGGCATGATCTGTCTAATTTTATGGCCAGGTGCATGGTGTGCCAACAAGTGAAAGTTGAGCACATGAGGCCTAAAGGATTGTATCAAGAAATTGAGTTGCCTGAATGTAAGTAGGAAGTAATCAACATAGATTTCATTACCGATATTCCTTGGTCTCAAAATTAATTTGATTTTGTTTAGGTCATCATGGATAGGATGACAAAGTCGGCTCACTTTTTGCCTGTAAAGACTAACTATTTGATGGAGAATTATGCAAGGTTATATCTCCAAGAGATTGTGAAGTTGCATGGGGTTCCTGTCTCTATTATCTCTGATTGTGGTACACAATTTTCATCTTACTTTTGGTGGTCATTTTAGAAAGGTTTGGGCACCAAGGTGAGTCTTAGTACTGCTTTCACCCACAGTCGGACGAGCAAGCAGAAAGGACTATTCAGACGTTAGAGGATATGCTCTGTGCTTGTGTGATTGACTATGGTGGTAGATGGGTTGAGCAGTTACCTCTTATAAAGTTTGCATACAATAATAGCTACCACTCTAGCATTAAGATGGCTCCATTTGATGCATTTTATGGTAGGAGGTGTAGATCTCCTATTGGGTGGTTTGAGCTTGGAGAGGCGGATATATTTGGTCTGGACTTGGTTCACCAAGTTATGGAGAAGGTGAAGGTGATTTGGGATAGCCTTAAGGCTTCGGAAAGTCGGCAAAAGTCCTATGCATATGTGAGGTAAAAGGAATTAGAGTTTGAGGTTGGGGATAGGGTGTTCTTAACGGTGTCTCCAGTAAAGGAAGTAATGCGGTTTGGGAAGAAGGGAAAGATCAGTCCCCAGTAAATAGGCCCGTACGTGAGTTTGAGGAGCGTTGCCAATGTTGCATATGAGTTGGAATTGCATTCTAGTTTGGGCTCCATTAACCTGGTGATCCATATCTCTATTCTGAGGAAGTATATTAGTGATCCATCGTAGGTTGTTCCTATCAAGGATATTGGTATTTTATATTCCCTATCTTTTGAAGATATCCCTATTTAGATCTAAGATCGTTAGGTTCGTCGGTTGCAAACGAAAGATTTTCCCTCGGTAAAGGTTATATGGAGGAACCACAAGGTGAAAGAGGCTACATGGGAAGCTGAAGAGGACATTAAATCCCAGGAAGCTGAAGAGGACATGAATTCTAAGTATCAGTTACTATTTTCTGCTCCAGAAATTCATGCGAAAGGTATCTGTTTTTCATAACGTAATTATTTTCAAACATTGTTAAAGGAAAGATGACTTTCTTGGTATCTTTTTTTTTCTAACTTGGTTAAAGGTAAGGGTAAAGATGTTTGGGGACTTAGTCATGCTTGTACTGCATTTCTTCCCTCATTCATTGAAGAATGATCCAATTGGGGAGAATCAAAACACCCTGAGTTTTGACCTTTAGAAATTTCCCAAGTTTTTGAACACTCTAGGAACCATACGAATCAAGCATAATAGTGATATGTTGTGGTAATGACTTAGGATCCCAATTCGTATGACAAATAGTGTGTTCAAGGTCATTTTTTGTCCAAGGTAGAGCAAGACACCATACAAGTCGTATGTGAATGATACGAGAAGTAGGGTCAAAACCATACGTTGTCCATTGTCCAACCACTTTGATTCTATCTTTGATACA
This sequence comes from Capsicum annuum, assembly GCF_002878395.1. Classification (NCBI taxonomy): domain Eukaryota; kingdom Viridiplantae; phylum Streptophyta; class Magnoliopsida; order Solanales; family Solanaceae; genus Capsicum; species Capsicum annuum. The sequence continues at coordinate 149,842,082 of NC_061121.1, read as the reverse complement.
ACTTATGGGTACTAGTCAAATGTTATTGGTATGAGTGGGGAAAGGGGAGTCGTATGATAGACACTGTGTAGATTTCTAACCTTCTGTTCTGGGTACGACTGGATGGTACCACTCATATGTTGTGGATTCGAGTGAGGGGTCAAAACCATACCCACCAGAATTTTTTTTTATAGTTTAAGTCAGGGGTATTCTAAACATTATCCCTCTTAGCTTTTTTTGACCCCACGACTTAAAAAACTTTTGGGACTTTGTTTAACTTCTATTCCCTAATCAAACACTCTAAAAAACATTCTTAAGTCTCTCTTAAGCTCTTAGTTCAAAAAAAGGCTAGGGTTTCTTCAAGGTCGTCAATTAAGGCTTTCAAGGGTGGTTTCTCTCTGTCCTCCTAGTTATCTTAGGCATGTTACTCCTCCCTCATTTTTAGTTTAACTAAAAACATGCTTTAATTAATGATTTTCATGGCATTATTATGGTATTATTTTATGTTTTGAAGTATATTTTTGGGGTTTTGGTTGTTCTTGGTAGGATAATGTTTTTCCATGTTTTTCTTATGGTTTTCATGCTACAATGATAGTTTGAACATGCAATTACATGTGAATGATCAATTGGTACTTGTTTTTGGTTTTGGAAACTATATGTCCTTAATAAGTTTTTTTAAAATGCCTATGAGAATCATTTTGTCACCTAGTTAGACTTTTATTGAAACCCTTACATTACACAATATGGTAATGGAACCCTAAATGGTTTGATTGAATTAAATGACTTGGAAAGGCCTTGTGGCCATGGTATTGATTGATTGTAAATCGTATGAGGTACGTGGGAATTCTCTAAGTACTGGCTAATGACATTTCTTGCAAGTTATAGTCGGTATGATGATACCACTTCATAATGCCTTGGTAATTAACTTCTGGATTTGGTGGTTTGGTTATGTGCTCAAGGTTTTAATTGGGGCAGTAATGGAGGGTTGTGATAGCTAATCGTGAAGATGTGAGTACAATGGACGGACACTGGAACTTTATGTTTGCCGACATGAGGGTTGGTCATGGCGACCATATACTTGTGGGCTACACGGGAATTCCCTAAGTTTAAACTTGTATCTATGTATCATAGAGGGCGAAGTTTACACGGGAATCCCCGGCCCCTATGATATCTCCGGTTCATGCGGCTACACGCTCTGGGGCCCATTCAGGGGGTAACACTGGACCCATATAGACCATGGGTAGTGTTTTGAAGGTCAAACTACACAGCCTAGGTTAATGATTTAAATTTATACTAAACCCGATTCCCTTTCCCGATAATATATATATATATATATATATATATATATATGAATGAATGTGATTGCATTTGGATATTTACTTTGGTTTCAAATAATGACATTACTTTATCCTTATTCCTAAGTATATGCTAACGTGCACCTCTAATCAGTCTTCAGGCGTTGTATCCCTACGCGATGCAGGAACCAGCCATACTACTGCTCTTGCTCAATGACTTGGATTCTGGGACAACATTTGTGTTAGCTTGAGTTTCCGTACTCCAAAAGACTCCATTTTATGTTATTGATATCTTTTCATACTTTTGGTTATTTCTTCGACTTTGGTTTTGGCTATGATCGGGGACATGTCCCAACTGGATGTTCTTTGTTTTTGGTTAGAGGTTTTGTGTGACTACTATAGGCTTGGATGGATCGGTATTGGTGTCAACCTTGGCATTGGTATTGGTATTGGTATTGGTATTGGGAATGACACCAGTAGGATGTTTAGAAGGTTATGATTATGGATTTAATTATTGTATTTGATTATTTATTGTTCTATCTTGTTATATGTTTAGAATTCATCTGACATAGGATGTTGAGCGGTTTTGGTTGGGTATTGGGGGTGGTCTCTGGCCCCAGTTGGACTTGAGGAACCTGGCACGACTAGGCCCTGATTCAGGTCATGTCAAGTAGGTATTAAGGATTGTCACGAAAGAGGATTAATGAGATATATAGATTGAAAGAAAGAAGTATATAGAGTTATGGTGATAAAGTAAATGCCTAAGTATTGTGGTTAGATTAATTCATAGAATGTAGTTAATTAATGACGTCCTGAGGGTTAATTATTATTATTAAAATAAAGAAAAGTTGGCAGGGTTTAAAGTAAGTTAAGTTTATTTATATATTATGTATGTATGCCTATCATGATACCTTCTAGCTTGTTATATATTATTATATATTTCTAACCCATGTCGATTGATGATACCTACCTGTAAGTGTGGTTATACTGATACTACGCTTTCTATATCTCTATTTGCAGATATAGCCATGTTGCAAGTTAGTTGAATTTTCTATAGGTACAACAGTTATCATTTTTCAGAAACTCCTATCAACCTACTCACACATGGATATTGTGTGTCGAGTCATCTTCCATTATTTAGTGCTCTTGTAGTAATTTAGGTTAGGTTCTTGAAATTGTGTATATTACTTCCGTAGTGTATTAATGTAGTAAGTGTATTTTTAACAAAAGATTTATTTAATTATTTATATATATATTTGAGGATTTGTTAAATGTAGTTCACGTTAATTGAATCGTTGTGTGGTAAGAGTTCTCCTATATAAGCTAGATTTAGGTAGGTGCCTACATAATCTGTAATTTGGATTGTGACATTCACACATAAAAAAACTTAACAAAAAAAATACTAAAACATCATTACAAGAAACTACTTATACCAAAATTTAAATAACTAACTATTTTTATAATCCAAATAAAACTAAAAGTTGATACACCTTACAAATCAAAAACTATATAGAAAAATAATAAAGCGCTACAAAACATATACATGCATGGAACAATTGAAAAGATCAATTTATTATTTTTGAATTCCACATTCATTGAGCTAATTCATCCCTCGACGTGGTCCACTCCTCAGATGATTCAACAAAAAAAAATGTTATTGTAATGATACTCCACTTGTTCTTTCTTATCAATGTCGAAAGAATCCTACTGTCATATCTCTACAAATAAACATGTGAATCAAAAAATAAGAACTAATTATCCTATTATGAATCTTAACTAAGTACCACAAAGAGCTTCTAAGAATTTTCCAATAATTTCTAGCCCTTCTTAGGGCCAAACAACTTCATTTAATGGGTCTCAATTCATAGAAAATTACTAGGATTATGAAGAGAATTTGGGGGTATTACATGATTACTTCACTTCATATATAGACCTTTAGAACTTTTTCGATTTCTCTACAAAGTGAAACATAGTGTGCATCATTAAGAGAGAACACCGACATTTCTTTGTTAATCCTTGACTTTTACTAGATGATAACATCCCTTCTATTATTTATAGTCAACATTTTTGAGCCTTTATCTTATTTCTAGGTAACTTTTTACCTTATCAATTCTATTTGTTATTTATCTGAGAAAATGATAAAAATATTCCTTAATATATAACGGCTGAAGTATTTTTGTCGTGGATACATACCCATAGTGGAAATGGTCTTTTTTTTATGCAGAAAGTTAATAACTTTAGTCCACAGTCTTAAATCAATTAGTTGTTTACTTAAAATCAGTTAAGTTTAACTAATACAATCTAACTACAAAACCTAAATCAACTTTCAATGGTCGCCTCAAATTACATCAGTACATTACACTATAAAAAATCTAAAAATAGATTTAATTGTTGTTTAAGCTCAATATTCGGATTCTTGACCAACAGTGATGAGTTAAAATTATTATTATGAACTGATGTAATACCCCAAAAGATGTAAATTAATATTAGCGCCATATTTCAAGATTACTCATAGTACATCATGGTTCTTTGGTAGTTCATGATCAATTTTGATGTTAATGAAGGTCTCAAATACGTCCCAGCTATTAGGTAAATCAAAACATTACTTACCGATTGAATTCTTGGGAAGGATATTGGTATAGTAAATTTCAAACAAGCATATCCTTTGTTATACTATGATTTTTGAGATCATGGCCCACCAACAGATAGATAATTGAATTAGCTTTCCAACGATACTAATTTTACACAAATCTAATAACGGAGCAAGAAGTTATACCCATTTTACTCCAGCATATTAGCCTAGCAACTAAGTGACGACATAAGATAATGGCTTATCACATATCTGACAACTTATCAGCTAATGTCATTAGCCTAAGGCATCAAGTCTTATATTCCAGCATCAAGTGACGACATGAGCTGACGGCTTAGAACATATGTGACGACATCAGCCCTATGTCGTCCGCTGAAGAATTCAATATTTTCCAAATGATTATGGAGGTGTATTTTTGTATTTTCCCTTCACCCCAAATCTCCATAAGCACTAAATTCAGCCTCTATTTCACTAAAATACATTCTTTTCTCTCAAATTCTCTCAAGAACAAGAAGAGGGGTTTCTAATTTAAGATCCAAATATCAAGGATTCTTCCATCAATCTTCCCAAATCAAGTATCAAGGTATGTCATGTGTTGATTCATGGGTCCCTATCACACATGAAGCTCAAGAATCTTTTTTTAAAATACAAGATTTTTGTATTTATAAACGTTCATGATTTAAATAGAATAGAAATTCATGTTCATGATGTTGTGGGGTTTTGATTCATGTTTTAAATTACATATTCCAATGATTGACCCTAGTATATGAAGATTTGGTTAATAATAATGATAAACCCCCATCAATTTACAAGTTGATTGATGTATCCATGATTATTAAATGTGTTGATGATGGTATAACCAAAGCATGTTCCCCATTTGTTTGACTAAATGCCTATGTGAAGGAAAAGTGCCATACTACTATAATAATATAAAATCTCCATTCATGTACAAGTTTATGCACGTCAAGTGTTTAATGAAATGTCTTAGTCAATGAAGTATGGATATATATATTGCCTTTTTGGTGCTTTAGAACATGTACTTTATGAAATCTCCAACTTATTGTATTATGGATTGTGATTTTGGTCATGTATTCAAGAAAGTCATACTTTATTAGTTTTTTCCTATTGGGTCCTGGGGGTAGTTGTACCCGAAAAATATAGCTGTGTGCCTAGAGTTAGTGTCATATTTTCATGATATCCTAAGTCAAGCCATGATCCATAGAACTCAGTTAGTCATCTGACTCAGGAAAACTCAGTAATATATAGTAATCTCAGTACTATTCCGTCAGTCAACAGAAACTCCGTTAATTTAGTTTAGTTCAGTTTCGTAATTTATGTTCAGTGTCTATTCAGATGGGAGAAGGAATAATCACCGAGTGAACCCAAGTATGGGAACACACACTCTAAGATGAGGGTGTGATTCTTAGAAGTCATCCTTGTATTCCAGAACTATGTAGCCAACATAGGTTGAGGCATCAACAATGTTAGATGAGGGTTGTTGAGGTGGATAAACACTATTTGATGAGGGTCCCATCATTCTCTTATGGGGACACTGTCAGATGAGGGTCCCCAATAGCTTATCCTTACCAGTGGCGCAATATTGATACCCTTTTAATTGGGGTTATAGATTGAACCCCAACATAGCTATATTACATTACATGGGGCATGTCAATTAGATGACTACTTTTATAGTTTTAGTTATAGATCAGGACTATCAGATATAGTCATTCATTCTCAGTAATAAAACTTTGATAGTTCTACAGAATTTAGAACTATCAGGTGCGGTCACCTCAAAACAAAATGAAACTTAGCTAGTTCCATCCAAAACTAGACTGTCAGATACAGTTACTCAGTATTAGTTATATCAGTTGTACGATTATCAGTATCTCATGTTATCATTAATCTGATTCAATAATCATGTTATCATGAACTCTATTACAGTTATTATATATATACACACATGTATTCTCACATTCTTGTTTTTCAGTTAGTTAGTATAATTCACGCATGTATTCTCACGTTTATGTTGTTCAGTCAGTTAGTATAGTTCATGCATATGAACCCTTTTCATATAGCCTACCTCACATGCATACTAGTATATTCAATCATACTGGCGCATTTGCGCTATGGTGTTTTATAGCATAGGTTCAGAAGCATGAGCTCCAGAGCATCAATAGCATTCTAGTACTCAGCAGTCAGAGTCAGCAGTGTGTCCTCATCCTTTGAGGACATGATCATTATCTTATCATTTCAATACTAAGTTTATTTGAGTAGTTGGAGTTAGTTGGGGACATATCCCATCAACTCCTTATTCAGACAGTTAGAGGCTTTCTAGACTATCATATTTAGTTAGTTTATTAGTTTGTTTTAGGTATTTCATACCACACATAGAAGTTAAATTTTATTAGATATTTTGTCTCAATTTTGAACCTTACAGCCTTACAACTTTTATTTCCATATTTACATAGTATATTATGCATTGTTCAGGTATAACTATCAGTCATGGGTTAGCTTGTGGTCTTTCGGGGTCATGAACATCATGTAGCATTTCAAGTACCAGATTTGAGGTGTTAAAAACTTGATATCAGAGCCTAAGGTTCAATAGTGTCCTAGTAAGTCTGAAAGCCGCATCTAGTAGAGTCTTGTGCATGGGTATGTTACGTGCCACATTTATTTGCACGAAGCTATAAGATATTTTAGGAATAGTTTCCCTTCTTTTAGTATTGATATCATGCCAATGAGAATAATATCAAGCTAATCTCTTATTCTAATTCGTTTCTCCCTTTATTCTATAGAACATGCCTCCTAAAATAAGAAATAGGAATCAGGCAGCCCGTCAACCCGAAGATCCTTTGGGAGAACATGTTTCTCATGTAGAGTTCAGAGCTATATTCACTGATCTTGGTTAGTCAGTAGCTGCTCAAAATAAATAACCAGCTATCATTCCGGCCAACCCAGTGGCCAATTCAACTGCAACCAGGATTCAGGACTTCACCTGAATGAATCCTTCATCCTTTCTTGGGTCTACGTCAGATAAGGACCCTTAGGAATTCATCGATCGGCTCAGAAGGTTATAAACAGCATGGGGGTTACTACTACTGAGTGTTCTGAGCTAACTGTATATCATTTGCAGGATGGTGCCCATACTTGGTACTAACAATGGAAGTAAGAAAGGTCAGTTGATGCAGGACCTATAGAGTGGGAGGAGTTTGTCATCGCATTCTTCGATATATTCTTTCACCTAGAGCTGAGAGAAGCTAAGGTATTAGAATTAATCAACATTAGGCAGGGCAACATGATGGAGAAAGAGTATTCTCTTAAGTTTACTCAATTAGCCAGATATGCCCCTCATGTGGTTGCAGACAGCAAGGCCAAGATGAGTAAGTTTATTTCTAGGGTGAATAATAGTGTGGTCAATGAGTGTAGGTCTGCAATGTTGAATAGTGACATGAATTTAGCCAGGCTTATGAATCATGCTCAATAGATAGAGGAGCAAAAGATTAAGATGATGGAAAAGCAGAATAAAAGAATAAGTACATGTAGTTTCAACTTTGCTGAGCCTAAATCAGAAGGAGGAAACCGTTCTCAGTTTTATCCTAAGTCATTAGTTCCAGCTCATTTTCTGGCTAGTGCTCTATCTCCTAAGTTTAATGATGTTAATACAGATAGGGCGCCAAGCTCTAAGTATCAGGGTAGTGTCAGCAATACCTGAACTAATCCCCTTTGTCAAACTTGTGGTAAGAACCACAGGGGTATTTCTAGGGCTAGTAGTGATGTCTATTTCAGATGTGGCAAGATGGGCCACAGAGTCAGAGATTATCCCCAGTCAGGTTATCAGGGTCAGCAAAATCATTCCTCAGCTCAGTCCATCGCCAAAATCAGCAGGGTGCCACTTCTAGTGCTACTAGTGTGCAACACCAAATAGAGTTTATACTCTTCAGCCCTGACAAGATCAAGAAAATTCTCCTGATATGGTTACTGGTACGTTACAAATCTTTCACTTACATATTTATACTTTGCTATATCAAGTGCTTCCTTGTCTTTTATTACTCCTTATATAGAAGGCGATTTCTGAATTAGTCCTATAATTTTAGTAGATCCTTATTCAGTCTCTACCCCAGTAGGTAAAACCATCATAGCTCGATGGGTATACAGGAACTATCTGGTTATTATATTTCAGAAAGTTACTTCAGCAGACTTAGTCAAATTAGAGATAACTGATTTTAACGTCATTCTCGGCATGGAATAGCTTTACTCCTGCTATGCCGTAATTGACTATAGAAATAGAATAGTCCAGTTCTAGCTTCTAAATGAACCCATCCTAGAGTGGAGGGGTAGTACTTCGGCGTTCAGAGGTCAGCTTGTTTCCTACCTTCGAGCAAGGAAAATAATCTGTAAATGATGTTTCTATAATCTTGTTCGAGTTAAGGAAACTAGTTCCAAAACCCCCAGTCTTGATTCAGTCCCAGTCATGAATGAATATTCAGCTGCCTTTCTCAAAGATCTTCCTGGAATTACTCCAGAAAGGGAAATAGACTTCGGTACTAATCTTCTTCCAGATACTGAGCCTATATCTATTCCACCATATAGAATGGCACCAATAGAACTCAGAGAATTGAAAGAGCAATTGAAGGATCTATTAGATAAGGGGTTCTTCAGGCTCAGCGTGTTCCCGTGGGGTGCACCAGTCTTATTCGTACACAAGAAAGATGATTCTCTCGAAATGTTTATTGATTTCCGTCAGCTCAATAAAGTCATGGTGAAGAACAATTATCCAGTTCCCTATATTGATGACTTGTTTAACCAACTTCAGGGTGCTAGCTATTTCTCTAAGATAGACCTCAGATTAGGCTATCATCAACTTAGAGTCAGGGAATGTGACATTCCAAAAATAGCTTTCTAAACTCGATATGGTCACTTTGAATTTCTATTCATGTCCTTTGGTATTACTAATACCCTAGAAGTTTTCATGGACTTGATGAACCACATTTTCAAGCAGTACTTGGACATGTTCATTATAGTCTTCATAGATGAAATTCCTGTCTATTCCCGCAGTGAGTGTGATCATGAAGACTATCTCAAAATTGTACTTCTGACTCTCAGAGATCATCAAATATTCACCAAATTCAGTAAGTGTGAGTTTTTGCTAAGGTCAGTAGCATTCGTTGGTCATATCATTTTATGTGATGGCATTCGGGTTGATCCTCAAAAGACCAAAGCGGTAAGAAACTAGCCTCGCCCTGTATCTTCATCAAATATCAAGAGCTTTTTAGGTTTGGCTTTCTATTATAGATGGTTTGTTGCGGGATTTTCTTCTATTGCATCCTCTATGTCTTGATTGACTCAGAAGAAGGTCAAGTTACCATGGTTAGATCCTTACGAGAGGAGTTTTCAGGAGTTGAAGACTCAACTTACCTGAGCTCCAGTCCTAGCTCTTCCAGATGGTTTGGATGGGTTCATAGTATATTATGATGCATCTAGAGTAGGTTTGGGTTATGTCCTCACGCATCATGGTAAGGTCATAGCCTACGCCTCTAGACAACTTAAATTCCATGAGAAGAATTATCTGACTCATGATCTTGAGGTAGCAGCCATAGTATTTGCCTTAAAAATTTGGAGGCATTAGCTATATGGTGTTCATGTTTATGTGTTCACAGACCATAAGAGCCTTCAGTACATTTTCTGTCAGAAAGATCATAACCTCTACCAAAGAAGGTGGTTAGAACTCCTGAAAGATTACGACATGAGTGTCCTTTATTATCCGGGCAAGGCTAACATAGTGGCCGATGCTCTCAGTAGGATGTCTATGGGTATTGTTGCTTATTCTGAGGACAGTAAGAAAAAGTTAGCTCAAGAATTTCATTAGCTTTCCAGACTAGGTATTCGCTTAGTCGATACAGAGAAGCGAGTTGTATAGATTTAGAGTAGTTCAGAATTATCTCTAGTTTTAGAGGTAAAAGAAAAGCAAGATAGAGATCCTAGTCTAGTCAAGTTAAAAGATTCAATCATAGATCAGAAGGTTGAGGTTTTCTACTGGGAGGAGATGGTGTTCTGCATTGTCAAGGTCGTTTGTGTGTTCCAGGTATAGATGACTTGAGGCAGCGAATTCGTGCAGAAGTGCATGGTGCCGCTACTCTATTCTTCCAAGGGCCACAAAGATGTATCGCGATTTGTGGGAGATCTATTGGTGGAGTGGGATGAAAAGAGATATTGTTGATTTTGTGGCTAAGTGCTCTACATACCAGCAGGTTAATATAGAGCATCAGAAGCCTAGTTGACCCATGTAAGAGTTCATTATTCTCACCTGGAACTGTGAAGAAGTGAACATGGACTTTGTGACGGGTTTGACACGTACTCGCCATCAGCATGATTCAGTTTGGGTCATTTTAGATAGGATGACAAATCAACTTGTTTCCTTCCAGTTCATCCTCATATTCAGCCGAGGACTATGCCAAACTCTATATCAGGGAGTTAGTCAGATTATATGGTATTCCATTGTCCATTATTTCAGAAAGAGGTACCCAGTTCACCTCTTACTTCTAGAAAGCATTCCAAAAAGGTCTTGGTAGCCAAATTTATTTTAGTATAGCCTTTCATCCCCAGAAAGATGGTCAAGAAGAAAGGACCATTCAGACCTTGGAGGATATGCTAAGGGCGTGTCCAATTGATTTTAAGGAAATTTGGGATGACGACTTGTCTTTGATTGAGTTTGCATACAACAAAATTTATCATTCCAGTATTTAGATGGCTCCATTCGATGCTCTCTACGATAGGAGGTGTAGATATCTAGTCGGTAGGTTCGAAGTTAGTGAGGCCTCAGTCATAGAGCCTGATTTGGTATTCGATGCCTTAGAAAAAGTTTAGTTGATCATAGAGAGACTTTGGGCTACTCAAAACCGACAGAAGTCTTTTACAGATGTACGCAGAAAGGATCTCGAGTTCAAAATTGGTGACTTTCTCTATCTAAAGATCTCTCCCATGAAGGAAGTGAAGTTATTCAGCAAGAAGAGAAAGCTTAGTCCTAGATATGTCGGTCCCTTCAAAATTCTCAGTTTCTTCGGCATAGTAGCTTATGATTTTGCGTTGCCTTCAGATCTATCCTCAGTTCATCCAGTCTTCCATGTCTCTTTGCTCAAGAAGTGCATGGTGTCCCAACAGATGTAGTCTCTATTGAGAGGATAGATGTTCCGAATAGTTTGTCTTTTAAAGAAATTCAAGTCGAAATACTTGACTACCAGATTTGTAGACTAAGGAACAAAGAAGTCCCTCTAGTCAAAGTTCTTTGGCAGAATCAGTCCATTGAGGGAGCCACTTGGGAAGCAGAAGCAGACATGCAAACCAAGTACCCTTATCTCTTATAAGCAAAATTAGTCTCAGCTCAAGGTAACAATTTTCCTTTAGCTTATTCAATTTCATGTTCAGATATCCATTATAAACTTAGCACTAAGTACCATTACATATTCAGTTATGCATTCATGTGTCAGCTCAGTAATATATTCATGCATTAGATATGCATGTTTAATATGATAAAAATAGATTATTAGTCATGTCAGTCATGAAATCATGCTTCAATTGTGAATGTCTAGTATGTACTTTCAGTTATCATTTCTCTCAGTCTAATCAGTCTCATTCGAGGATGAATGTTCCGAAGGGGTAGATATTGTAATACCCCAAAAAATAAAAATCAATATTAGCACCATATTTCAAGCTTATGCATAGTACATCATGGTTCTTTGGTAGTTTCATGATGATGTTTTATGTCAATTAAGTTCTCAAATACGTCCTAGCTATTAAGCAAATCAAAACATTCCTTACCAGTTGAATTCTTGGAAAGGATATTAGTATAGTCAACTTCAAACTTGAATATCTCTCATTATACTACGAATTTTTGATCTTATCAGCCACCAAAAGATAGATAATTTAATTAGCTTTCCAATAATACCAATTTTGGCCAAATCTGATATTGGAGCAAAAAATTATACCCATTTTACTCCAGCATGTTAGCCTGGAAACTAAGTGACGACATGAACTGACGGCTTATCACACATCTGATGAGTTATCATCTAATGTCGTCAGGCTTAGGCATAAAGTCCTAAATTCTATCATCAAGTGACGACATGAGCTGACGGCTTATCATATATGTGACGACATCAGCCCTATTTCGTCAGCCGTAGAATTCAACATTTTCCAAACGATTATGGAGGGGTATTTTGGTATTTTCCTTCACCCCAAAGTTCTGTAAAAACTTAATTCAGCCTCCATTTACCAAAATACATTCTTTTATCTCAAATTCTCTCAAGAACAAGAAGCGGGGTTTCCAATATAAGATCCAAATCTCAAGGATTCTTCCATCAATATTCACAAATCAAGTATCAGGATATGTTATGTGTTGATTCATGGGTCCCTTTCACCCATGAAGCTCAAGAATCTCTTTTCAAAATACACGATTTGTGTATTTATGAAAATTCATGATTTAAATAGAATAGAAATTCATGTTCATGATGTTGTGGGGTTTTGATTCATGTTTTAAATTACATATTCCAATGATTGACCCTAGTATATGAAGATTTGGTTAATAATAATGATAAACCCCCATCAATTTACAAGTTGATTGATGTATCCATGATTATTAAATGTGTTGATGATGGTATAACCAACGCATGTTCCCCATTTGTTTGACTAAATGCCTATGTGAAGGAAAAGTGCCATACTACTATAATAATATAAAATCTCCATTCATGTACAAGTTTATGCACGTCAAGTGTTTAATGAAATGTCTTAGTCAATAAAGTATGGATATATATATTGCCTTTGTGGTGCTTTAGAACATGTACTTTATGAAATCTCCAACTTATTGTATTATGGATTGTGATTTTGGTCATGTATTTAAGAAAGTCATGATTTGTCAGATTCTTCCCATTAAGTCCTTAGGGTACTTGTACCCAAAAAATATAGCTGTGTGCCTAGAGTTAGTGTCATGTTTTCATGATATCCTAAGTCAAGCCATGATCCATAGAACTCAGTCAGTTATCTGACTCAGGAAAGCTCAGTAATACAGTAATCTTACTACCATTCCGTTAGTCAATAGAAACTCAATTAATTTTTTCTATTTTAGTTCAATAATCCATGTTTAGTGTCTATTCAGATGGGAGTAGGAATTAGCACTGAGTGAACCCAAGTATAGGAACACAGAGTGTCAGATGAGGGTGTGATTCTTAGACTTCATCCTTGCATTCCAGAACTATGTAGCCAGCATAGGTTGAGACATCAACACTGTCAGATGAGGGTTGTTAAGGTGGATAAACACTATCAAATGAGGGTCACACACAGCTTGTCGTTACTAGTCGCGCGGTATTGACACCCTTTCATTGGAGTTACAGATTGGACCCCAACACAGCTATATTGCATTATATAGGGCATGTTGGTTAGACAACTACTTCCCACAGTTTCATTTACAGATCAGGACTGTCTGATACTGTTATTGAGTCTCAGTAATAGAACTCAAGTTCTACAGAATTTAGGACTGTCAGATGCAGTCACCTTAGAATAGAATGGAACTCAGTTAGTTCCATCAGAAACTACACTATCAGATACGGTCACTCAGTATTAGTTATTTTAGTTATATGGTTGTCAGTATCTCATGTTATCAGTACTCAGATTCAGTAATCATGGTATCATGAACTTAGTTACAGTTATTATGTATTCACGCATGTATTCTCACGTTTATGTTGTTCTGCCAATTATATAGTTCATGCATGTAAACCCTTTGCATTCAGCCTACCTCATATGCATACCGTACATTCAATCATACTGACGCATTTGCGCTATGATGTTTTATTCCATAAGTTCATAAGCATACGCTCTAGAGTATTAGTAGCATTCTAGTACTCAAGAGTCAGAGTCAACAATGAGTCCTCATCTTTCGAGGACATAAGCATTATCTTATTATTTTAGTACTTCATTTATTTCAGTAGTTGGAGTTTGTTGGGGACATATCCCATCAACTCCTTATTCAGACAGTTAGAAGATTTTTAGACTATCATGTTCAGTCAGCTTAATAGTTTGTTTTGGGTATTTCATACCCCATAAAAATGTTATATTTTATTAGATATTGTGTCTCAGTTTTGTACCTTATGTCCTTAAAGCCTTTATTTCCGCATTTATACAGTATGTTATGCAGTGTTCAGGTATAGATATCAATCATGGGTTAGCTTGTGGTCCTTCAGGGTCATGACCAACGTGTAGCATTTTGGGTACTAGATTTAGGGCGTTACAACTGAGAATTGAGTATTAGTCTATTTGAATTGATTACGATGAATGATATTCGTATTGTGGATGAACATTAACCCATCAACTGAAATTGACTACAAAATTTGTATACATTTTTCTGAATTTCCTAGAGTTTTATCTATGAAAATCAAAATGAATTATTTTATTTGATTGTTAAAAAGTAGAACTAAAGGAGGACCTCAGAAGCCTCCATTAAAAACTACATAAAATTTTAAATTTCATTGTTAAATTGATTATAATCATTATTTGAAGGATGAGAAATGGATTAAAGAATAAAACTCATTTGTAATTGAAGAACCTATACTATCATGATCCAATTATGAAATTGTATCAGCAGCCACTCCATTCTAACTAGATAGGAGAACCCATACCACCTAATTAGTTATTATGTGAAAGTTCAATAATAGACTTATTACAGTTAAGAAAAGCAAGATATATTACTCACTCAAATCATAAAACCAAAACACTTACAGTGTGTAAGAAACAAGATCCATGACTTACAACATTACCCCAAACATAGTCTAGATAAGTACAAGAGCTTCTAATACAATGAAGATAGAAAAATAAAATAATAAACTCCCCCATTGGAATAAGAAGAGTAGAAGCTGCTGGTGAACAAGTACTATTTCAACTAAGAAAACTCAACTGATCCTGCAACATATCTATGCAACAATCCAAATTGCGGGATTATTCTGTCACCTACCCAACTCTACTATAGATAGGAGAACCCTTAACACCTAACCTTTTACTAAATGGCAGAAGTATCACCATAACCTTAATAATGATAAATAATTAAAATCTTTATCCAAAAACCAAATTTTCTACAATAATTACATTTCGGAATTAATAAACAACTTCCTAGAACCTAGTCTTAATAGGTACAAGAGCACTAAGCACTAGATACAAGAAGGATGACTCAAGACACAGCCTCCACGTAAAATTAGAATGACAGGAGTTCTGAAGAATAATCACCTCTGCACCTACATAAACTTCACTGAGTTGTAACTATGGCTATAACCCTAAAAGGGGATATAGTAAGCATAGTATCAGTATAAACACACATGTTGTTAGGTATCATGAATTGACCAGTTCTAGAAAACAAATAATAGCATATAGAAATAAAGAAGAGGTCATGACAGTTATAAATACTTAATAACTTAACATTCTAATAAACTTAATCATTCTACAAAGTAGCCTTATCATCTTCTTTTTTCATTACAATATGAATATTTCTCCTCAGAGAGACTAAATGATAATAATTCCATGGAACTATCAAACTCATATTGCTTGCATACTCATCTCCTTAAACAACTTTCTATCTCTCTGTCATGAAAACTCTTACTCACTATTCTATTCCTATTGGCACCGGTAATTCTACCACCACAAAAATTAAATAAGAAACCATAATTCCATAAAAAAAAATACTATAATACATATTACGTATACAACTATACATACAAGCTATTAAGATTTATACACAATAGAAATATACCTTATATTCATACTCTTATTGAAATGCAAAATCATCTATTCGTTAGTTGACTAATCACCGACTATATTCTTCGTACCATTCCTTTTTAAGTTATTCATATCACACCACTTATAGGCAATCCAGTCACCTACCAATCACGTATGAACTATGTTGCGCCCAAGCGCACACGAAAGTGTACGTGGTATCACCAAGTAATAAAATGGCCCTTTAGAAACCAATTGTCGATCCCACAAGGACTTATTTTAGAAAGTATTAAATTTAAGAATCATTTTAACAACTCTCAAATTTAAGTTAAACTATTCAGATTAAATTGGTTCTATGTAACTAAAAGAGTTTTGAAAGTTTGTAAACTAAAAGTAAACTAAAATAATGCGGAAAAGTAAAGACTGAGGACAAGCAATGGATGAAAACCCGAGGTTAAGAAAATGTGAACAATCATAATTCAGTAATGAACTTCATTCATTAGATTACTTATCTTGGTTGTTGTTTAATAGGGCTTATCATTTGATCATGGTCTCCCGACCTCTAATCTTCTACCTAACTAGACATTATAACAACATCGTTGAGCGGGATGTAATAATCTATTTAGATGTATTAAGGTATCATCCAATATCTGAAACAAGCAAGGTTTCTAGGTATACACCTATCCTAGTCACTAATTCAAATTTTGTATTTTATAAAAGAATAAGAACCTTACTCTATTTATCCCCACGTTCTATCTTTCTATTCCCTCTTCCGAGTTCACAAGGTCGATAATATATTTATTCTAAGGGACACGAATCATGAAAATAGTTAAAAAAGGATTAAAAAATAGTCAAATATGATAATATATCAAAAATCACTCAATTCAAAGTGAAAGTAAACATGTTTTTGGCCGTAACCTCGGAAAGGGGGCTTTTAGCCACTCATGGACATAGTCGTAATCAAGATGAATAAAACAGTGATAAAATCCATTAAAAAGCTAAAGTATAAGAATAAAAACCAAAATTGAAGTGTCTTCCATCGCCTATCCAAGTCTGAACATCATCCCAAGTGTATAACATCAAGTAGAAGTGTCCTATTTGTAGGAGGACAAAATTGTTGAGTCTTTGCACTAGGCCACACTGCGAGGTTAATTTTCTACGTGTAGCAACACAACATGCCATTATAATAGAAACACACTATTTTGGGTCTCTTAGGAAGCTCCAAGTGTATGGAACACTCCATTTGTCCCTCGCTTTGGTCCATGACGCGTCCTTGACATCTAAGGTGTCCAATGTACGTCAAGTTGTGTCTTGTGCTTTCGTTGATCCACTCCAATCCTTTTTGTGTTGTTTCCACTTGATTTGAAGATTTTATATCCTATATATATCATAATAATAAAGTCAACAAGAATCATATAGCATTAAACAAAACAAAGTACTTCTCAAAACAATAGAACATCCAAGATGACAAAATAAAAACTTAAGCTAAGAATACTAGGTTTGCCAATTTTTATCTTTCACTTAGTCTTGACTCTTGGCTTAATTCTATTGCACTTTAAATACTATATAAAAGTTTTCACACAAATAATTACACAATCATACCATTAGGAACTCATTGTACACATGAGAATTCATCGCAATTAATTAGAACAACACCTAGCTCAAGCTTGTAACACGTGTTTTCTTGTTCTAATTTTGAGTGACCAACTTAAGTACAAACTTGTTTGAAAGATACCTTTAACATTATAAACACACACTTAAACACTTATATTCTTATTTACATCATCATTAACACATTAAGCACATAATTTTCCCTCAAAACATTGCTAAATACACTAGGATATAAACGGTAAGGTGCATAAATCCACCTTAGATCATCACCCCACACTAAAACCTTGTTCATCCTCAAACAACTAGTTACTCTAAGAATCAAAAGACTAGGAGACTCTACACTTGTACTATGAGCAAGACACTCAAGCTAGTAGTACAATGACTACACAGAATGCAAGTTTCTTCACTAAGCATGTTATACACAATTGAAAGTCCAAGAACAATACTCCAAGACATCCTAGCCTCAAAAATTGACTCACCTAGTTGGTAAACTCATGCATATCATTCAATTAAATACATCATACAATATATCCAATTATCATTAAACATGTGCCTTCTCAAAAAGAGTGTTATCCAAAATCACTCACATAAATATAATTTATCAAAAATTGGGTACAAGAATCAAATTGCGCTTACTCATACAAGAAATTCACAAGTTACACAAGATGAACCATATGATTGCCCTAAGTATAGTACTCCACTAATATCAGAATGATGAAGCTTGGGATCAAATTGGTCGTTAATTGTTGTAATGTAGGGTAAGGGGCGAGTAGGAACTATTTTGGCCAAGAATTGTGACTATCATCCCTAAGCTCATTAATACATCATATTATATAATTAACTCACCTTTAACAACCAAATTACACCACTTTCGTGTACCTCATTCTTTTGTATTGCCCCATCTCATTAAGATTATCATATAAACTATAGTAGAAAGTATTTTGTGCACAACTTAATCAATTTGAACAACCCTTTTTTATCTTTACATAACTCCACTCCCATCCACAACACACCAAATTTTACACACAAATAACTATCACTTTAGGGCTTCAATTTTACCTTTCTCCTACTTGAATTTTTAACTCCTTGACTTAATTAATTTTTTACTTAAATGCTTAGGAGCTTTGGATCAAATTAAGGTCAATCAAAGAAAAGGATTAGGCTACATATAAGGCTACCAAATAAAATCTAAAGGCTCAACAGGGCTAACTAAGATTATGCACAAAGGTAGGTTAGAAAAAAGGTATGAACATGGCTATCAAAGAAATTCCTATATCATTTCCTAAACCCATACTCGTTATTTTGCTTTACACACACACCAGACAAGTTCTAGACATCACATATAATATGGAATATTCAAACAACTCACACGCATATGGTATATGCTCAACTCAAGCAGGATCATTATAGACTTTAACCAAACAGTAGCATGAATTCATAATTAAGCCCATAAGTACAAGAGTCATAAATATGATCCTAGGAGTCTCACTAGTAGTGATTCACACAATCAATATGCTTATTACAATCAAAACACTTGTATCATGCAGTCAAATATAGCACCAGAATATCTTATTTTTTTCATAACATAAAAAAATTTAAAATTAACCTAAAACTAGGAATGTCCCTATCCTACACTTAAAAATCTACTTTGTACCCAAAGTATACTTTTTAAAAGTAGAGAAAGAGATACTCCCTGAGGCCTCTAGGCCTAGATAGTAGCATCTATACACATTTAAGGGGTCCTAGAACCCCATACTTAGCCTTTTCCATGCTTCTTAGCTCAGGTTTTCCAGTACTCAAACTTCCCATAAGCCTATGACTCAACAAAAATAAAGCTAGTGAAGTAAAAACTAAAAATTCTAAAACAAAACCTACCTTAACTTGGGTTGCCTCCCATGTAGTACCTGATTTAGTGTCACAGCACGGCCCAATATTTATCTCATCTATTTTTATTCATTCTCTTCCTCACACTCGGACGCCATCTTCTTATTCATTTCTGACCTCTTGAGTGTGAACTCTAGAGGTCAATAATTCTCTCCACAACAACCTTTTTAGGCTCATCAATTCGCATATTTTCAGGCTTGGGTATTGGTGGCTTGGGCTTCTCAATGAGAAAGTCCAAAGAGGTCTTTTGTGGAATAGACTCTACCACCCCACACTTATCCCCTTTAATCACTATAATTATGCAAAAATCTTTGTAGTGGGATAGAGTGTTGAGTTTTTTTTTACACTTTGAAAAGTGCCTCTTCTTCATCTAGCCTAATTGTAAGTATGCCCTCTCGTGCATCTATTAGTTCTCCTTTCATTGCTAATAATGAACGTTCTAAGACGACTAATACTTTTTTACCATCTTGAAAATCTTAAATAATAAAGTCAGCAAGAATAATAAACTTACCAACCTTGATGAGAACATCTGATATGACTCCTTCAGAACGTGTTATGGTTCTATTTTGCAGTTGCAGTAATACAGAGCTCAATATCAGCTTTCCCAAGCCCAAAATATTGAAAAAAGAAAAGGGTATCAAATTAATTCTTTCCCCTAAGTCACTAAGTGCGTAGACCACCTCACTATTCCCAATTTGAATGGGGAGAGTGAACTTTTCAGGGTCTTTAAGGTTCTTGGGCATCTTCTGCATCACCAAAGAGTTGCACTCTTCAGTGAGTGGTACTATCTCGACATCTTGCAACTCTACTTTATTAGTGACCATATCCTTCTAGTACTTAGCATACTTGGGCATTCCCTGTAAAACATCTAAAAGAGAAAGGTTAATATGAAGCTTTCTGAATATTTCAAAGAACTTCTTGAAGCATGTATCCTCCTTCACTTTTCTAAGCCTCTGTGGGAAAGGTGGTGGTAGTCTTTGTTTCTCCTATTCAGCAACTTTGGTTTGTGAGTAAGTAGACTTCCATGAATTTTTAGCAACTTTTTTAGATACCTATGGTGGAATCAATTCTATATATATCTCAGTTTTCTTTGGAGTTTTTTTCATTTCGCTTCTTACCACTTCTCAAAGTGATTGCCATTACTTATTTTGGATTTTTAGTATCACTTGGAAAATGACCTTGAGGTCTGGTATTTTGTGCTGCTGCTATCTAACCTATCTGCAACTCAAAGCTTCTTATAGCCACTTGCTAGCTTTTTATTTTTGCCTGTTGACTCTTCATATCTACTGCCAATTGTGCTTGACCAGCTATAATTTAATTCAGTATCTCTTCCATATTGCTAGTCTGAGTTGTGGCTTGATTCCCTTAAACCTGTGGTTGTTGAAATTGCTACTATTAGTTATTCTATGTTGTATTTGGTGGCTGAGTCTGCCAGTTTAAGTTATGGGAGTTCCCATAATTCGGTATTTGAATATTTCCCACAAATATCACAGACTCAGGATTTACAACACAGATAGCCATAGAATACCGACTGTTACCATAAACCTCACACCAATCTGCAGTCTATTGATTTGTATTAACTATGGTTGTAGGCTTTGTGACCCCTATCTTCATATTGCTTATCTAATTTTGAGAGCAATAAGCTGATAGGCTAAGGCAGTGAAATAGTTCACCTTCAACACACCTGTAACCTTTTTTGTCACACTTCTTAAGTAGAAATGGCTCTCAGGATTCCCTTAAGAAATTTGGTTCAACAAAGTCTAAAGATCATTGTACGTCAACTCCAAAGCTTAACCACTTGTGGCTGAATCTGGCAAATTTTTCAAGTTATGATCAAGTACCTCAACAAAAGTGTGAGCTAGTACCTCATTCTACTATTGATGATGTTGCCAGTCTTAAAGAAGTGCTTTGAACATCTCCCATGCATGATATAAGTTCTTATCTATCTTCTGTTTAAAGACGAAATCTCACTATACAGTCTTGCAATTTTGCTAGATGGAAAGAATTAGATGAGGAATTTCTCAGCTAAGTCATCCCAAGTTGTGATTGAACTTTCCTTCTCAGCATTGAAGAACTTCTTTGCTTCCCCTAATAGTGAAAAGGGGAAGAGTATCAGCCAAACATAATCAGTTGACACACCCATAAGGATGAATGCGTCATTGATCTCCAAGAAGTTCTGTAGATGTACTTGTGGAACATCATGTGAAAGCCCTACAAATTGTCCACTGCTGATCAAAAGTTGCACTATGTTCTGTTTCAGTTCAAAGTTACCTCCAATAGTCGATTTCTGAAAAGGGGAGTTCAAATTTGTCGAAAGTGGGATTGCCACTTCTTGAACTATCCAATAGGTTGGTTGATATTTATCCATAAGAGAAGGATTGTCTTGTTTCTCTTGAATTTGCAAAATACGGGGGGAGAAAGATTGCTTCTCTCCTTCATTGATGGAAGCGTTGCTTGGGTTTGGGTCATGGTTAAATTAGTTGCATATCCCTTGCCAACTTACAATATAGTAAACCTATTTCTTGCAAATTCAATATCAAGACCAAGTGTAAAGCACCACAAAAATCTAAAAATTAAAATTAAAATAGTTGCCAATTTATAAGTCCCTGCCAACGGCGCCAAAAACATGTTACACCAAAGTGCACATACAAGAGTACGTGATTTCACCATGTAGTAAAGTGGCATTTAAGAAACTAAGTATCGATCTCACAGGGACTAATTGTAACAACTATTGAATTCAAGTTGAACTATTGAGATTAAAGTGGTGCAATGTAACCAAATGAGTTTTTAAAGTTTGTAAACTAAAAGTAGACTAAAATAATGAAAAAAAAGTAAACACTTTGGACAAGCAATGGATGAATACCCAGAGTTAAGGCACTGTTAACAATCATACTATGCCAATGGACTTCATTCGTTTGATTAATTATCTTGGTTGTTGTTTCATAGGGTTAATCGTATAATCATGGTCTCCTAGCCTCTAACCTTCTACCTAACTTAAAATTACAAGTATATAGTTGAGCGATGATGTAATAATCCATTTAGATGTATTAATATATCATCTTACATGTGAACTAAGCAAGGCTTCTAGTTATATCTCTATCATAGTTGCTAATTCAAATTCCCAATTTTATAAAAGAATCAGAACCTTACTCTATTTATCCCCATGTTCTATCTTCCTATTCCATCTCCTGAGTTTACAAGGCCGACAATATATGTATTCTAAGGGTCGTAAATCCTTAAAATAGTTAAACCAAGGATAAACAAATAATCAAATATGATAAGCAATACAAAAAAACTCAATTTAAAGCAAAAGTATACATGTTTTTGTCCTAAACCCCGAAAAGAGGGCTTTTAGCCACTCAGGGACATAGTTGTAACCAAGATGAATAAAAATTTGATAAAATCCATTATAAAGATAAATTAAGTGAATAAAAACCTTAATTAAAGTTTCTTCCAACCCCTCTCTAAGTTTCAAAGCCGTCCTAGGTGTATAACATCATGTGCAAGTATAGCTACTTGACGCGTCCATATCATGAATACCCACTATTTTGAGTCCCTTAGGAAGATACTAGTGTATGTAATACACCATTTGGTCCTCTCTTTGGTCTACAACACTCCCTAGTTATCCAAGGTGTCCAATTCATGTCAAGTTATGCCTCGTGATTTTGTTGATCAATTCCAATCCTTTTTATGTTGTTTCAACTTGATTTGAAGCTTTTATATCCTTAATATATCATCATTACAAACTCAAAAATCATCCTATATAATTAAACACAATAAATTAGTGCACCAAACAACACAAAATCCAAGATGACGAACTGGAAACTTAAGCTAAGAATACTAGTTTTTAACGTTTGATCTTTCATCTAGTCTTGACTCTTAGACTTATTCAATTTCACTTTAAAAAATATAAAAAAGTTATTCCATTCATAATTACCCAATAATACCATTAGGAAATCATGATACACTTTGGAATCCATCGCGATGAACTAGAACAACACCTAGCTTAATCTAGTAACACTAGTTTCCTCATTTTAATTCTAAGTGATCAATTTAAGTACAAACTTGTTTCAAAGACACCTTTAACATTATAACCACACACTTAAACACTTAGATTCATATTTACCTTGTCATTAACAAATTAAGAACATAATTTTTCCTCGAAACAAGGCTAAAATACACTAGGAATACAACAGTAAGGTGCATAAATTCACCATAGATCAAACTAATATATCACAATAAAATTGCCACAATTCAATAACAACAATGTAGTAAAAACCATGCAATAGTATCAATTCAATCCCTAAAAATGATGTACACATATATAAGGATAGGTAGGGACACTTAGTTATAACCTACAGGGGTTGATATCAATCTATGTACCATACTAGCGTGGTACTTGACCTCAACATCAATTTGTATTAGTGTACACTTAATCCCAATATCATCAAAGAGGTTAAACCTTTACAAGATACTCAAGCCACAATAATGTCAATATGCAAATTTTTATTTCATTTATCAATACTTAACCTAAGTTAATCATTTTGCTTACTCTTTAACATCACCTCAACAGACAATCGCAAGAATGTCCACAATCTAATCACAATCAATTATCTAAAATATAAGCATAGAGTTAAATAAGTCTATAACTATATTGAACCAACCCTTTTGTACTCAAATATCAGGAATTACTACCGTTCAACTCGACCACACTTAATATAAGCTAATGTACAAAGGATAGGTTATCCCAAAACAAACTTAACCATACAGTTTAGTTTTCACACACTACTATCTACCTTTAGTTTGATTCCCAAATTCATTGGGCATACTTCGTAAAATTAATCCTTACCATATTTGTTTCACCTACATCAACCCTTGTACAAGCGATTAGCTCCGTACTTAGTTCTACCTACTAGCCTATTATTTTTTCTCTTCACTCTACTATTGTCTATCCTCAATTTTGCCAACCCCTTTTTCCATAACCACCAGAAATCAACCTTGAAGTACATAAGGAAATCTCTACATCTACTTAACAAGTCCACCCATTAAATATATTTAACAAAAATAACTCATACCAACTACCATTTAATATCCCATCTTTAGTTCATGTAGTTATAACAACCCCTCAATGTATACATGGTCAATACATAACATAAATATAATATACATCCCTATATTTATCCAATCATTTTCCAAAGTTTAGTTCATTAGAAATTCCACTAGAAATCCATGCCAATAGGACTAGACATGAAGTCTCTTATAAAAACTATAGTTATTAGATGTATCTAATCTAAATCTTCTATAACTTAATCATAATCTACCTCATGGATGAGTTTGATTCTATATAGACTGAAGATTCTCTCTTCTGGTGCCTTTTTCTATCCACTCCATCAAAGTTTCTTTTGGGAAATAATTGGAAATCAACCACTCAGAGCTTGGTCTCTAAATCTTTATCGTTCTAAGCATAGAGTTTATCTGGGGTATTTTTGAAGGAGGAAAAGTAAAATAAGAGATAATAAGTCATTAACTAAGGCTACCCCCTAGTTGTAACTCGGTGCTTAAAGTCATAAGTGCCCCTAAAATAATCTATGGCCTAGCATGTAATACCATAACTTAGGATAAGGAGTCTCATACTGAAAAAACATAGGGGAGATATTGGGTATATAAATAAGAAATCCTTACTCCCTAGTGATGCATTTTAAAGCGGTGTGGATCTAGGCTCAGAGCAGATAGTATCACAGGTATTTTGGACTATTACAAACTTAGCATCACATCTTAGGGTTTTAAAGATTCCTAGAGAGTCTATAAGTTGTGTTTCATAGATTCTTGATCATGGTTGTAAAACGCGTGATACATATGAGAGAGAAGCTACATAATTTATTAGGAACAATGCCTTCTTTCATGATCTTCATCATGCTTTGAATTTATCTCTATATTTACTAATTTGTGCTTTTATATGATTAAAATGCCTTCTTGCAAAGCTTATACCTGTAGAAATGGGGACCAGCTATCCCCAGCACCACCTATAGAACCTCTAATGAAAATCTCTTTTGTGATTAGTTTTAGGTTGCCTTGCAAGTTTTAACTCAAGATATTAATACAAATGATCAAGGCAATTAGCCAAAAATAGTCCTATTTCAATAGAATGGTAACTTATTTGCAGCCAGTGTATGGGATTTTATAAGAATGAACCCACTTGTTTTCTTTAGATTAAAGGTAAATAAGAATCCCCAGTTTGTCAGTGATGAGGTAAAGAATATTGCTTAGATTATGCATGTTATTAAATAGAAAATTATGGAATTAGATTTTTATCAATTTAAGGAAGTTTCTTATGGTTGGGTTACTTTGTGGAAGAAAGGTAGAGGTAAGAATTTAGGTAAGATGAATTTAGATGTGTTTCAGACAGCTTTTCCTGATAGGTTAATTCTTCATAATATGTCAGAGGCTATGGTAGAGGAGTTCATAAACCTAGGTCAGGGCTTTATGTAGGTCAAAAAATATTGCCTTAAGTTTACTTAGCTAGCTAAGTATGCTCTAAAGTGGATGACTTATGCTAGTCCTCGTATTAGTAAGTTTGTTACTAAAGTGTCTGACTTAGTTATCAAAAAGTGTAGAACTACTATGCTGATTGGGGATATAGATATTGCTCGATTGTAGACTCATTTTTAGCAGATTAAGGCAGAGAAACTAAAAGGAAAGGGAGAGGAAAAATAAGTTGGCTAGAATCAGATAGTTTAAGTACAGTTAGCTTAAGTCAGAAGGGGAAATTATTCTAAGTTTTAGAGTTATTTATTAGTACCTGCACCGTCCTCCGACAATGCCCTTGCACCTAGATAAAATTAAGAATAGTGGGGTAGAGAATCAAATTCTAAATCCTAAGGTAGTGTTATTGGGGGTCAATTATCCAGCCTATAAGAGATGTAGTATGAATCACTAGGGTGAGCGTTTATTTTTATAGAATAGGGTATTATGGATGTGGGAAGATGAACCACAAGTTGACGGATAACTCCATTTCAAAAGTGGGTGATAGGGACTCTCGTCCTCAGGCTTATTCCACTACTTTGGTAGCTCAATTAGGATGCCCAGCTCCACAATAGGTCACATCATCCAGTACGGTTGGCTGTTAGCATCAAATTTAGTTTTATTCTATAATATTTTTTTAAGAGCAGGTGAGCTCCCTAGTTTAGTCACCAATATGCTTTGTGTCTTTCACTTTGATATTTATTTGTTGTTATATTTAGGGTCAAACCTCTAATTTTTGACCTTACTTAATGCTATGAACTTTGGTGTAAGTCTTAAGAGTGTTGCTTAAATTTTTTCAGTTTCTAATCCAGTAGGTGAGTCATTTATTTCTAGATGAGTCTACATAAAATGCCCTATCACTATCATCCACAGGCTCACTTTAGCATATATAATAGAACTAGAGATGATATATTTAGATGTCATTCCAGGCATGGATTGTTTCTATGCTATGCACCGGTAATTTATTACACAATAGTGATGAAGTTTTATTTTCCTAATGATTCAGCCCTTGAGTAGGAGGGTAGTTTAGTATCTTCCAAGGGCCTTTTCATCTTCTATATTAAATACAAGAAGTTAATCTCAAAAGGGTGTATTTACCACTTAGTTTGAGTTAAAGATACTAAGTCTGAAACCTTAACTACTCAATCAGTTCATGTAGTCATTGAGTTGCATGATGTATTCTTAGATAATCTACCCAGGGTATCTCCTAGTAAGGAAATGGAGTTCAAAATAGTCTTTTTCCAGACACTCAGCCAATATCTATTCCTCCCTATCAGATGTCCTTGGATGAGCTTAAGAGATTGATGGACTAACTAAAGACCTCCTAGATAAGGGGTTCATTAGGCCTGGTGTTTCTTCATGGGGTGCTCCAGTCCTAATCGTGCATAAGAATGATGGTACTCTCAAAATATGTATTGATTTCAAATAGTTAAACAAGGTCTTTATCAAGAATAAGTACCACATCCCCAGAATTAATGATCTATTTGTCCAACTTCAAGGTTCTCTTTGGTTTTCAAAGATTAATCTAAGGTTGGGATAACATCAGTTGAAGGTCAGAGAGTGTTACATTTCTAAAACTGTTTTCAAAACCCTATATAGTCACTTTGAGTTTGTTGTTTTGACTTTTGGACTAAAAAATGTTCCTATAGCCTTTATGGATTTAATGAATAGGGTTTTAAGTTGTATTTCAACATGTTCATCATTAACTTTATAGATGACAGACTTGTGTATTCTTAGAGTAAGTAGGAGTATGCAGACCATCTAAGGATAGTGTTGCAGATACTCAAGGATCATCAATTGTATGCAAAGTTAAGTAAGCATACGTTCCAGTTCGAGTCAGTTATCTTTTTAGGAAATGTGATTTCGGGTGTAGATATTCATGTAGACCCTTAAAATATAGATATAGTGAAGTGCTGGCCTAGTCCCATTACTCCATTGAATATTAGGAGATTTATTAGCTTAGCCGATTAATATAGAAGATTTGTTAAGGGTTTTCCCTAAATATCTACACCATTGACCGGGTTGATATAAATAAAAGTAAAGTTTATATTGTTCAAAAGATGTGAGAATAACTTTCAAAAGTTGAATGATCAATTGACTTCAGCACCAGTTTTAGCTTGTCCAAATGGGTTAGATGGATTTATGGTGTATTGTAATAACTTCAGAGTTGGGTTAGGTTGTGTTTCGCTGTAGAATGGGAAAGTAATAGCTTATGTGTCCAGACAACTTACAGATTATGAGAAGAATTATCTGAACTCATAATTAGAGTTAGTAGTTATTGTCTTTTACCTAAAGGTTTATAGACACTATTTGTATAGTTTGTACATTGATTTTTCATCAATTATCAAAGTATATGGTATAAATTTACACAGAAGGAGTTAAATCTTTATTAGAGAAGGTGGCGGGAGTTGTTAAAAGATTATACATGAATGTTCTCTACCATCCAGGTATAGAGAATATAGTGGAAGATGCATTGAGTAGACGGTCTATGGGTAGTTTGGCTTATGTAAAACAAAGAAGAAGGAACTAGCCAAGGATGTACATAAATTAGCCTGAATTAGTGTATGATTTCTTCCTATGGATGATGGGGGTGTAGTGGTTCAGAATGGTTCAGAGTCATCCTTAGTGGTGGAAGTAAAAGAGAAACAATGTAATGATCTCATACTTAACCAGATAATAGATGTAGTTCAGCAACAAATGGTTGAGGTTTTCTCCTAAATGGGAGATAGTGTCCTTCGCTATCAAGGTCAACTATGTGTTCCCAAAGTTGATAGATTGAGAGAAAGGATATTAGCCGAAGCACATAGCTCTAAGTATTTGATTCACCCTGGTAATACCAATATGTACCACTAACTGCGAGAATATTTTTGGTTTAATGGTATGGAGAATGACATAACATAGTTTGTGGCTAAGTTTCCTAATTGTCAACAAGTTAAGATTGGGCATCAAAGGCCAGGAGGTACACTTCAGGATATTGGAATCTCTATGTGGAAGTGGGAGTTCATTAATATGGATTTCATTACTAGTCCTCACACTAGACGTCATCATGATTTGATTTGGTTCAACATGGATTGAATGAATAAGTCATCCCATTTCTTACAAATTAAGATCTTAGATACAATAGAAGATTATGCTAAGATTTATGTTTGTGAGCTAGTAAGGCTCTATGGGATTCCCTTGCCCATTATTTAAAATTGAGGTACGCAATTCACTTCGTATTTTTGGAAATCATTTAAGAAGAGCCTTGGTATAAGGGTGAAGCTTGGTACTGCTTTTCATCCACATACAGATGATCAAGATGAGCGTATGATTCAAACCTTAGAGGATATGATATGATCCTGTGTGATGGTCTTCAAGAAATTGGGATGATCATTTACCCTTAATTGAGTTTTCCTATTACAATAGTTATCATGCTAGTATGTAATGGCTCGGTTAGAAGCCTTATATGGGTGTAAGTGTAGATCACCTATAGGTTGGTTGAAATTAGTATAGCAGCTTTGGTTGGAATAGATTTTGTTCTTGAGTCTATGAAGAAGTATTAGTTGATTCATGAGAGTTTGAAGACTCAAAAAGTCATCAAAAATTGTATCTAGATATGACGACGAGAGAACTAATGTTTGAGGTGGGTTTTAGGTGTTTTTGAAGGTGTCTCTCATAAAGGGAGTAATAAGATTTGGAAAGAAGGGAAAGTTAGTCCCCAAGATGTTGATCCTTATAAAGTAGTAAGGTCTATTGGAGAAGTAGCTTATAAGTTAAGCCTTTCATCAGAATTAACCAGCGTCCATTCAAATTTTATACATATCAATGCTAAGGAAGTTCATTGGGGACCTATCTTTGGTAGTGCTCGTAGAGAGAATTGGAGTGAAAGATACTCTATTTCATGAGGAGATCGTAATTAAAATTCATGATCGACAAGTTTGAAGGTTAAGGAATAAAGAAGTGGATTCGGTGAAAGTTCTTTGGATAAATCAAATAGTTGAGGGAGCAACTTGGGAAGCAGAAGCAAATATGATAAGTTCATATCCTCATATTAACTACCGGCACAGAGTTAGTTTGAGGTATGAAATTTCTTCTATTCTATTCTATTCACTAATATCTTCACTCTTACTGTATTAAGTTCTTTGAGGTGAAAGATTTCAGTTTTAGAGTAAGACAAATTTCATATCTTAGCCTAACAAACCCATGAAATAGGTCATATTTGCTTCCCGACCTTCATTCAAGGATGAATGGTCCCAAGTGGGAGATATAGTTAGACCCCAAGATTTTAATGATTTTATTTTGATACCTCTTTCATATTTTATTGTGATTTCTGATTTGAATTATGATAAGGAATGATAGTAGAACTATTAGAAAATTGTAATACCCCGCATGTTTCTAAGATAGGAAGTGAATAAGTATCCCTACGTATGAAATCTACTATCCTTTTATTCATACTTGAGTACATGAATTACAATGAATATCCTAGTGATAGGATAGCTTATGATGCATTAAGCATGTTCATATGAGTCACTTAAGGTAATACAAGCTATGAGTTTTTGAATCCATCAAGTTTTTGTGTTTGATTTTGCAAGGGTCATCTTTGAACGAGTATAAATTGATGTTAATGTGGTATTTTGGCTGATATGGACCCACCAAATTGAATAGAATTGAATTAGCTTTCCAACGATACCAATTTCGGCTTAAACCAATACCCGAGCAAAAAGTTATGCCCATTTTCATGAGAGACAGTAAGGATAGGCGATTAGTTAGGCGCCGCCCAACCAAACAAAGGCGATTGGTTAGGCGCCACCCAACCTAGCTTAGGCAATCACTTGGGCACCATCTAAGTCAGTTCCAAGTGCCAAAAACACTCCGTTTTGAGTTATTTTAAGGGTAATTAAGTCTTTTAAGACTCCTTACATGTCCCTAAATTTGACCCTATGAAATATATAGCTTCTAAACATATTACAACCCTATTATCATCTCAACGCTCATCATCCAAGACCATAAAAAGATAAAAATAACTAGGGTTGCATAACTAAGCTTGAAGATCCGATTTCAAAGAAATTCCTCCGTCAATCATCAAGAATCTTCCTTCTAAGCTATGCGTGAGTTGATTCATGGACTCTTTTCGTCCATGAAGCTGAAGAACCATCTTCTAAATTTTGTATTATGATGTTTATGTTGTTGGTGGTTGATTTTCATGTGGTTGGAGTTTGATGATGCCTAAGATAGGATCTTTGTATGTTTATTGTGAGGATATAGTGGTATTTAACGTATAAATATGTGAAATTGGTTGTTGAATATTTGTAATCTTGATGAATCCACCTATGCCTAAGATGTGCATGTTAGGTGTTTGTGAAAATACCTAAAGGAATATAAATCATGATTTTATGACATAATAAGTGCTAAATGACTATTCCATATTTTAAGTTTGTGTTCAACGTGATCCCCGTGCTATTGTCTTGAATTGACGTAGTTGTATGAGATGCT
Organism: Capsicum annuum; assembly: GCF_002878395.1. Lineage (NCBI taxonomy): Eukaryota > Viridiplantae > Streptophyta > Magnoliopsida > Solanales > Solanaceae > Capsicum > Capsicum annuum. The sequence continues at coordinate 149,810,984 of NC_061121.1, read as the reverse complement.
CATGCTATTGTTGCGATATGGAATGACCATGTTATTGAAGCCATTCAAGTATATACATGTTGTGTACATTCCCGAACATATGATAGTTTGTTGAGAATCATTCTTATTATGAAAGCCTTACTTATAATATTGTGAATTGTGGACTCAAATCTTATGATCAAGTCATGTCATGTGTGTCAGTTTCCTCCTATCGAGTCCTGGGGGTACTTGTACCCGAAAACTATAGTTGTATGCCTAGAGCCATTTCATGTTTCACGATATCCAAACTTAATCTATGATTCCATAGACTTCTGTCAGTCATGTAACTCGGGAAAACCTCATGATCTTAGTCAGTTGTCAAATGTTAGTAACATTCTGCCAGTCAACGGAATTCAGTAAGATTAAGTCATGTATAGTCAATTATTCATGTCCAGTCCATCCAGATGGGAGTAGAGGTTAGCACTGAGTGAACCTAAGGATGGGAACTCACCCTCCAGTTTAGGGTGTGATTCTTAGTAGTCATCCTTGTGTTCCAGAACTACGTAGCCAGCGTAGGTTGAGACATCAGAACCCATCAGATTAGGGTTGATGAGGTGGCTTAACCCGTCAGTTTAAGGCTCCCACCATTCTCATTGAGTACCCTCCAGATAAGGGTCACTTATAGGCTGTCCTTACCTATGGCACGGTATTGACACCCCTCAAGTCGGGGTAGAGATTGGACCCCAGCTTAGCCATAACGGCATACATGGGGCATGTCGGTTAAACACTACTTCCCATAGTTTCAGTTTCAGTCTTAATAAAAGAACTTAGGGCGTTCTTCAGATTTTAGTATATACAGGACTGTCAGATACAGTTGTCCATGTTATCAGTTTCAGTATCAGTCATGACAGTTATTAGTAAACCATGTATTAGGTTACAGGTTATGCTATCACGTATTCACGGTCCCAGTTTCTGTATATGTTTGTTTGTACTCCCACGTTTATATTAGTCAGTCAGTGTTGTTCATGCATGCAACCCTTTATGTTCAACCTACCTTACTCGTATACTCAGTACTCCAGTTGTACTGATGCATTTGCGCTATGGTGCTTTCTTTTCATGTTACACCATACATTCTGAGATATGAGCTCCAGCCCAGCAGTAGCGGTAGCATTCCAGTCGTAAAGACACAGTGAGTCCTCATTGATTCGAGGACAATATGATTTGATACATTTATTTATTTCTTCAGTTCAGTTTTAAAGAGTTAGTTGGAGACATGTTCCTTCAACTCCTTATTCAGATAGTTTAGAGGCTTTCAAATTTATGTTCAGACTTAGCTTTCAGATTGAGTTGTTTTGGGTATTTTCACCCACATGAATTTATTCAGTTGAACCTTATGGCCTTACAGTTCTATGTATTCCGCATTATTATATCATGATTTGTAGTATACAAGTATAGATATCAGTCATGGGTTAGCTTGTGGTCCTTCAGGGTCATGAGCACCATGTAGCATTCCGGTTCAGTGAATCGGGGTGTTACAAAAATGTTTTAGAATTTTTGCAACTCATTTTGGGACATTTTAGAACCCCAAAACATTAAAGGTTCAAATTTAGGATGTTCTACGGAGGGATGACACACCCTTATGTGTAAACCAGTGACCTGGTGTGATAAGGGTGTTCCATGTTGGTTGGTTTTTAAGATAAGGTCATGCCACTCCATTGGTGTTTCACTGTAAGTGTGTGCCATTACATTGGAGTGACTCGATAAGGGCATGCAACGCCTAAGAGCTCTGAAATGCCAAATTTTATTTTTTCTTAGATTTCTTTGAGGGGTTTTTGGTCTTTTACCTCTTAAATGATTTCCCAACCATAATAAATATGATTCCCTCCCGCATAACTCAGAATTTATGATCAATTTCTTTCCAAATCCTCAACAACACAATAGAGGAATTTTTTTCCTCTAAAATTCATGCTTTCAAGGTTCCAATTTTAGTTTCCTTCAGACAATTCATTAAGTATAGGTATGTGGTATTTGAACATGAATAACCTTTCATCCTTGTTCCCAAAAGTTAAGTTTTACCATAAATTTAAGTTATAACTATGGTTTATACCCACCTTTCTTATGCTTGAGTTTATGATGTTTCTTCATGAGCTGTAAATTATTTGGCATGTGATTTCATGCTTATTTAAGTTTTATCCACTAAAGTGATCTTAAGCATTGAGTTTCGATTTTTTGATATAAAGTTTCCCTAAGATGTTAAATCATTATAATTTGCACATAAAAGTACTCAGTTTATAATAAGTTCAAGTTTATTGGTTTGAGATACAAAAGCATTGTCGTATTTTAATAGTTTCATTTTTTATTTATGATTTCATACCAACTATGAACTTCACATAAGAAATCAAGATTTTGAGATAGAAATAAAAGCATATTATGTTTTCAGACATATTACCTCATATGCTTATTTAAAGGTGAACTTCATGAATACAATATGAGCAATAGTATTACTTTAGGAGTAGTTCATACCATCGAGAGAGAATGTGAGTTCAGCGTATCCTGTTTCCCAGAAAATACATGTCACCGTAGGTTATTATTTAGCTTATCGAAATGTGCAAATGAACACTTTTAGGTGATCACTCCAGTCAACATTTATACTCTAGCAATGTATATTGGACCCTTTTGATAAGTGTTTTAGACACCAAACTCTATGTTGCACACATGGTTTATGTTAGTTACGAGAATCTCCCATAGAAAAAGAAAATTTTAGAAACTAAGTGTGATGAATCACAATCTTTATTTAGATATTTTATTTTGATTTATGCTTTATGAGATTTCAGGTTTCAATATTGTTTATAATCAAGGTGAGTCTATTTACACTTAACATGCACAATTTGTAAGTATGTTGCGAAATTATTTCATAATGTGGGTTCTGGTGTTCGTCCCCAGTAGCACGACTATCCATGATCACTATTTCCTATATCCAGCTAGTAGGTGAATCCTCATACTTCAAGGGAAAAACTTATGTTTGTTACATATGCTTATTATATTATTTCAGATGTTATGCTTTAAGTTTTAGTCAGTTGTGGTCTGTCCTAATGGATCTTCAGTTTTAGTTAAAGGCATGTCCAAACTAGTCAAATGATGTGTTCTTTCATGAGTATTTAAATGTTACTGAGTTGCAGTATTTTGTAGAGATTGTTCATTTATTTGAACCTAGTTTATAAGTTTTCTTCAGTTTCTGGTCATTTTAAAGTTTACATTTATTAGAGTTTAGTGCCAAGTAGATATCATATGTTAGCTTAGGGATAGTTGTAGTCCTAAGCATCGTGTAATGCCCAAGAGGTATCTTGGGGTCGTTAACTAGTATCAGAGTAACTCTTATGTCAGCCTTGTCGATGTGGGAAAGATTTCAACCTGAGTTTAGGAAATTCTCAATAAGGTGGGGAAAACCTTATTCCTGAGTCTAGGTAAATCCTATTTGGTGGGGAAAACCTCATAAAGGACCTAATTCTATAAGAGGGGATGTATGTAACAACCCAACTTAGGATAAAAAGTCCCACATTGACAAAACATAGAAGATATGTTGGGTATATAAGTAAGCAAGCCTTAGTTCCTAGTAATGCATTTTAAAGCTATATCAGTCTAGTCCAAGGGTGGACAATATCACTAGTAGGTCAGGTCTTTACATAGCCTGTCAATAGGAATAGATGAGTTATTGGCACAACATGCCAAAAATCTAACTGTCTGTTTGAAAAACCTCTAAATAGATGAGTTATTGGCACAAGCCCCTAACTAACTTCAATTGTCTGAAACTAAGAAAAATACTGATAATTGGTCCCCAAATGATAAGGACTCACCAAAATATTGTTGTTGATTTGATGTTGAATCAGACTAGCCTCGAGTTAGATGCTAAATGCCAAAGCCTATATTATACGATAATATAGCGCAAAAGCGAAGTACGTGATCAGTACTTTGAATGTGAGATTCTTATGATTGAATATTAGTAAAATGTAACATGCAAACCTGAATATGAAACTGAGACATGCATATAATACAATGACTAAGTAATAAACATGAGGTGGCATAAAAAGTTGAACAAATTGTATACAAGTTCATACAATTATCTTACTCTAAACTATGGATTGTGGGAGATACTGCTAATCGATATATCATAATCAGAGTTAATAAAGTGACACGACCCAATTTATTAACTCATGATGGTGCCTACTTTAACCCACAAGTAGGCATGCCAAGCTCTTAGTCCAGAACGGCTAGTAACGGACTACCCAAAGAGATTAAAGAAAGAATGAGGAATAGATGTAATAAAAGAACAAATAAATAATATTGTCAAAAAACCTAGTGGTATCAGTACAAAACTTCTACATAACAAGATTTTAAAGTGAAGAACAAATGAATATACTGATAAAAACTATCTCTGAATACAACATAGAGACTAGTCTAATACTTAGAAGGGAGGAAAGTAATGCTCTAAATGTTAGTAGCTCACTCTATGTCACCGAACCATGGCTGCTTCTCATAATGCACACATCAATAGAGATAACTCATACTATGATATGCAGGCTGCAGAAGTGTAGTATAAATACCAAACACATGGTACCCAGTAGGCAACTGCTGACTGAGCTCCAAAGATAAAGTAGAAACATGTAACATCTAAACTTTATTGAAAACTACACTCGAATGTCCAGTAACCATATAAGACAACCAATGAGACAATAAGGATAAACTATCCTATTCATGTCCAAGAGACTAATATAATAAGGCTAAGGAAGTAATAAGAATGCACTATATTATTCAAGCCATACATAGGAATCTCAATACTATACCGTATAACATCGATTAATTTATAAATAAAGGGCAAAAAAAGGATATATAAAGTATACAGGGCGAAGAAATGAGTATATAATCTGAGTAAATGAAGGAAAAAAGTGATATACGATAATATCATAGCTATATATTTCTTGATAAACATAAGTATATACATAAGCAAGGTCAACTCAAGAATAGCCTAAATCATCAGACTAGCATTTTAGGACCTTATAATCATAGCAGGAACTAATTCTTGAATACTCAAGGTTCTAATCTATTTATCAATTAATCAGATGATCATGCATAGTAATATAATTGTAAGATAGAAGAGGAAAAAATCATACATCAAATCTTGAAACAAAATCAAAAACTAATCTCTCAGAAACTGCCATGACAATGACCATAATAATGATAATAATAAAATCAATAACAACGCGAGTAACCGGTTAGTCCAAACAACCAACACCTAGTCGATCCTGTTACATACCCCACCACACTAGGTTTAGAAGGTTGAAACAAAATACAGCACACCATAAGGCATAGTAAAAACCCATACTTATGCAACCCCCTCCCCTTCACCTATATGTGCTGATAGGTACAGGTGCATACTGGTGATAGTTAATGCGCATGCAAAGATGAATGCAATACAATCCATAATACCATAACCAATCCAGACGCAATACCAAAGAGATTTGTCTACAAATATAATAGGTACACAGACTCAAGTTATGGCTAAAAGGAGTCTAAATCCATAAGTCCGTTGCCCAGAGTGAACTTGGGCACTAAATCATTATAAAAGTATATAAAGGGTCCAAATCTCTCAAGGCCAAAGTGACTAGTAGTATCAAATCAGAGACCAAATTTTGTCTCGGTCAAATCTTTTAAATATCATTATTAACTGCTTTTACACATAAGTTATTCATTAAAACAAGCAAGTATTATTGTGAAGAAATCCATATTAAGGTGCAAAATGGACTTGGACCCTTATTTAGGAAAATAGTATAAGATTACAATCAAATTGGAATCGTACCAATCATTGATGTAATGATTGTGAATGTACCAAATTTGTGCATGACATCACCAGTATTCAAACAATAGAATCATAAACGTTAATATATCAATAAACTACAGTCATATCCTTTACAAGGATAAACACTTGTTATATGGCCAACTCATATTATAATATGGCCTTGGGCCAAATAAAGTATCTGAAATAATTACAACTTGATTATCACAGCCTTTATCGCACATACACATTTTGAAACCATATAAATACTTATAGCTATAAATCATCTTACATCTATAAGCCATAGAGTATTTATGAGACTTAAAATCTCTATAAGCCATAAAGCATATCTGTAATCATCTCACATCTAGGAGGTATGATATCAATAAGCGCATCACATCAAGAAGGCATAATTTCAGTAAGAATATCACATCTAGGAGGCATGATATCAGTAAGCATACCACATCTATAGGCCATATATTAAATCTATGTGTAAGCCTATATTATTAATCATGTCGAAGAACCATATCACATAAATCAAGTCTAGATTGTGATGGCATAGCTATAAGATATAAGTCATAATTTGGGGGAAGTCATCATAATTTACCAAGTCACGAAGTAACCTTATGCAAAAGGCTCAAGAGTGTAATACCCCACATTTTTTACTAGAATGAAAATCCATCATTACTATGCATACACGTTTCAAAAACCTTAAATCCTATGTAAATTTAGTATGTCAATCAATTATGTAGTGGGGGAATCTATTTGAGAATGAATTTTGATCATATAGGTCCCCTAACTTAAGTATAAGTTGAGAGGTTTCCTATCATTCAAGTTTTAGTAAGTGTCAAAACATGGGTCAACTTCAATCGACCATAACTCATTGTATATGATGAAATAGGTGGCTTACTATATATCAAATAAAAGATCTTTGAATTATATTTCCAACGATACCAATTTTCCCTAAATCAATATCGGAGCAAGGAATTATGCCCATTTTACTCCGGTACGTCGGGCTGGCAACTGTGTGACAACAATTTTAACATCCTATCATATTTGTGATGCCTTGTCTAAATGCTCGTCAGCTTTAGGCAGAAACCAACATCTGTGTGATGACATTTTTGACTGCCTATCACATTTTTAATGCCTTTTCACGAATGTCATAAGCTTTTCTTTCCAGAACTTTTGGGATGTTTTAGTAAGGTTATTTTGGTCTTTTCCCTTCACATCCCACGACTTCTAACCCTCAAGAAGCATATTATATTCCATTCTCTTTAGTTAAATATCTCAAAAATCTCTCTTATGCACTCTCAACTACAAGATTAGGGTTTCCTCTTAAGATCAAAACTCTCAAGAACAAGCCCTAGGGTTTTCATAGAAGAGTCTATTTCTAGGAAACTTCGCCATCAATCTTCACAAATTCTTAATCTAAGGTTTGCATCGTGTTCATCCACGGGTCCCTTTTATCCATGGAGCTCAAGAATCATGTTTTAAATTATAAATTGTGATTTCCTTGTTGTGTTAAGACTATATTCATGTTGATGATTATTGTTTGGATTCAAGGTTGTATCTTGATGTGTTTTTCATGAAGCATGTGAATAGGTTAGTTGAAACCCATGAATATTGAATGGATCAAGATTGTCAAATTAATAAGCAAACCTATGTCTTAAAGAGTGCATGCAAGGTGTTTGATAAAATACTTAGGATGCTAGAAATTCATGTTTACATGGTTCCATGATATCTAAATGACAAGTCCATGTTAGCTATATACTTCAATATAAATTCCATGATATTGATGTATTGCTATTATTATGGTATTAAGCATGTATGATGATGGAGATATACAATATGTACATGAAATATATCCATGCACTCCTTACCATGCTTAAGATATTGAAAAACTACATCAAGTATAATATCCCCTACTTATGACAATGTGAACTATGAACTCCAACCTTATGATCAAGTCAGTCATGTTGTGTCAGTTTCCTTCCATCTAGTCCTGGGGGTTTCGTACTAAAAAATATAGTTGTGTGCCTAGAGCTATGTCATGTTATCATGGTACTCTCAGTCAAGCCGTGGTCTATAGAATTCATTTAGTCATGTGACTCAGGAAAACTCAGAAATCTCAGCAGTCTCAGTAGTTCAGTAACCTCAGTACTTAGTAATCTTAGTAATCTCAGTAACAATAGTATTCCTAGTGATCTCAATAAATTTTGTAATCTCAATCAGTCCTCAGAACTCAGTACATTTTGTTAGTCATCAAAATTCAGTAAACTCAGTTTAGCTCCTCTAAACAATACCACTAGTATCATTTTAGCTAATTAGTACAGTTCAGTTATTCTATTCAGCCCAGTTATTCAATTCAGTGTCTTTTAGATGGGAGTAGGATTTAGCACCGATGAGCCTAGAGATGGGGATTCACCCGCTAGATTTGAACTGAGATCCTTAGAAGAAATTCCTAAGTTCCAGAACTACGTAGCCAGTGTAGGTATGAGATGTCAGGCGTTAGATAGTACTAATATACTCAGGGGTCACCTATTAGCACATTTAAATGTATAGGACTAATCCTAGGAGTAACCCACTTGATTAGGACTGACCCCACAACAGATATTTTTTCTGGTAGTGTGATACTGATACCCTTTTATTTAGGGAAGAGACTAAACCCCAATCAGCTTAGCTTGGGGCCTGTTGGTTAGATGAACACATCCCACAGTTTCAGTTATAGATTTAGGGTTGTCAGATACAGTCAATTTAGTTCAGTAGTACAGATTAAGTACTGGTAGAGATAGTCAATCCTTATAATTATAAATAGACTTCAAGATCACCTATTAGATAGGACTGATCTCACCTATAGTTAATCCGTGTCAAAATTATTAGATTTAAAGATCACCTACTAGATAGGACTAATCTCAAATTCAGTTACTCTATATAGAAAAGAACTTAAATAGTTTTATTAGAACTTAGAATGTTAGATACAGTTGCTCAGTATCAGTTACATCGATTAGGCTGATCATCACATTTATATAAGTTATATTAGTTCTCTGAACGTATATATCAGTCACATTAGTTATAAAAATTTATGATATCAGTATTCAGCTTCAGGACTGTCAGACACAGTCAACCAGACCAGTATATACAGAATAGCAGTTAAAGAAGATGATTCTCGACCCATCCTTATCTCAGGGTAAAGATTTGTACTTCAGTCAGCATAATGCCTATGCATGCGTCATGTCTCAGATTCCATAAATATAACTTATGTTCATACACATTCTATAGAATTATGTACGCTTTCAGTTCCCAGTATAGAGAGTTAAATTCTAGATCACTCAGTGTTACAAATCATGTTCTATGAACTTAGAAATTCAAAACTCAGGTCATGCAACTCATAACTCATGTACACGTATCATGCTCCCCAGTATACTCAGTTAATCAGATAAGTTAGTATGTTTATTCATTCATGCATCACCCTTCAATTTTAGATCTCAGATAATCAATCACGATTTTGTACCTAGGTGCCTTGTGCATGACCTCAACTTCCTTAATATCTCAGCAAGGTCAGTCCAACATCCTTCAAGGGACATAGTGTCCCAAAAGGGAGATACATTATATCCCCCAAACTTCTATGATTTAAACATGTCATTTTATTTCATGAATCTATCTAGGAGGAAGTATTACTTTTAAGCCGACCCTCTAGCTTCAAAACTCAGTCGTAGGCCATGTATTCAATGACTTAGTTCAGTTTATGTATCACGTTCCAAATTCAGTTATGTTCTCATGTTTCCTCTCAAGCATGTTTAGTAAACAATCTTAGGATTCATTAGCATTTCCATTTAAGGTAACAGTTCTCTTTAAGCTTATTCAGCTTCATGTTAAGTATTTAGTACCAACTTGGTATTCAGTTCCATGCTTAGTTTTCAGTTCAAACTTGGTACCTTTACCATTTCATGTTCAGCCGCATCTTTTTGAGCCCTTTCAGTCATATACTCATGCATCAATTATACGTGATTAGCTTATCAGTACTTTCTATCATGCATTCATGTATCATGCTAATCGTATAATCATGCATCAGATATGCATGGATTTTACTCATCAATTAGGCATCAAATATGCATTTTTATTATGAGAAACTCAGTTCATTAAAACATTCAGTTGTGCATTCATGAATCAGTTACTCATGCATCAGATATGCCTGTTTAGTATGATGTATTCAACTTATAAGTCATGTTAGTCCCGAAACTATGTCTCAATAGTGTATGTATTAAACCTACTTCAGTTGATCATTTCTTCTATCTCAGTCATTGTTATTTGAGGATGAATATTCCCAAGAGGGAGATATTGTAATACCCCACATTTTGGACTATAATGAAAATCCATCATTCCTATGCGTAGATATTTCAAAATCCTCGAATCCTATGTAAATTTATTGTGTTAATCAATTATGTAGAGTGGGAATCTATTTGAGCATGAGTTTAGATCATATAGGTCCCCTAATACAAGTACAAGTTGAAAGCTTTCCTATCATTCAAGTTTTAGTGAGCGTCAAAACATCGGTCAACTTTAATCGACCATAACTCATTTTTATGATGAAATAGGTAGCTTACTATATATAAAATGAAAGATCTTTGATATATCTTTCCAAAGATACCAATTTTTCCTAAATCTGATATCGGATCAAGGAGTTATGGCCATTTTACTCCAGCATGTTGGGCAGACAATTGTGTAACGATAATTTTGACGGCCTGTCACATTTGTGACACCTTGTAAAAATGGTCGTCATCCTTAGGTAGAAACCAGGTTCTGTGTGATGACATTTTTGATGGCCTGTCATATTTTTGACAGCATGTCACGAATGTCGTCAACTTTTTTTTCCAGAACTTATGGGACGTTTTAGTAGGGGTATTTTGTTTTTCCATGACTTATAACCATCAAGGAGCATATTATCTTCCATTCTCTTTATTTAAACATCTCAAAAAGTTCAATTATACACTCTCAACTACAATATTAGGGTTTCCTCTCAAGATCAAAACTCTCAATAACAAGCCCTAGGGTTTTCATAGAAGAGTCTATTTCAAGAAAATTTTGCCATCAATATCACGAATTCTTAATTTAAGATATGCATAGTGTTCATCCATGGGTTCCTTTCATCCATGGAGCTCAATAATTTTTTTTTAATTATAAATTGTGATTTCTTTGTTGTGTTATGACTATATTCATGTTGATGATTGTTGTTTGGATTCAAGGTTGTATCTTGATGTGTTTTTCATGAAGCATGTGAATAGGTTAGTTGAAACCCATGAATTTTTGATGGATTAAGATTGCCAAATTGATAAGCACACCTATGCCTTAAAGAGTATATGAAAGGTGTTTGATAAAATACTTAGGATGCTAGAAATTCATGTTTACATAGTTACATGATATCTAAATGACAAGTCCATGTTAGCTATATACTTCAATATAAATTCCATACTATTGATGTGTTGCTATTGTTGTGGTATAAAGCATGTATGATGATGGAGATATACAATATGTACATGAAATATATGCATGCACTCCCTACCATGTTTAAGATGTTGAAGAATTAGATGAAGTATAATATCCCCTACTTATGACACTGTGAATTGTTGACTCCAATCTTATGATCAAGTTAGTCATATTGTCTCAGTTTCCTTCCATCGAGTCCTTGAGGTATGCGTACCCAAAAATATAGCTGTGTGCCTGGAGATATGTCATGTTATCATGACTCTCAGTCAAGCCGTGGTCTATAAAATTCAGTTAGTCATGTGACTCAGGAAAACTCAGAAATCTCAGTAGTCTTAGTAGTTCAGTAACCTCAGTATTCAGTAATCTCAGTGATCTCAGTAACAACAGTATTCCTAGCGATCTGAGTAACTTTAATACTCTGAATCAGTCCTCAAAACTCAGTACATTTCATTAGTCATCGGAATTCAGTAAACTCAGTTTAGCTTTGCTAAATAATACCACTAGTATCCGTTAAGCTAATCAGTTCAGTTCAGCCTAGTTATTTAGTTTAGTTTCTTTCAGATGGGAGTAGGATTCAGCACCAAGTGAGAATAGGGATGTGGACTCACCCACTAAATTAGAACTGAGATCCTTAGAAGAAATCCTTAAGTTCCAGAATTATGTAGCCAATGTCAGCACGAGATATGACCTGTTAGATAGGGCTGACATACTCAGGGGTCACCCGTTAACAAATTTATATGTATAGGACTGATCCTAGGAGTCACCCACTAGATTAGGACTGAACTCATCATAGATGTGTTTACTGGTGGTGTGGTACTGACACCCTTCAAGTTAGGGTAGAGATTGGACCCCAGTCAGCTTAGCTTGGGGCATGTCGGTTAGATGAACACATCCCACAGTTTCAGATACAGATTCATAACTATCAGATACAGTCAATTCAGTTCAGTAGTACAAATTCAGTACTATTAGAGACAGTCAATCCTTATCATTATAAATAGACTTCAAGATCACCCATTAGATAGGACTGGTCTCAACTATAGTTAAACAGTATTAAAATCCTCAAATATAAAGATCACCCGCTAGATAGTACTGATCTCAAATTCAGTTACTCCATATAGAAAAGAACTCAAATAGTTCCATCAGAACTTATACTATTAGACACAGTCGCTCAGTATCAGTTACATTGGTTAGGCCGATTATCATAGTTATATCAGTTATATCAGTTCTCTGAACTCATATATCAGTCACATCATTTATCAGAATTCATGATATTAGTATTCATCTTTAGGAATGTTAGACATAGTCAACCAGACCAGTTCTTCATAATTTGAACTGTCAGAAATAGTCATTCATCTATTAGTATCTCAGTATCAGTATACTTATGTCATCACTATTCAAACTCAGTAGTCAGTATCTCTATGAGTTCAGTTGCAGTTACGTATGCATATATGTATTCCTACGTTTATATTAGTCAGCACTGTTCATGCATATAACCCTTTGCATATAGCTTACCTCACTCATATACACAGTATATTCTGACGTACTAATGCATTTGTGCTATGGTGCTTTCTCTTATGTTACACCATAGGTTCAGAGGCATCTGTTCCAGATCAGCAGTAGAATTCCAGTAGCAGAGTGGCAGTAAGTCCTCATCCATTCGAGGACAATATTATTTTATTTTATTTATTATTTTAGTTCAGTTTTGCTAGACATAGTTAGTTGGAGACATGTTCCATCAACTCCTTATTCAGATAGTTTAGAGGCTTTCTAGACGATAGCACGTCAGATAGTTATTTCATATTTATTTTGGTATTGCTATACTATTTTCAGACATTATTCATATCAGATATTTTTATTTAGATTTGAACCTTATGGCCATTTAGTATATGTTTCTGCATTTTCATATTATATTATGTAGTGTACAGGTATAGATATTAGTCATGGGTTAGTTTGTGGTCCTTCGGGGTCATGAGCACCGTGTAATATTTTGGTTCAGAAAATTGAGGCGTTACAAACAGGCTCAACTATACCTAACATCTGTAACCAAGTCCACAAGGGCTAATTCAAGTCTTGGCCTAAGGTTGGCCGAAACAACCCACACTACTAATCCTCTAATTCCATATTTAAGATATTTATATCTTGGATTAGGCTAAGATATCAAAATTCACTTCTTAAGGTACATAAGCCATAGTTGATCCTAAGATAGAAATTCATTCTAGAAACATGAACAATTAAGTCAACTCCATAAAAATAATGGTTTCAAGATAACTAGAATAGTCCATAAACAATTATCGTATGATCATGGTCTCCCGACCTCTAACCTTCTACTTACCTGGACATTACAACTACATATTTGAGCAAGATTGTAATAATCCATTTAGATGCTTTAAGATATCATCCTCTATGTGCACCAATCAAGGATTCTAGGTATATCCCTATCCTAGTTACTAATTCAAATTCCTTGTTTTATAAAAGAATAATAACCTTACCCTATTATCCCTACATTCTATATTTCTATTCCTTCACTCGTGTTCACAAGGTCAATAATATATGTATTCTAAGGGCTGTGAATCCTTAAAATAGTTAAAAAAAAAAAGGATAAATAAACAATAAAATATGATAACCTATCCAAACAAACTCAATTCAAAGTAATAGTAAACATGTTTTTGGCCTTAACCCCGGAAAGGGGGCTTTTAGCCACTCATGGACATACTCATATTCTAGATGAAAAAAAATGATAAAATTAAAAAGTTAAAGTAAATGAATAAAAACCATAATTGAATTTCCCTCCATACCCTCTATAATTTTAAAATCCTTCCTAGGTGTATAACATCAAGTACAAGTGTCCTATTTATAGAAGGACAAAACTGCCGAGTTTTTGCACTAGGACACATTATGAGGTTAATTTTCTGCGTCTAGCTACAGGACGTGCCATTATCATAGAGATGCACTATTTTGGTACCTTAGTAAGCTCCTGGTTTATGGAATATGCCATTTGTCACTTGATTTTGTCTGCGACATGCCCTTGAAATCGAAGGTGTTCAATTCACATCAAGTTGTGTCTTGTGCTTTTGTTGATACATTCAAAGCTTTTTTGTGTTTCTTCTACTTTATTTGAAGCTTTTTTATACTTAATATATTATAATAATAAACTCACAAAGGACCTTATAGCGTTAAACACAACAAATTATCTCTCTAAACAATAGAACATCTAAGATGACGAACTAGAAACTTAATCTAAGAATTGTAGGTTTGAACCTTTTTATCTGTCACTTAGTCTTGACTCTTCACTTGATTAAATTACACTTTAAAAAACATAAACAAGTTATTCCATAAATAATTACACAATAATACCATTAGGAACTCATTATATACATTAGAATTCATTGCGATCAACTAGAACAATACCTAGCTCAAGCTAGTAACACTAGATTTCTCGTTTTAATTCTAAGTGACCAATTTAAGTACAAACTTGTCTAAAAGACACCTTTAACATTGTAATCACACACTTAAATACTTAGATGATTATTTACATTGTCATTAACACATGAAGCACACAAGTTTATCTCAAAATAAGGCTAAATACACTAGAATAACAATAGTAAGGTGCATAAATCCACCTTAGATCATTACCCGACACCTAAAGACTTGTTCATCCTCGAACAACTCTTAACTATAAGAATCAAAAGACGAGGAGACTCTACACTTCTACTACAAGTAATACACTCAATCTAGCACTGCAATGACTATACAGAATGCAAGTTTCTATTCTAAGCATGTTATACGCAATTGATAGTGTAAGAACCCTACTCCAAGACATCCTGCCATCAAGAATTAACTCACTAAGTTGGCAAACTCATGCATATAATTAAATTTATGACATCATAAAATTCACCAAACTATCATCAAACATGTTCCTCACAACAATAGAGTTACTCGAAATTACTCAGATAAATGTAATTTATCACAAAATGGGTACAAGAATCAAATTGTGCTCACTGTCATTAGAAATTCACAAGTTACATAAGCTGAACCATATGCTTGCCTAAGTGTAGTACTCCACTAATATCAGAATGATGGAGCTTGGGATCAAATAGGTCTTTAATGCTTGTAATATAGGCTAAGAGATGGGTAGAAACTATTTTGCCCACGAATAGTGTTTATGTTCCCTAAGAACTTTAATATATCATATTATACAACTAACTCACCTTCAATAACAAAATTACACCACTTACATGTACCCTATTCTTTTATTTCTTCCCATCTCATTAAGCCTCATCATATAAACTATGGTGAAATGATTTTGAGCATAATTTAATCAATTGGAAAAACTGTTTTTTTAGGTCTCCACTCCTAACCACAACACATCATTTTTTACATACCAATAACTATCACTTTGGGGCTTTAGTTTTACATTTATCCTACTTAAATTTACAATTCCTTAACTTCATTAATTTTGCACTAAAGCTATTATGAGCTTTGGATCAAATTAAGGTCAATCAAAGTAAGGGATTAGGCTACATATGAGGCTATCAAATCAAAAGCTAAAGGCTTACCAGGGCTAACTAAGATTATACACAAGGGTAGGTATGAAAAAAGGTATGAACATGGCTATCAAAGAATTGCCTATATCATCTCCTAAACCCACACTCTTTATTTTCTTTGCATATACACCATGTATGTTTCATATATCACATTCAACAAGGAATATACAAAGAACTCACACGTATAGGCTATTAACCAAATAGTAACAAGAATTCATAATTAAGCCCACAGGTACAAGAGTTATAAACATGAGCATAAGAGTCTCAAAAGTATTAATTAACATAATAAATATGCGTTTTACAACCAAAAGACTTGCATCATGCAGTTAAATATAGCACCGAAATTAATATCTTATTCATTCTTACAACAAAAATTTTTAAAATTACCCTAAAACTGGGAATTTCCCTACCCTACACTTAAAAATCTACTT
This sequence comes from Capsicum annuum, assembly GCF_002878395.1. NCBI lineage: Eukaryota > Viridiplantae > Streptophyta > Magnoliopsida > Solanales > Solanaceae > Capsicum > Capsicum annuum. The sequence goes on along the minus strand of NC_061121.1, from coordinate 149,794,737 downwards.
TGTCCCCAAAGTATACTTTTTAAAAGTAGAGATAGAAATACTTCTTGAGGCCTTTAGGCCTAGCTAATAGCATCTATATACATCAAGAGAGTTCGGGGACCCCACACTTAGTCTTTGCCATGCCTCTTAGCTCAGTTGTTTCGGTACTCAGACTTCCTATCAACCTATAACTCAATAAAAAATAAAACTAGTGATGTAAAACTAAAAATTTTCAAAATAAAACCTAACACAACTTGGGTTGCCTCCTAAGATGCACCTGATTTAGTGTCGCAACACGACCCAATCTTTATTTCATCTTTTTACCTTCATCCCCTTCTTCACACTTGGATGCCATCTTTTTATTTGTTTCTGACCCTTTGAGTGTGAACTCTCAAGGTCAATAGCTCTCTCAACAACAACCTTTTCAGGATCATCAATTTTCATCATTTTAGGCTTGGGTATTGGAGGCTTAGGTTGCTCAATGAAAAAGTCCAAATAGGTTTTTTATGGAATAGACTCCACCACTCAACACTTATCCCCTTCAATCACTGTAATCATGCACAAATCTATGTAGTGGGATAGTGTGTTGAGTAGTTTTTACACTTTAAAAACCTCTTCTTCATCATCAAGCCTCATTGTGAGCATGCCCTCCCTTACATCTATCAGTGCTCCCCCCGTCACCAAGAATGAACGTCTCAAGATTACCAATACTTTTTTATTTTCCTAAAAATCTAAAACAACAAAAATTAGTAGGAATAATCAAACTACAAACCCTGATGAGAACATCCTCTATTACTCCTTCAGGATGGGCTATAGTTCTGTTTTTTAGTTGTAGTAATACAGAGCTTGGTCTTAGCTTCCCCAAGCCCAAAGTGTTGAACAAAGAAAGGTGAATTAAATTGATGCTTTCACCTAAGTCACTAAGTGTGTGGAATACCTCACTATTCCTAATTTGAATGGGGAGAGTGAACTTTCTTGGGTCTTTGAGCTTTTTGGGCATCTTCTATATCACCATAGAGTTTTACTTTTTAGTGAGTGCTACTATCTCGACATCCTCCAACTTTACTTTCTTAGTGACCATATCCATCAAGTACTTAGCATACTTGGGCATTGCCTATAAAACATCTAAAAGATGAAGGTTAATATAAAGCTCTCTAAAAGTGTCAAAGAACTTCTTGAAGCATACAACCGCCTTTTCTTTTCTAAGCCTCTGTATTAAAGGTGGTAGTAGTCTCTGCTTCACCTATTCAACAACTTTGGTTTTTGAGTACACATACTTCCTCAAATTTTTAGCATTTTTTTTTGGATACCTATGGGGGAATCAACACTATATCCTTCTCCTTAGTTTTCTTTGGAGGTTCTCCATTCAGCTTCTTACCACTTTACAAAGTGATTGGCATTACTTGCTTAGGATTTTTAGTGTCACTTGGAAAACAACATTAAGGCCTATTGTTCTGTGCTACTGCTATCTGACCTGTCTACAACTCAAAGTTTCTTGTACCTACTTGATTGTTTTTTATTTCTTCCTGTTGATTGTTTATATCTATAGCCAATTATTCTTAGCTAGCTATAAGTTGTTTCAACATCTCTTCCATATTGCTAGTCTGAGTTGTGGCCTGATTCCCTTGAACCCACGGCTATTAAACTTGCTGATGTTGGTTGTTCTATATTGAATTTGGTGGCTTAAATTGCCACTTCAAGTTGCGGGCATTCCCAGAATTAAGCCTTTGAACATTATCCGCAAACATCATGAATTCAAAATTTACAGAACACATAGTCGTTGAATTCTAACGATTACCACAAACCTCACACCAACCTACATTCTGTTGAATTGCATTAACTGTGGCTGCAGGCTATGTCATCCCTATCTTCCTATTGCTTATCGGATTTTGTAAAGCAGCAAGTTGAGTTGATAAGGTAGTGAAATAGTCCACTTTTAACACACCATCAACCTTATTTTTTGTACTTCTTGAGTCAGAATACCACTCTGGATTCCCTTGAGAAATATGGTTCAACAAAGTATAAAGCTCATTATACATTAACTCCAAAGCTTGACCATTTCCAGTTGAATCTAAAAAAATTTTCATGTTATAATCAAGTGCCGCAATAAAAGTGTAAGCTAGTACGTCATTAGACTATTGATGATATGGACAGTCCCAAATAAGTGCTTTGAACCTCTCCCATGCGTGATATATGTTCTCATCTGGCTTCTATTTGAAGAGAAAATCTCACTGCACAGTCTCACAGTAATGCCAAATAGAAATAATTGGATGAGGAATTTATGGGCTACGTCATCCCAAGTTGTGATTGAACTTGCAATCTCAGCATTCGATAACTTTTTTGCTTTCCCCAATTGTGAAAAGAGGAATAATGTCAGCCTAATATAATTAGTTGACATACCCATAGGGATGAATGTGTTACTGATCTCCAAGAATTTCCACATATGTACTTGTGGAACTTCATGTGAAAGCCCCACAAATTGTCCACTGCTCATCCAAAGCTGAACTATGTTCTGTTTCAGCTCAATGTTACCTCCAGTAGTCGGTTTATAAAAAAAGGAGGTCACATTTATCATAAGTGGGATTGCCACTTTTTGAAATATCCTATAGGATGGTTAATATTCAACCAAAAGTGAAGGATATTCTTGTTCCTCATGAATTTACAAAATATAGGAGAGAAGGATTGTTTCTCTCCTTCATTTATGGAATCATTGCTCAAGTTTAGGGCTTAGTTAAACTAATTCCATATCCCTTGCAAGCATACTATTAAGTAAACGTATTTCCTGCAAATTCAATACCATGATCAAGTGTAGAGCACCAAAAAAATAAAAAAGGTAAGACAAAAAAAATGGTTTCCAATTTATAGGACCCTACCAGCGGCGTAAAAAACTTGTTGCGCCTAAATTCACATACAATTGTGTGTGGTTTCACCACGTAGTAAAGTGTCCCTTTAGAAGCCACTTATAGATCCCACAGGGACTCATTTTAACAAATATCGAATTCAAGTTCAACTATTGAGATTAAAGTGGAGCAATGTAACCAAATGAGTTTTGAAAGTTTGTAAACTAAAAGTAAACTAATATAATACAGAAAAGTAAATACTTTGGACAAGCAATGGATGAAAACCCAGATCTAAGGAACTGTGAACAATCATGCAACACTAATGAACTTCATTTGTTAGATTACTTATCTTGATTGTTTATTCATAGGTTTTATCATATGATCATGGTCTCACGACCTCTAACCTTCTACCTAACTGGACCTCTAACCTTCTACCTAACTGGACATTACAACTACATCATTGAGCGGGGAAATAATAATAATCCATTTAGACACATTAAGATATCATCCTACACGTGAACCAATCAAGTCTTATAGGTATATCTATATCCTATTTTCTAATTCAAATTCGTTATTTTATAAATTAATAAGAACCTAACTCTATTTATCCCCACTTTTTATCTTCCTATTCCCCCTCTCGAGTTCACAAAGTAGACAATACATGTATTCTAAGGTCACAAATCCTTAAAATAGTTAAAACAAGTATAAAAATAATAAAATATGATAATAAATAAAAAAACTATATTAAAATCAAAATTAAACATGTTTTTGGCCTTAACCTCGGAAAAGGGGCTTTTAGCCACTCTTGGATATAGTCGTAATCAAGATGAATAAAAACATGATAAAATCATTTAAAAATTTTAATTAAAAAAATAAAAACCCTAATTTAAGTGTCTTACACCTCCTATACAAGTTAAAAAGCCGTCTCAGGTGTATAACCTCAACTACAAGTGTCCTATTTATCGGAGGATAAAACTGCTGAGTTTTTGCACTAGGCTGCATTGCAGGGTTAATTTTCCATGTCTAGCTAGACGATGAATTGTTATCATGGATACCAACTATTTTAGGTCCCTTATTAAGATCTAGGTGTATGGAATTCACCATTTGGACCTCTCTTTGATCCGCGACGCGCCCTCGATATCCAAGGTATCCAATTCACGTCAAGTTATGTCTTATGCTTTCATTGATCAATTATAGGACTTTTTGTGTTGTTTCCACTTTTGAGACTTTTATATCTTAATATATGATTATAATAAACTCAAAAAGCATACTATAGTACTAAACACAATAAATTAGAGCTCAAAACAACACAACATCCAAGACGACAAACTAGAAATTTAAGCTAAGAATACTAGTTTCCCCCCTTTTGATATTTCACTTATTCTTGACTCTTATATTTATTCAGTTGAGATTTAAACACTATAAACAAGTTTTTCCATAAATTATTACACAATCATACCATTAGGAACTCATTATACACATTGGAATCAATCGCGATCAACTAGAACAACACCTAGCTAAAGCTAGTAACACTAGTTTTCTCATTTTATTTCTAAGTGATGAATTTAAGTACAAACTTGTTTGAGAGACACCTTTAACATTACAATCACACACTTAAAAACTTAGATGGTTATTTACATTATCATAAACACATTAAGCACACAAGTTTCCTTAAAAACAAGGCTAAATACACTAAGATAAAAAAATTAAGGTGCATAAATCCACCTTAGATCAAACTAATATATCACAACAAAATTACCCCAGTTCAATAAAAATAATGTAGTAACAACCATACAATAATATCAATTCAATGCCAAGAAATTGTGCACACATATATAAAGGTCGACTGGGATACTTAGTTATAACCTATAGGGGTTAATCTCAGTCTATGTACCATACCAGCATGGTACCTGACCTCAATATCAATTTGTATAGGTGTATACTCGATCCCAATATCATCAAAGAGGTAAAACCTTTACAAGATACTCAAGTTATAATAATTTCAATATGCAAATTCTTATTTCATTTATCAATACTTAACCTTTAAGTCAATCATTTTACTTAAAATTTAATAGCACCTCAACCAACAATCACAAGAATGTCCAAACTCTTATCATAATAAATTAGCTCAAATATAAGAATAGAGTCAAATAAGTCAACAACTATATTTAGTCAACCCTTTGGTACTCAACCATCAGGAATTACTAACGTTCAACTCGATCACCCTTAATATAAGATAATGTACCAAGGGTAGGTTCTCCCAAACACTAACTTAACCTTACAATTTGTGTTTCACTCACTACCATCTATCTTTATTCAGTTTCCCAAATTCATTAGGTATACTTCATAAAGTTAATCCTTTCCAAATTTGTTTCACTCACACCAACCTTTGTACGACAAAATAGATACAAACTTAGTTCTACCTACAAGCCCCTTGTTTTTCTTCCTTAACTCTAATATTGGCTTTCCATAATTTTTCCAAACTTTTTTTCCATAACAAATATAACTCAACCTTGAAGCACACAAGGAAATCTCTATATGTACCTAACAAGTCCACCCCTTAATATACATTTTATAAAAATAACTCATACCAACTACCATTTAATATCCTATGTTTAGTTCATGTAGTTATAACAACCCTTCAATATATAGATGGTCAATGCATAACATAAACATAATATACATCCCTAAATATAGCTAATTATTATCCAAAGTTAAGTTTATTAGAAATTCCATCAAAAATCCACGCCCGTAGGCCTACAAATAAAGTCTCTCAGAAAGACTATAGCTATTACATACATCTCATCTAAATATTTTATAACTTAATCATAATCTACCTCATGGATGAGTTTACTTCTATATAGAGTCAAGATCCTCTCCTCTGGTGCCTTTTTCTATCCAATCTATCAACGTTTCTTTAGGGAAATAATTGGAAATCACCCTTTCAGAGCTTGTTCCCTAAATATTTATGATTCTAAGCATAGGGTTTATTTAATGTATTTTGAAGGACACAAACCAAAATAAGAGATTATATGTCATTACCTAAGGCTACCCCCTAGTTGTAACTCAGTTCTTAGAGTCCTAAGTGACCCTAAGCTAACCTGTGGCCTATCATGTAATACTCTAACATAGGATAAGGAGTCTTATTCTAAAAAAACATAGGAGAGATGTTGGATATATAACTAAGCAGGCCTTACTCCCTTGTTATGCATTTTAAAGCCGTGTGGATCAAGGCTCAGAGCAGATAATATCACAAATGGGTTAGACTGTTAACAAACTTGGTATTAGAGCCTAGGGTTTTAAAGAGTCCTAGGGAGTCTAAAAGTTGTGTTGCGTAGAGTCTTGATCAAGGGTGTGAAACGCACCATACGTATAAGCAAGAAGCTATGAAATGTATTAGAAACCATCCCTTATTTTATGATCCCTATCATACTTTGAAGTTATATCTATCTTCTTTAATTGATGATTTCACATGATTAAAATGCCTTCTTGTAGAGCTTACACCCATAGAAATAGGACCACCAACCCCACCACCACTTACATAACCTCTTAATGAAATTATCTTTTATGGTGAGTTTTAGGTTGTCTTGAAAGATTTAACTCAAGCTATGAATGCAAATGCAAAGGGTAATAACCTAGTAGCAGTCCCACTTTAATAGAATGGTAAACTTATTCCAGTCAGTGTTTGGGATTAACAAGAATAAACCCACTTGTGTTCTTTGGGTTAAAAGTAAATGAGGATCATAAGTTCTTCATTGATGAGGTAAAGAAGATTGCTTAGATTATGCGTGTTATTTCAGAGAAAATTGTAGAATTGTCTTTTTATCAATTGAAGGATGTTTCTTATGGTTAGGTTACTTTGTTGAAGAAAGGTAGAGGCGAAAATGCAGTTAATATAAATTTGGATGTATTTCAGAAGACTTTTATTGACAGTTTCATTCCTTATGATATGAGGGAGGCTATGGTTGAGGAGTTCATGAACCTAAGTTAGACTTTATGTCGGTGAAGAAATATTGGCTCAAGTTCACTTAGCTAGATATGTATACGTAGAGTGGTTCCCTTATTCAAGAGATCGTATGAGTAAGTTTGTTACTGAAGTATCTGAATTAGTTGTCAAGAAGTGTAGAACTACCATATTGATTGGGGATATAGATATTGCTCGATTGATGACTTATGTTTAGTAGATTGAGGCTAAGAAACTAAAAGGAAAGGGAGATAAAAAATAAGAGAGCTAGAACATATAGTTTGAGTACAGTCAGAAGGAGTCACGAAGGGAAAATTGTTCTCAGTTTTAGAGTTTTTTATTACCACCTTCACCATCCAGCTAAGGCACCTGCACCTAGATAAATTCAAGAGTAGTGGGGAAGAGAACCAACTTTTAAATCCCAAGGTAGTGTTACTAGGGGATCCAATTATCCATCCTATAAAAGAGGTAGTAGGAATCACTGGGGTGAATGTTTTTCTGGGAAAAAATAGGGTATTATAGATATGGGAAGATAGACCACAGGCTGAGGTACATCCCCAGTTCAAGAGTGGGTAATAGGAATGCCTATCCTCAGGCTCAGTCCACAACTTTGGTAGCTCAATAAGGATGCCCAGCTCTACAATAGGGCACGTCATCAAGTACGACTAGCTATTAGCGTAAAAATTAGTTTTATGCCATAATATTTCATCAAGAGTAGGAGAGCTCCCAATGTTCTCACTGGTATGCTTTGTGTCTTTCACATTAATATTTATGTGTCATTACATTTTGGGTTATCCCACTTATTTGTGACCACATTTAATGCAATGAATTTTGGTATAAGTCTTGAGAGTCTTACTGAACCTTTCTAAGTTTCTAATCTGGTGGGTAACTCAGTTATTGCTAGATGAGTCTACATTAAATGCCCTGTTACTATCCTCCACAAAGTCACTTTAGCAGATCTAATAGAACTAGAGATGGTAGATTTTAATATAATTCTAGGCATGGATTGTCTTCATTCATGCTATGCATCATTTTTTTATTGCATTCAAGCGGTGATGTTTAGTTCCCTAATGAGTCAACCCCTGAATAAGAGGCTAGTTAAGTATCTTCCAAGGGCTGTTTAATCTTCTACATTAAATCAAAGAAAATAATCTTAAAAGGGTGTATCTACCACTTAGTTTGAGTTAAACATACTAAGTCTAAAACCCTAACTACTCATTCAGTTCATGTACTCATTGATTTTCCTGAAGATTTCCTAGATAATCTTCCCAGGGTACCTCCCAGTAAAGAAAGAAAGTTTGAAATAATCTTCTTCCAGACACCCATCCTATCTCTATTACTCCCTACTTATGCACTTTTCTAAGATTAAAAAGTTTATGGAGCAACCTAAAGACCTCCTAGATAAGGGGTTCATAAGGCCTGGTGTTTCTCTATGGGGTGCTCCAGTCTTACTCGTGTATAAAAAGTATGGTACTCTCAAAATATGTATTGATTACAGATAGTTAAACAAGGTCACAATCAAGAATAAGTACCACATCCCCTGAATTGATGACCTATTTAACCAATTTTAAGGTGATTTTTGGTCTTCAAAGATTTATCCATAGTATCAGTTGAAGGTTAGAGATTGTGACATTTCGAAAACTGCTTTCATAACCTAATATAGTCACTTTGAGTTTATGGTTTTGTTTTTTGGGCTAGCAAATGCTAAAATAGTATTTATGGATTTAATGAATAGAGTTTTAAGTAGTATTTGGACATGTTTGTCATTGCCCTTATAGATATCAGACTTATGTATTGTCGGATTAAGGAGGAGCATACATACCATCTGAGGATAGTGTTCTAGACACTCAAGGATCATCAGTTGTATGCAAAGTTTAGTAAGTGTGAGTTTTGGTTAGAATTGGTTATCTTTTTAGGAAATGTGATTTCGGGTGCAGGTATTCATGTAAATGCTAAAAAAATAGATGTAGTGAAGTGTGGTCCTAGGCTCATTACTCTATTGGATATTAGGAGCTTTCTGGGCTTACCCGATTACTATAGAAGATTTGTTGAGGGTTTTCCCTTAATAGCTTTACCATTGACCAAGTTGACATAAAAGAAAGTGAAGTTTATATGGTTCGAAAGATATGAGAATAGCTTTTATGAGTTGAAGGATAAATTGAATTCAGCACCGATTTTAGCTTTTCCAGATGGGTTAGATGGATTTGTGGTGTATTGTGATGCCTCTAGAGTTGGGTTAAGTAGTGCTTTGATATATAATGTGAAAGTAATAGATTATGCATCCAGACAACTTAAATATTATGAGAATAATTATCTGAACCCATATTTAGAGTTAGTAGCTATTTTGTTTTATGTAAAGGTTTATAGACACTATTGTATGGTGTGCATGTTGAATTTTTCATCAATTATCAAAGTCCACAGTATGAATTTTTGTAGAAGGAGTTAAATCTTCATCAGAGATGGTGGTTAGAGTTGTTAAAGGATTATACATGAATGTTCTCTACCATCCAGGTAAGGAGAATATAGTGCCAGATGCATTGAGTAGACTGTCTATGGGTAGTGTGGCTCATGTGAAAAAAAAGAAGAAGGAACTGGCCAAGAATTTTCATAAATTAGTCTAATTGGGTGTATGCTTTCTTGATATGAATAATGGGGGTATAGTGGTCAGAACAGTTCTGAGTCATCCTTAGTGGTGTAAGTGAAAGAGAAATAATGTAATGTTCTCATACTTAACTAGATATTAGATGTAGTTTAGCAACAAATAGTTAAGGTTTTCTCCTAAGTGACAGATGGTGTCCTTTGCTATCATGGTCAGCTATGTGTTCCCAAAGTTAATGGATTGAGAGAAATGATATTAGTCAAAGCTCATAGCTCTAACGAATTGATTTACCCTGGTTATACCAATATGTACCATGACCTACAAGAATTTTATTGGTTTAATGGTATGAAGAGGGACATAGCATAGGTATTGGCTAAGTGTCCCAATTGTCAGCAAGTAGAGATTGGGCATCAAAGGCCAGGAGCTATGATTCTGGATTTTGGAATCTCTACATAGAAGTGGGAGTTCATTAATATGGATTTCATTACTGTTCCTAACACCAGACTTCACCATTATTTGATTTGGCTCATCATGGATCGAATGACCAAGTCATCCCATTTCTTAAAAATTAAGACATTAGATATAACAGAAGATTATGCTAAGCTTTATGTTTGCGAGCTAGTAAGGCTTTATGGGATTCCTTTACCCATTATTTCAAATTGAGGTACGTAATTTACTTCATAAATTTTGAAATCATTTAAGTAAAGCCTTGGTACAAAGAGAAAGCTTAGTACTCCTTTCCATCCACAGGAAAATGGTCAAGCCGAGCGTATGATTCAAACCTTAGAGGATATGTTATGATCCTGTGTGATGGACTTCAAGAAATTATGATGATAATTTATCCTTAATTAAGTTTGTCTGTAACAATAGTTATCATGCTAGTATCTAGATGGCTCCATTAGAAGCATTATATGGGTATAGGTTTAGATCACCTATCGGTTGCTTTAAAATTAGTATAGAGGCTTTGGTCAGATCAGATTCTATTCTCGAATCTATAGAGAAGGTTTAGTTGATTCGTGAGAGTTTAAAGACTCTTAAAGTCATCAAAAATTGTATGTAGATGTGAGGAGAAGAGAACTAAAGTTTGAGGTAGGTGTTAGTTATTTTTGAAGGTGTCTCCTATGAAGGGAGTAATGAGATTTTGAAAGAAGGGAAAGCTTAGTCCCCGATGTATTGGTAATTATGAAGTAGTGAGGTTTATTGGAGAACTAGCTAATGAGTTAGAATTGTTAATAGAATTAACCAGCGTCTATCCAATTTTCTATGTATTTATTCTAAGGAAGTGCATTGGGGACCCATCTTTTGTAGTGCTCGTAGAGAGTATTAGATTGAAATATAGTCTATCCTATAAGGAGATCCTAGTTAAAATTCCCAAATGAAAAGTTTGAAGGTTAATGAATAAAGAAGTGCCATAGGTGAAAGTTCTTTGGAGAAATCAAACATTTGAGGGAGTGACTTGGGAAGCCGAAGAAAACATTATGAGTTTATATCCTCATCTATTAACTTCGGGTATAGAGTTAGTTTGAGGTAACAAATTCCTTCTAATATATTCTATTCACTAATATCTTCACTCTTACACTATGAAGTTCATGTTTGAGGTAAAATATTTCTGTTTTAGAATAAGACGATTTTAATATCTCAGCCTAACGAACCCATGAGTTTGGTTATTTTTCCTTCTCGGCCTTCATTCAAAGACGAATGATCCCAAAGGAGAGATAATGTTAGACCCCAAGATTTTAATGATTTTATTTTGATACCTCTTTCATATTTATTGTTATTTCTGAGTTGAATTAGGATAAGGAATGATAATAGAACTATTAGAAAGTGTTTCAGAATTTTTGCAACTCATTTCGAGATATTTTAGAACCCTAAAACATTAAGGGTTCACATTTAGGATGTGCTATGGAGGGATTACACACCCTTATGAGAAAAACAGTGGCTATGTGCGATAAGGGTGTGCCATTCTAGTTGGTTTTTATGATAAGGGCATGCCACTCCCTTGGTGTCTCTCTATAAGTGTTTGCCATTCTCTTAGAGTGACGTGATAAGGCTATGCAATACCCAAGAGCGCAGAAATGCCAAATTTCCTTTTTTTCCTTAGATTTCTTTGAGGTATTTTTGGTCTTTTACCTCTTAAATGATTTTCCAACCACAATAAACATGATTCCTGCCCAACTAACTCAGAATATATGATCAATCTCCTCCTAACCCCACAAAAACACTAAAGAGGAATTTTTTTCCTCAAAAATTCAATAATTCAAGGTTCCAATTCTAGTTTCCTTCAAGCAATTCACTAAGTTTAGGTATGTAGTATTTGAATAAGGATAACCTTTCATCTTTTTATCCCAAAAGTTAAGTTTTACGATGAATTTAAGAACTTTATAACTAAGGTTCATACCCACCTTTCTTATGCTTGAGTTTATGATGTTTCATCATGAGATGCATAATATTTTGCATGTGATTTCATGCTTATTTATGTTTAATCCACTAAAGTGATCTATGAAGTTTCCCTAAGTTGTTAAATTATTATAATTTGGCCATCAAGTATTTGGTTTATAAAAAGTTCAAGTTTATTGGTTTGAGATACAAAAGCATTGTAGAATAGTAATAATTTAATTTTTGATGTATGATTTCAGACAAGCTATGAACTTCACATAGGAGATCAATATTTTTAGATAGAAGTAAAAGCATATTATGTTTTCAGACATATTAGCTCATATGTTTATTTAAAGGTGAACTTCATTAATATTGTATGAGCAATAGTATTATTTTAGGAGCAGTACATAGCATTAAGAGAGAATGTGGGTTCAATGCATCCTATTTCCGAGAAACTACGTGTCACCATAGGTTATTATTCAACTTATCTAAATGAGAAAACAAAGATATTTAGGTGATCACCCCAGTCAGCGTTTATACTTTAGCGATGTATATTGGGCCCTTTTGATGAGGGTTTTAGACACCGGACTCCATGTTTCATGCATTTTTTATGTTAGTTACGATAATCTCCCACAGAAAAAGAAGATTTTGGAAACTAAGTGTGATGAATCACAACTTTAATTCAAATAATTATGATTTATGCGCTATGAAATTTTGGGTTTCAATTTTGTTTATAATCAACGTGAATCTATTTACACTTAGCATACGAGATTCATAAGTAGGTTTAGTTTCAAGTTTACTCATTGTATTTACCCCTACATACCTATTACATTCCAGAAGTATTGATCATATGTATTTTTGTGTAGTGATATTTTTTCATAATGAGGGTTCTGGGGTTCGTCCCTAGTAGCACGACTATCCACGGTCTCTATTTCCTATATCTACCCAGTGGGTGAATCCTCATAATTCAAGGGTAAAACTTATGTTAGTTCCAAATACTTATTATATTATTTCAGATGTTATTATTTCAGTTTGGGTCAGCTAGGTTTTGTCCTAATGGCTCTTCAGTTTTAGTCAAAGGCTTATCAAGGCTAGTCAAACAATGTGTTCTTACATGAGGATTTGAATGTTACTGAGTTGCATTATTTTGCAATGATTGTTCATTTATTTGAACCTAGTTTATGAGTTTTCTTCAGTTTCTACTAATTTTAAAGTTTACATTTATTAGAGTTTAGTGCCAAGTAGATATAGCTTGGGGCTAGTTGTAGTCCTAAGCACTATGTAATGTCTAGTAGGTATCTTCATATCGTTAACTAGTATTAGAGTCACTCCTATGTCAGCCTTTTTGATGTTGGGAAAGAGTTCAAACTGAGTTTAGGAAAATCTCAATAAGGTCGGGAAAACCTCATTCCCGAGTCTAGGCAAATCCTATTCGGTGGGGAAAACCTCAGCAAGGACCTAAGTCCATAAGAGGGGATGTATATAACAACCCAACTTAGGATAATAAGTCACACATAGACAAAACATAGAAGAGATATTGGGCATATAACTAAGAAAGTCTTACTTGCTTGTGATACATTTTAAAGTTGTGTCGGTCTAGTCCTAGGGCGGACAGTATCACTAGTAAGTTGGGTCGTTATATAGCATGTCACTAAGAATAGATGATTTATTGGCACGACATGCCAAAAATCTAACTGCCTATTTGAAAAGCCTCTAAATAGATGATTTATTGGAACAATCCCCTAACTAACTTCAATTTTCTGAAACTAAGAAAAATATTGAAAAGAAATGCTGATAACTAGTCCCCGAATGATAAGGACTCACCAAAATACTATTGCTAATTTGATGTTGAATCACACTAGCCTAAAGTTAGATGCTGAAAGCCGAAACCAATATTATAAGATAATATAGCGCAAAATAAAAGTATGTGATTAGTACTTTGAATGTACTGAGCATGTGAGATATTCATGATTTAATATTAGTTGAATGTAACATTGTAACCTGAATATGTAACAGAGACATTCATAAAATACAGTGACCAAGTAATAAACATGTGGTGGAATAAAAAGTTGAACAAATTGTTTACAACTTTATGAAAATATCTTACTCTGAACTATGGATTGTGGGAGATGCTGCTAATCGATATATCCCAATTTGAGCTAATCGAGTGTCATGACCCAATTTCTTAAATCATGATGGTTCCTACTATAACCTACAAGTTGGCAAGCAAATCTCGTAGTGCGGAACGGCTAGTAACAGACTACCCAAAGTGATAAAGGAAAAAATGCAGAATAGTTGTAATAAAAGAGCAAATAAATAATATAGTACAAAAACCTAGTGGTATCAGTACAAGAGGTTCTACATAACAAGATTTGAAAGTGAAAAATAAATGAATATACTGATAAAACCCATCTTTGAATAAAACATAGAGACTAGTCTAATACATAAGAGGGAGAAAAGTAATACTATAAATATTAGGATTTCACTCTATGTCTCTGAACCATGGTTGCTTCGTATAATGCACACATCAATGGAAATAACTCATACTATGATATGTAGGATACAGAACTATAGTATGAGTACCAAACACATAGTACTTAGTAGGTAACTACTGACTGAGCTCCCAAAATAACGCAGATATATATAACATCTAAATCGAATTGATAACTACACCCGAATATCCAGCAACCATATAAGAAAAGCAATAAGATAATAAGGATAAACTATCCTATTCATGCCCAACACACTAACATACTAAGGCTAAGGAAGTAATAAGAATACACTATCTTATTCCATCCATACTTAGAAATCTCAACGCCATACCGCATAACACCGATTAATATTCAAAGAAAGGACAAAAGAAGGATATATCATTGTATATAAGGCCAAGAAACACATTTATAATCTGAGTAAATGAAGGAAAGAAGTGATATACAGTAATACCATAGCTATATATATCTAGATATAATAAGTATATACATAAGCAAGGTCAACTTAAAGAATAGCCTAAATCATCAGACTAGCGTTTTAAGACCACATAATCATAGCAGGAACTAATTCTTGAATACTCAGGGTTCTAATCTTTATATCAAATCATTAGATGATCATGCATGGTAATATAATTGTAATATAGAAGAGGCTAGAATTATACATCAAATCTTGATACAGAATCAATGACTAATCTGTCATAAACTAGTCATGACAATGACCATAATAATAAGAATAACAAAATCAATAACAATTCAAGTAACCGGCTAGTCCAAACAACCAACACCAGCTGAGCCCTATCATATCCCTCACCGCACAAGGTTTAGAAGGTTCAATTAACATACAACACACCACAAGGCATAGTGAAAACCTATACCTATCCAACCCCCCACCCTCCCTTATATGGGTCGATAGATACAAGTGCATACTATTGATAGGTAATATGTATGCAAAGATGAATGCAATACAATCCACCATACCATGACCAATCCAAGTATCATAATATAATCATTATGACCATCACCACCATAACCATCTTCATCATAACCATCATCATTAGCATTATATTCACCCTTCGGCCTTACCAGGTATAAGCTAGCCAGAATCAAATTGATAGATTTACTCATAGGAAGATCAATATAATTATCCTCTGGACTTATTGGGTATATCATCATAATCATCCTTCGTCCTTATCGGGTATTCATATATCATCACAATGTCCTCCAACCTTGCTGGGTATATAAGTATATCATCATAGTCATTCTCTATCCTTATCGGGTACAAAATTAGTATCATCATAATCATCGACACGCATAGATATAACATCAATACTAAAATCTGTCATTAGGTTTTACCTAGAATTTATATCATAAATACAACATTTTTCTCTTTCCCATACTGGAGAGACGTGTCTATAGATATAATAGGTACACATACTTAAGTTGTGGCTTAAAAGAGTCTAAATCCGTAACTTCATTGCTTGGAGAGAACTTCAGGACTAAATCATTATAAAAGTGTAGAAAGGGCCAAAATATCTCACGACTAGAGTGATTAGTATTATTAAATCATAGACTAAAATTGCATCGGTATATATGTTTAAATATCACTATTAATCTCTTTTACACATAAGTTATTCATTAAGATAGGCAAGTATTATTCTGAAAAAATCCATTTTTATGATGCAAAATGGGCTTTAACCCTTATTTCGGAAAGGTAGTCATAACATTTCAATCTAATTGGAATCATATCAATCATCAATGTAATGATCATCGAAGTACCAAATCTATGCATGCCATCAATAGTATTGAAACAATAGAACTATAAGCATTAACATATCAATAAACTACACTCATATCCTTCACAAGAATAAACACTTCCCGAATGGCCAACTCATATCGTAACATGACCTTGGACCCAATAATGTGTCCGGAATAATTACAACTTCATTATTGTGGTATTCATCCCACATACATATTTGGAACCCATATCAATACTTATATCTATAAACCATCTCATATCTATAAGAGATAGCATATTTATGAGATATAACATCTCTATAAGCCATAAAGTATATCTATAATCATCTCACATCTAGGAGACATGATATCAATAAATGTATCACATCAAGGAGGCATAATATCAATAAGAATCTCACATCTAGGAGGCATGATATCAATAAGCATCCCATATCTATAGGCCATATATTATATATATGTTTATGCCCATATCATCAAGCATATCGATGGACCATATCATACATTAATTCCAAAATATCATAGCATAGCTACAATAAATAAGTCATAATTTTAGGAAAGTCATCATAATTTACCTAGGCATAGAGTCACCTTATGCAAAAGGGTTAATAGGCTCAACTATACCAAACATCTGTAACTAAGTCCACAAGGGATAACACAAGTCTTGGCCTAAGGTAGGCCAAAAGAGCCCACTACTAATTCTCAAATTCCATATTTAAGCTATTTATACCCCAGACTAGGCTAAGATATTGAAATTCACTTCTTGATGGTACACCAGCCACAGTCAATCCTAAGATAGAAATTTCGCCTAGAAACATGAGCAATTAAGTCAACTCCACCTAAATTATGGTTTCAAGATCACTAGAATAGTCCAAATAAGGTTATCATACTAACCATGGTTCCAATACCTAAACGACATACCAAACCTAGCATCATATCATGTCCACTCTAAGAATTAGTTCAATCTTGGGAGATGGCAATAAGATTCACAAAGTGAAATAAGCATTTCACTTTACGGGTAAAAAACCATCATCTAATCCACAAACATTAATAATCAAGAGTAAGTCATTCTATCCATAATCAATCTTGTCATATATTATCTTGTGAAGCAGAGTAGGTAGAAGCCTACCTTCAAGCCGAACCATAAATCCTTGAATTATTCACTAAATGTCTATTTTTACTTCAAGATCCAAAATACTGTCATGTTTTCAAAATTATACTCTACTTATCAATATGATAATAATGATACCAATATTATACCATTGTGCTTCAGGTCTAAAAATCATACCCAAATCCCTAAGAATGTCCCATCAATGGAAAATGTATTTTCAAGATCAATCCAATGTTCATACATGCTCAAGAAAAAAACCTCAAGAATGGGTAAAAATCAAGCTAAATCGGGGATAAAATCAAGCCCTCAAGTTATTGGGGTTTTGAGAAATAAATCAATAAAATTTAATCAAGAAATGGGTGAATTCTTACATTAAATCAGAAGAAAATTGCAGAAATAAATATTAATCAGACTCTTAAGTCACCCACAAGTCTCAATTTTAAGATAACTGAACTTTTACGGTTTTTTCTCTCAAGAAAAGAGTGAAAAATAAGCTAATTCGCGACCTAAGGGGGGTTTATTTATAATCCTTCAAGGTAGGTGCTACAATCACACACCAAGGTGTGCAGTCGGACAACCTGACATCCGAAGCATGTGTTGTGATAGCAACAACCTTTAGTGTGACCGCACTAGCCTCTCTGCACACACTGTTATGATCGCCACTCAAGAGGTGCAATCCCAGAAGCACAAGATAACAGTTAAAGACTTGGAATTCTTACAAGTCTCTGCCAAGGCCTTGGGATTCATTCAAAATCTGATAAATGCAAATGAACTATCTAACCATACTATATTTAATGTTCCATACATGATGGCAATGTTAGATTTTCCATCCAATGAAGTTTTAATCAAATGTGAGTTCGAAGAAACCCAAATTTCTAATTTTTTGACTTTTCGACCAAGAGGTCAAAATGAGCTTAGGTGCCTCGAGACCCAAACCAAAGGTATACCAAGCATAAAATCAATATTATAGAGTTGTTGGTATATTTAGAATTTACATACGAGATTATTTTCCTAAATATTTTGTTCGGCGGCCATTTGGAACCAATAACTTCAAAATACAGAAATTAGCCTAAAATTCAAAGAACTATCAGATCATCAAAATGATAGTTCAAAAAAGTTACAAGTGACCTTTACCCACCGTAGGAATGCTTGAAATGCTAGATGTGCATGCAAATTAAGGAAATGACTAGGAGGGTCATTACAATATCCACTACTAAAAGGACTTTCATCCCCAAAAGTCAATGGATAAAATGATCTTAAAAGCTTGAAATGATGAGGTACTGGGACCATATTCTTTGAGCATGACTTCCTAGATTAACTGGCAGAAGAGAGAACACTTCCAAGGGATTTTGCCATAAGTATTCCTTTTCCAACCAGCTCTCTCACTTTAAATAAAAATAGTCTAAACTCAACGTCAATCACCAACTGGCCTCCAACTAAATAAAAAATTGGTGATGTATGAAAATTTAAATGATAGCACACTAATTCCATCTCGATACCTGTATGAATCTCAAAGGCTCATCCAAGACAAAATCAAACCAAGGAATAAGTCATACAATCGACTCCAAATCTATATATAACTCTCTTTACTATTACATATTTTCTATCCTTTCCATAGTAGAAGGAAAATCACCATAGTTTTTTTGGCACAATCTCATTATAGAGAACTTGAAGAACTGGAGCTAATTCGCTAAAAGTCTAGAGGACAAACATGAGAATAGGTTTAGAAGGTGCTATCTAGGCACACAAATAGAGATAATAAAGAAATTCAATGTATGCCAATGCTACAATTTGTTAGAGTGGTAATCGAGACATAAATTTAGAAGATCAAGGCATAACTACTGATGTGCTATAGAAATATTGCACTTTTGACACTTAAAACCATGAAAATATGCAAGTTTCAGAGGTCGTTTTGTTAGATGTGATGCATTTTAGTTATGTTCTATAGGAAATTATGTTTTGGATGATAAGTTTATGAAAAATATGAAAAAGGTATTTTTGGCTACTTATTGTAGAAATTATGGATGTTTGGGACACTTTTTCGCTTATTTGTGATCAAAGCATGTTTGAGAATTGATGATCTAAAAAGATGACTCCTGAAACTTGCTAAGTCAACATGTGGACCACAAGTAGTATATATTAACTGCATATGGGCAAATTAAGTGTCAGAAGTCTAAAATCTCGAGAGCTAACCCACAAGATTTTTTGGCCTTGGCACTTACAATTACTACTTGCACCCATCCTGCAAGCCGCAAATACTGCTTGCGCTCAGGGTTAAGGCTAAGGTAGCAATCACAAGTAGCCACCAACTCTTTCTTCTCTTATTTTGTCCGGGCTTTGATTTTATGGTTTCCACGTGTACTATAAATAAACCTTATGAGTTTTATAGTAGAAGTGACACACATTTGATACTCACAAACATATTTTGATTCTGAGATTCAATTTTGATCTTGGAAATTTCTTGTATTAACTTCAGTAAAATAATTCAGTTATGATTTTGGGTTTTCTACTTCTTATTATTGTGATTTCATCTATTTTTTCAATTATGAATATTATTGATTACTTCACAAGCATGAGCAACTCAAAACCCATAGATAAGGTTGTGGAAATCCTGATAGATTGATGAAGTAGGGGAAGTGCTATTGTTGTTCTCAAATGATACCCATGCATGCTTTGCTTTATAGTCACTATAATAATTTTCTTAACTGGTGCACTCATTAAGATACTGCTTAGATTATTGCTAATAACTCCAAAATAGGAGTAGTGACTAGGAAAAGATAAAAAACAATAGTAATTTAGAGTTTAACTATCGATCCATGAATCTAGGTTTTATCTTAGTAAGATGGTTAGATTTAACATAATAACTAGTGAATCAAAAGGTAATAGTTAACTAAGATTAAGATAAGGGTTAGTAAGGCCATATCCTAAGACTCGAAAGGTAAATAGTGAATCATTCTGCTCATCCAAAATACTATAGGTGGTACATAACTTATTGATTCTAAATGCAAGGTATCAAGGTATCAGGTTGGTTCAACTAAGCATGATAAGCCTATACAGTTGGGAAGCTAAGACAAAATCCTTTTGTTCACTCATGACCGATTACAACCAAAGTTTATACTCGCTACTAGTTTGAAATTGATACTTAAAAACTTCTAATTTACTTTTGTAGTTCTGCCTATTAATTGGAATAGCTGAGAGCCAATATTTCATGTATTTCTTTAGGATTCGACCCCAAAATTTGTTGGGTTACTACATTTCATAGTGACTGTATCATCTTTTGAGAGGATGTGTAGCTTGGACATCACCAAATTTTAGCGTCATTGCTAGGGAATGTGGTTTTGATTTGGGAATAGAAGTGTTATAGTTTTCAGTTATTTCTTTTTGTTTTTTTATATTTGGGTATACACCATTATATGCCTAGCACAAAGAATAGAGACAATACCTTACTCCCAATGATACTAAATCCATAGATAATCCTACAAACACCTAGTCGGATTGTGGAACAGAAAAGAGATAATAACCTTGAGGGGGTTTGCAATGTTGTACCATCCCCTGCTCCCGAAGGAGTAAAGGAAATTATTAATCAACAGACTGGTGAGCTCTTAGACCAAACTAAAAATGAGAGGAAGGAAATGGATGAAGCTTATCAAGTTGCTCAAGAGGTAGATCTAGATGAGTAGAGACAAAAAGCAGACCACCAAGCATCATTCGGTGGAAACTAGAACATAGTTAGAGGTGCCCGTGTTCAAGTGATCCCAACATATCGGTATGTGCAACCATATAGTGATGATCAAGAAGATCTAGGATACATTAAGCCGGTAGAGACTGGAGCCATTATTTATTCTATTTTACCCCAAGCATCAAGTTTGATATAACAAGCACAATGATCTAGCTCTTAAATCTAAATCGTGTATTTATGGGTTAGCATGCACATAATACAGATATGCACCTTGCTAATTTTATTAGGATATAAAGTTCATATACCATTCCATGGGTGAATCAGGAAGAACTTAGACTGAGGTTGTTCCCTTTCTCACTCACAAGAGAAGTATCTTTATGGTTTAGGGAATTGCAAAGACTATTTATCACTACATGGAAGAAGTTGCACGGGAAATTCTTGAACCAGTTCATTCCTCCATCTATGTTGTTGTAGCTCAAGGATGAGATTTATAATTTTAGGTAGCTGCAGTCAAAATCTATATACGAGGAATGGTTGAAGGTTAAAAAGAAGTTGAGTATGGTTCCCAACCATCAAATACCATGGATGAGCTTATTAGAGATATTTCACAAAGCTTATGAGTCAAAATTAGAGGAGGAAATAGACTATATGGATCATCAGTTGGTGCATTTTTGAGCCCAAGGGTAAAAGAACCAAGGTCAAAACTACTATGAAAGATATAGAGACAGTAGTAAAGAGCGAGATAGTGAATTAAGAAAAAAGATGACTACAGAGAGAAGGGAGATAGGTATATTTTTCTAGGAAATATAGACTTTGAATCAAGAATAGAAGAGATCTTGACTAAGCTGGTGAAGGGTCAAGCAAATCATGAGGTCCTCCTTTAGGAGATTAAGGCTGAAATTTTAGGGTTGACCCAAAAGGTCAAATCTCATGCCACTGCTATCAAGCAGTTAGAGCACTAGTTTGGGTAGATATCAGCAACTCTCAACTACAGGTAGCCAGGTACCCTTTTAAGCAACACTATGCAAAATCCAAAAAATAATAATCATGTTCTTTCCATTTCTATGAGGATTAGTATTACTAATATAGATCCTTTACTACCTATTGCGAAAGCTGTTGATAATGAGAAACCTGTTAAGGAGTTAGAAAAGTAAATAAGTGGTGATGATGCAATTGCTATGGAAAGAGGTAAGGGTCTAGTTGTTGAGCAAGGAATAAGAAAAATTTTAAGACTGCCCCCACTTTTTCCACAACGATTAAAGTAGAAAAAGTGGAAGGAAAATTCAAGTAATTTATTGAGATGATAAAAGAGTTGTGCTTAAATATTTCTCTTCTTGAGGGGTTGCAGAAGATGCCTGGATATGCTAGGTTTATGAAGCAGTTGGTCACAAAGAAGAAAGGAGATACAATTAAGGATGTTAATGGATTGCACGACTATAGTACAATCCCTACAAGGTCTTTCGCTAAAAAAAGTATGACCCCAAGCATTCACTATACCATGTTCTATTGGGTCATCTTGATTTTCCAAAGCCTTAGGTTACTTAGGAGCTAGCATAAATTTGATGCCGCTGGTAATATTCAAGAAATTAGGTTTGAAACCTCCAAAACTGACTTTACTGCAATATTAATGAATGACCACATGGTGAAGAAGCCTGTTGGCATTTTGTTTGATGTAACTGTGAGAATAGATAAGTCCAACCGATATGAACGTGGTATCGGTGATTGATTATATTGATGACCCTGGAGTATACTCCTTTGGGTAACTTGATGAATTCTAAGTAATCAAGATACCCCATCATACTGTGACATTAAATCAAGCGCTACATGGGAGGCAACCCATGGTCTTGTTGGTGAAGTCTAAGAAACCAACGTAGCCACATCGTGCCACAACATCAAATCAAGTTCTGAGTGGAAGGCAACTCATTATTTTAGTTTTCACATTTTTGTTATTTTAATTTTGTTGGTTTTTAGCTTATGAACTTTCCCAAAATATGGTAAAACTCCTACATTCATCAAGTTACAGGTAAGGGAATCGTGTAATCAACCTACCATGGTTAAAAAATCCCACACGAGCCAGGTAAGTTGAGAAATAAATTGAAAATCTAAAATTTTTAGAATAAAAAATAGAAAGTTATCAACTTTGGCACCTCATCATACTTATAGGACCAAAAATATAGGTTACAGAACCATAAGTAGTTGGAAAAATATCAAAATTCCTAGTTGGAATTGTAGAAAAGCAAGAAATTTTTTTTAACTCCACGCTTGCGCCCTACAAATGTTGGCCGTATGTGGCACTTATGGCCCATGCTTGGCCACATGTGGCAGGCACAAGTAGCTGTCGCTGCTAGGTCATGAGTGGGCCCAAATTTATATTAAAATTTTAAGCCCACAACCACTTATATAAGACCTAAAATAGCCCCCCATCTCTATTTAAAAATCCTTAGCCTCATTACAACTCATTTACGTCCTTAAAATTTCACTTTTCTCTTTGAATTCAAACTTTCCTCTTATAACATAAACTAACACCACACTTAAGTTAAGGCAAAATTGACACTTGTTTGAGATATGTCCCAACACACTAAAAAAAGTTCCAACTTTGGTTTTGCTTAATTTCTTCTTTGTTCACTTATGGATTTCAATAAAAATGTAACTTTCTCGGCTCCTAGTGGTTATGTATTGATTTATTTATCGTATAAAAAAGTCCATATGAGAATTCCTAATAAATATATATATATATATATATATTCTATCATGCATGTATGTAAGAGCCTTGAAGTAGCCTGAAATCATAATGAAGGGTCTTTTTTTGAATTAAATTATAAGGTTAGCCAATACTCAAAAGTTGAAATTGAAGGAGTAGAGTAGTACCACAAGTTGAGCATGTTTAGTTTGCATTGAAAATCATGATTTTTGATAGAGATGTTCACATTGGACTTATTGGGATTTTAAATAAGTTAAAGGGATGAGAAAATTGAGGAAAAATTCAAACTTTTTAAATTTTGAGTTTATCTTCAACTTTTGCAATCCCTCACTTTTGTTGGAAACTAACGACTAATCTTTCAGGTACACAAGTCACCAAAAGTTGCCGCGAAGAAGAAGGTCGATACATAGGGGAGAAGGGTAGAGTCTCCTAAGCCTAGTGGTTTAGCAAAGAAGAAATATTTAACAACATAGAGACACTACAATTAGGGTGACACATAGATTTACTAGAGGGCAGATGCGTCAGGCTGCTCAGTCATTTGCAGCCTGGCCATGGAAGAAGTCATCATGGATAACACCCCCATATATTCCACTATAGATGACAATGATAATGAGGGAGAGATAGATTCTGAGTTTACTCTATAAGTTGAAGCTCAGGTTCCCCAGTCTGAGGAGGGGTCCAAGGATTCATTTAAGGATATTGAGCAAGAGGAGTCATCAGCAGTACCCTAATTTGAAGAGGGTACTGCCTTTCATGAGCAGTAGTTAGATGTGCCCAGTATGAGAAGGTTATAGGGCTGGCTAACCATGATACACCAGTACAGTAGGGGTAGAGACCTACACCTACACATGTCATGGAAGCACCTCCGAGGTAATGTGTAAATGATATGTTGGTTGTTTATAATATGATAGTCATATCTCTGATATTGATAGGCCTAATAGGCTTATTTATGAAAAGCGCTGGATTTTTTTATCAAGGATTAGTAGAGTATCACATTTGCGAACTTTATTTAATCCATATCAATTAGAGTGGATGACTAGACAACTTGGTTCTCATAGCTCACCTATGGTATGAGAGTTTTGTGCATCATACCGAGCTACAGTAAATCTTTCCATGCATAGATTACTAGGACCGATAAGGCACATGGAGTAGCCACTATATGATCATACACTTGTAAGGGGGTCTGAGTTGATCTCTCAGTAGAGACTATCCACCAAGTTATTTTTGGTCCAAATTTTATCACTCCCTCATCTATAGTTGTGTGTGACTACAAGTTGAGAGTCGCTTATGATGGACACATTATGTGAACGATTGAGCATAGATAAGAGAGGGTTGACATGGCTAGGTAGATAACTAGATATATTTCACCTTTGGATGATGCTACCCCATGGATTGATAGTCATGGTGTGATCTAGAAAGGTACGTTGACCTTTAAGGAAAGGTTTTTGTGGTTACTGATTAGATACTGACTATTCCCTATAGCTTCAGATAATTTGTTGACATACGAGGGAGAAGTCCTGGTTGCTAGTATGATGGCTAGATATGCTATTGATTTTATAGCCACTCTTTAGCATAAGATCTATGACGAAGAATTTAGGGAGATAACTAATCTGTCATTCCCTTTCATAATTTAGAAACTTTATAATGAGGCCAGTGTACCTATGATATTAGGAGTATATAAGAGGGTACGTGTGATAGATACTGCATATACAAAAAAATGAAGTATCTTGCATGCCTAGACCTTACAGGAGATCTAGAGAGCCTACTGCAATACCTCGGGTCTATACTGAGGGCCTATCAGTTTCCACAGAGCCTGGTGATGCACATGTAGGTGATGTGGACATTATTATTGATATGATAAAAGAGGAGCAAAGAGAGGCTCCAAATTTAATTACACTGGGTGAGGGTAAATCTGCCACCTCTTTATCATCCCCGATTGGCGTATCTTTAAAGGCTACTTGACCATCCACTATAGATCCTAATATAAGTATGATCACTATATATTGAGATTTCTTGTAGAGCTTAGTGGATATTTATAGGGCCACTGATGCTCGGTTGAGGATTGTCTAGACCAAGATGACTACCCTATATGGGCAGATAAGGTTTGGGTTCAGACTAGATCTGAGCAGGTAGAGGCTAAATGGCAGGCCGCATAGAGATCTGAACTGTCTGATCTATGTGTTGAATTCCAAGCATATCTTGATGAGTTTGAGGGATGGGCTACAACCCAATTTACAAAGAAAGATGCATCGAATCTAGCCCAGATGAGGGAGGATATTGATATTTTCGATGAGCAGAGGTATGCTCTATCAGAAAGAGCCATGTAGAAACCTCTCCCTCAATTATAACCCCAGTGGTTTAGATATCACCTTCACAGGCATTGAGATAATTTGATTTCTTCATGGAGGATGATGATGACGTCCTATTAGTTTTGGCCAAGAAAGTTCACATAGGAGACTTCCAGGATCTTGATGTGCCATATGACCAATTCGTTAGAAGGTCCAAACATGATTTGATTGAGACTGTAGTCATTGATAGGTAGAGGCATATAGAGATAGCCATAGGTGGATCATATAGTAATGCCAGCTCATATGCCCCCATTGGGATTTTCATGACACGGATGGTTAGCATGTCCCAGATATGTTCTTACTTCATTTTGTTTTGTACTATTTTTGCAGATTGAGGATAGTTCATAATTTTTTAGTTTGGGGTGAGATATACCATAGCTGCCGCAAGTTTTTATTGTCATCCTTCTTTTCCTATCGGTTATGGTATAATTGTAGAATCGGCATGCCTAGGATAATTTGTGTCATATTTTGTTTTTGTGTAAACAGGAGATTTTTAATTATTTAAGAAAGTTATCATGTTTTTATAGATTTAATAAAAATGATACCCCTAAAAAATGTGTTTTAGAACTACGTGAATATTTATATATGTGAACATTGATGATCTTGTTATGGCATTAGGATTAGGTACATGAGAATCACTTGCTAAATATTTCATGAATTGGATAGGTAGTAGTTGGTAATATTAACTCTGTGCAATATGTGTGTGATATTCTACTTAGTTCACTTTGTGTGTTATATCCAGAACTTGCGCGGTTAGTCTTTCCTAGATTGTAGTATAGTCAGTTAGGAAAGGATCGTAGGTTATTTTTTATTTTAGTCCACTTTTAGCCGAAATGACCTTCCCTATGTGAAATAGTATCCCTGGATCTATGTTTTGAGCTTATAGCCTATTTTTATTTGTTTTCACCTATTCACCTTCCCATTTATATTATAATGAACTTGTTTTGGCCTTGGTCTTTCTTGGACATTATGCACCTTAACTGAGGAAAAATACCTAACTTAAGGGTGACTATCATAGGGTGTGTAGTGTAAAGTCGGTATGTAGAAGGGTAAAATAAGATAAAAGGTTAGTAGGGTTGGGTGTGTTAGGAAAAGAAAAAATATAGAAAAAGAAATATTGTGAAAAAACTTAAAAAGAAAGAATAAAGAACCCCATCCAACCCGAATGTGCATTAAAGAATAAAAAGAGAGAAATAAGGGTGGAATAAAAGGAAATTGGCTACTAAGTGAGACCCCGAGGATAGTGTAGTTCAAAGGAGGCTTAGTCACTTGATATGTCCATAGGTACTATACTAGCCCCCAAGCCTACATTACTAGTTGAGAAAAGTCATATAGTGATCCTAACTTGACTGTCTGAAAACTAAGGTCAAGCCTATGGTATTTGATGAACATTGCTTGGAACTTCTCCTCTAAGTGTGAGTGTCTCTTGACCATCCCTACATTGACATGCATGATTTCATATGAGTGAGTGGGATTTCTATGTTGTGAGGGAACTTGATTCATATTGCTAGCTAATTGCTTATTTTGGGTAGTGTAACTTGTATATATGAGTGGTTGTCTGTTGCTAATGTAATGCCATACCTTGATCCAATAGTGTCATATTGTTTTTCCTCATGTTCATACATAGTTGGTTTTGAAAAGTGAGATTAGAGGAGGTGTTGTGTTTTGATCTTAAAGTGTTGATTGACTGCCTTGAATAGCTTAGATTCTCCTAGTTAAGCATTGTCTTTGTTTTGATGTGTATTTTTTTTGGGTACATGCAAACGTTCTAAGTTGAGTTTGTTGATATGCAATAGAAATATAATACTTTCGACACTTAAAACTATGAAAATATGTAAGTTTCTGAGGTTGTTTTGTTAGATATGATGCATTTTGGGTATGCTTTTCAGGAAATCATCTTTTGGATGCTAAGTTCGTGAAAAGGATGAAAAAAGGTGTTTTGGCTACTTATTGGAGCAATTATGGATGTTTGGGACACTTTCTGGTTTGTTCTTGATCAAACCATGTATGGGAATTGAAGAAGTACTGAAAAGATGAATCCCAACACTCGCTAAGTCTACATGTAGGCAAAGTAAGGGTAAGAAGTCCAAAATCCCAAGAGCTAACCACTAGGACTTATTTGCCCTAGCACTTATGGTCACCACTTGTGCCAACACACCTGTGTAATGCCTTGAGTTTATGCACTGGACGTCATAAAGTGCTTACGACGATGAAGGATCACAAGCTAACCCATGACTGGTATTTGCTGCGAACACTGTATAATAATACTGAAAATATGTGCGAAAGTTAGGCTGAAAATGCCATAAGGTTCATAAACTAAAAATAAATACTGAATACTTATAATATACTGAAAGTACTGAACATATGTTTGATGTAATCTACTTTGAAAGCCTCTAACTATCTAGAAGTAGAGTTGATGGGATAAGTCCCAACTAACTCCAACTACTGAACATACTAAATTTTTTGAAATGCTGAAGTAAAATAATATCCTTGATGGATTAGGACTCACTATTAAATCTGTTGCTGATATCCTGAGCTGCATAGTTTGATTAGGAACCCGTGCGTCTGAACCTATGATATGAGACATCATAGCACAAAAGAGTGTATGTGTTAATACGTGAAATGTACTGGTATGCTAAGTGAGGTAAGGCTTATATACATGGGTTCATATTCATCAGATTATAACTGACTGAATGAACATCATGACGTAATTGAATGAGTGTACATGAAAAACTATAACTTCTGAATATACTTAACATGTATTATTGCGCATGTAGCAATACATCATGTATCTGAGATTAAGCTGAAACTGAGAACTAAATTCTAATGGCTGAGTAACTGATGACTGGTAGCGATGATTCTATAGAACTGATAGAGTTCTTTACTGAATACTGAGACTAAAACTATAACTGTGGGAGTGTTCAACTAACCAACATACCCCGATATAGACTGATTTGGTGTCAACCTATGAACCCATTTGGAAGGTTGTTAGCACCTTTCCATAGGATACTAACAATGTTGGGTCAACCCTAATCTGGTAGAAATACTCATAAAATTTATATATGATGGCGTCAACCCTAGTTTGGAAAGAGGATGACTTACCCTACGCTGGCTACGTAGTTCTGTAATGCAGGGACTACTACTAAGGGTCAAACTCTCTACTGGAAGGAATGCACCCATCCCTGGGTTACCTCGGTGTTAAATCTTACTCCTAACTGAATCGACACTAAACTGATTTCTAGACTGTACTAGGCTTGACTGAACTGACATTGATCGCGGTGATTGACTGAACTGGACTGAGTTAACTAAGTTCTATTGACTGACTAAGTACTACTGTTTATGACCTTTACTGGGATGATTCTATAACTACTGCAACTAAGTAAACAACTAGATTTCATGTAATAAAT
Organism: Capsicum annuum; assembly: GCF_002878395.1. Lineage (NCBI taxonomy): Eukaryota > Viridiplantae > Streptophyta > Magnoliopsida > Solanales > Solanaceae > Capsicum > Capsicum annuum. Next base: position 149,765,492 of record NC_061121.1, on the reverse strand, counting down.
ACCCTCAGGACTCGATATCATAATTGAAAACATAGCAAATCTTAAAAGCATAACAATAGTCAATTGTTCATAATTCATTCACTAAGACATTTTATCAAACATTTGGAGGCAATGAACTTGTACATGAATGAAAACATATGCTAACATGTCATGATTACACTATTCAATCCATATTGACATTCAATCAAACACTTAGGGAGCATGATTGTGATACATGAAGAATCAACATATAGGGCATCATAACTTCAACATGTAACTTACAAATTTAAGGGTTTTGACATGAGAGATTCATAATTCAACACACATGATTACATAATTTCATATAAATCATAAAAGATCTTAACTTGAAATCTATACAACAACACAAACAGGAGCATAATTCAATTCATAACATGGGAATCATAATTCAAAATTTTGAAAAGGTTTCTTGAACTCGAAGGGTGGAAGGAGACCAAAGGATGAACACCTAACATAACTTGATTGTTGATTTCATGAAGATTACTATGGATTTCTTAGAACTTGGACTTGAAATTGAAGAAACTAGGGCTTTGTTCTACTGAGGATTTTGTGAACAATGAATGTAATTTGCCCTTTTGGGAGCTTAATTTCATGTTTCTCCTAAAATGGAAGAGGAGAAAAGGATCTAATTGTCCTTGAATAGTCGTAATTAAGTGAGCAAACTATGACTAGCAGTATGGAAGGCGATGCACCGCGTTTATGGTGTCGACACGATTGCTAACGCACTGCATAGATGGTGTCGATGCGATAGCCAATGTGATGCATTAAGACTGCGTTGGCTTGCTATTTTGGACACCCAAACATGACTCAATCAATGTCCAAAAATTTTGAAACTCACCCAATATGACCAATTGACATCCCTGGTCATGAATCAACTTAAGAATAGACATTCTTAGGTTATAAGGATCGAAAATAAGATAATCCAATTATGAAGGCTAAAAATGCTTCTAATTGTAAACACTTAGCTGAATTTTTTTCTAAGTCTAGGACCTCTTTTGGCATGCTATATAGGACTGAAATGACTAGGATTTTCAGGGTTTTACAATATTTCCCCCTTGGGAACATTCGTCCTTGAATGAGACTGATTGAACTGAGAGGAACTGAGGAACTGTACTCATATTGACATGCATGACTGAATTCAGGAGACATGACACATGACTGAACTATTTCATGAATACATAAATGATATGAGAATGCTATGCAGCTATAACAGATCATGGAATAGAGTAAATCTAAGAAAGGTTGTTACCTTAGGCAGAATCTGAGTTTTTGGTGAAGAGGTGAGGGTCCTTGGTTCATATCTCTACTTCTGCTTCCCAAGTAGCTCCCTCAACGGACTAATTTCATCAAAGAACTTTAACCAAAGGAATTTCTTTGTTCCTTAGTCTATGAATCTAACGATCAAGGATTTCGATGAGGACTTCCTCATAAGAGAGATTGTTCTAAATATATACACTCTCTATGGGGACTACAACTGTTGAGTCACCTATGCACTTCTTTAGCAAGGAGACATGAAACATTGGGTTCAGTGATGCTAAGTCTACAGGTAACTCAAGCTTATAAGATACCTTTCTGAAATGACTTAGAATCCTATAAGGACCAACATATCGGGGACTGATTTTCCCATTTTTACCAAACGTCTTCACCCCTTCATGGGAGAGATTTTCAAATACACATAATCACCAATCTCAAATTTAAGGTCTTTCCTTCTCACTTCTGCATAAGATTTCTGTTGGCTCTGGGCTACCTTAAGCCTCTCCTAGATCAACTAGACTTTCTCTAAAGCATCAAACACTAAGTTTGGCACCACTACTATGGCCTCACCTACCTCAAACCAACCAATCATAGATCTACATCTTCTCCTATAAAGATTCTCAAACAGAGCCATCAAAATACTCGAATGATAGCTATTATTATACGAGAACTCAATTAAAGGTTAGTGATCATCCCAACTACCCTTAAAGTCAACTACACACGCTCCCAACATATATTCAAGGGTCTGAATGGTCCTTTATTCTTAAATGCCTATCTAAGGGTGAAAGGTTGTACAAAGGTGGACTTAGGTACCAAGACCCTTTTGGAAGGCTTTCCAAAATTGAGAGGTAGACTGCATACCTCTATCTAAAATGATGGAAAATGGGACATCGTGCAATTTGACCAACTCTCTAACATACAGCTTGGCATAATCTTTAGTTGACTAAGAGGTATGAACTGGTAAGTAGTGGGATGATTTAGTCATCCTATCTACAATAACCCAAATCGAATCATGCTAACGATGGGCACTAGGAAAACCCATCACAAAGTCCATGTTCACTTCCTCCCACTTCTAAGTGGGAATATTTAACTCTTGCATAGACCCACTAAGCTTCTAATGCTCAATCTTAACCTGCTGACACATACAACACTAAGCTACAAACTCTGCAATTTCTCTCTTCACCCTACTCCTCTAACAGACTTCCCACAAGTCGCAGTACATCTTAGTGGCCCATAGATTAATCGAGTAATGTTCACCATGCTCTTTTACAAGAATTCACTGCGTCACACCATCCACACATAACACACATAATCTACCCTAGAAATGCAACACACCATGTTCCCCTTAGGAAAAAACCTTAACCTTTTAGTCTTTGGCTGACTCTTTCAGCTTAACTAAACTGGCATCCCTGTCCTACTTTTCTTTCACCTCAAAAACCAAAGATGATTCCAAACTATTCTGCCCCCAAACACTACTTTTAGCCACGTTAACCAAATGGACACCTAGTTTGGCAAGCTAATGAATTTCCTGTACTAACTTATTCCTACCATTCTCAATGTGAGCCCATGGATAACCGACTGAGGGAATCTGCCACTACATTGCCTGGCCTGGATAATATAGAACACTCATCTCATAGTCTTTCCACAGCTCTAACTACCTATTCTGACACAAGTATAGGTTTTTCTACGAAAACAAATACTGTAGGGTTTTGTGGTCTATGAATACATCAACATACACCCCATACAAATAGTGCCTCCAAATCTTTAAGGCAAACACAACAGCTGTTAATTCAAAATTATAGGTGGGATAATTCTTTTCATAGGGCTTAAGTTTTCTAGAGGCATATATGACAACCTTATCCCTCTACTTCAAAATACACCCCAAGCAAACTCTGGAAGCATCCCAATATACAACAAATATGTCGAAACTATCGAGCAAAGTAAAAACTGGGGCGGTAGTGAGTCGAGTCTTCAACTCCTAAAAACTCTTCTTACAAGAGTTTGACCACTGGAATTTAACTCTCTTCTGAGTCAATCTGGACATGGGAGATGCAGTTGACGAAAATCCTTCAACAAACTATCAGTAATAGCCAAGCAAACGTAAGAAAATCTTGATATCTGATAGAGAGATAGGTCTGGGTAAGTTTCTCACTGCTTTGGTCTGCTTAAGGTCAACTTTAATGCCATCATCGGAAACTATATGGACAAAGAATGATATTGACCTTAGGAAAATATTCACATTTATTGAATTTGGTGAATTGATACGCTCTGAGAGTCAGTAATACTATTCTTAGATGGTCTGCGTGATCATGTTCACTACGAGAGTAGACAAGAATGTCATCAATGATGACTATGATGAACATGTTCAAGTAATACTTGAACACGTGGTTCATCAAGTCCATGAAAGCTACTGGGGAATTGGTAAGACCAAATGACATGAATAGAAATTTGAAGTGACCATACCAAGATCTCAAAGCTATTTTTGAAATGTTATATTTTCTGACTTTGAGCTGAGGATAGGCTAATTTGTGGTCTATCTTAGAGAAGTAACTGGAACCCTTAAGTTGGTCAAATAAGTCATTGATTCTAGGAAGTAGATACTTGTTCTTGACTGTGACTTTGTTCAACTGATGGTAGTCAATACAAATTCTATGAGAACTATCTTTCTTACATACGAATAGAACTAGTGTGCCCCACAGGTAGATACTGGGTCTGATGCATCCCCTATCTAGGAGATCCTTCAACTATTTATTAAATTATTTAAGTTCAGCTGGAGCTATTATGTATGGTGGTACAGAAATAGGTTGAGTATCAAGAAGAAGGTCTATTTCAAAGTCAATTTCCCTTTCGGGAGAAACTCCAGGAAGATCTTCGGGGAACACATCTAAAAATTCACTTGGTACTGGAACTGACTCAAGATTAGGAGCCTTGGAATTAGAGTCTTTGACTCATACAGGATAATTGACACACCCTTTGGATATCATTTTTCACACTCTAAGGTATGAAACAAGCTGACCCTTAAGTGTTGAGGTACTGCCCTTCTATTCTAGGACAGGTTCATTCGGGAATTGGAAATGGACAACTCTATTTCTATAATAAACTAAAGCATAGGATGAATTAAGCCAATTTATGCAGAGAATGACACAAAAATCCATAATCTCTAACTCTACTAAGTATGCTGAAGTAACTTTCTGATACACTATAATCAGACAATTCCTATATATTCGCCAGTCTACGTATATCACCCTGATTTTCTAAACCGGAATGCTACATGACGCTTATGACCTTAAAGGACAATAAGTTAACCTATGATTGATATCTGTACCTGTACACTGCATAATATACATACAAAATATGGAAAACATGAATAATAGGCCATAAGGTTCAACGGAATAAAATATCTGACAAATCATAACATCCATATGGGGTAACAAATACCCAAAACAACTGAAGTTTAAAAAAAATCTAAACTAATATAAAATCCTCTAAATACTGTCTGAGTAAAGAGTTGAAGGAACATGTATCCAACTAACTAGGAAAAATGAAAGATAATCGAAGAAAATAAATAAAGTCAAACCATATCATCCTCGAATGAAGAGGACTCACAACAACTCTCTATACTGAAATGTGACTGCTACTACTGATCTGGAACTCATGGCTCTGAACCTATGGTGTAACATAAACAAAAACACCATAGTGCAAATGCATCAGTACAATTGAAAGTACTGAGTATATGAGTGAGGTAGGCTATATGCAAAAAAGCTTATATGCATGAGTAGTGCTAACTGAATGACTAATATGAACGTGAGAGTGCAAACATACATATATAGTAACTAAGATCATAAATTCATGATATCTTGATCTATGAGCTAATGCATGGTTTATTGATATCTAACATCACTAATACTGGGATTTCTTATAAGATGGATGACTGTGTTTGACAGTCCTAAATCTTATGGAACTACCTGAGTTCTGTACTGTAATTGAATTAACTATATCTGATAGTCCTAGTATACTAAAAATCTGAAGAACTATCAGAGTTCTTTTTAATAAGATTGAGACTGAAACTGTGGGAAGTAGTTGTTTAAACGACATGCCCCAAATACACTATAATAACTGAGCTGGGGTCCGATCTATGCCATGATTGGAAGGGTACCAATACCGCACTAATGGTAAGGACAAGCTGTTAGTGAGCCTTATCTGGCAGGTTACTCTAATGAGAATGGTGGGACCCTGTTCTGACAGGTCAAATCACCTCATCAACCCTAATATGACACGTTAAGATGTCTCAACCTACGCTGGCTACATAGTTCTGAAACATAAGGATAACCGCTAAGAATCATGCCCTTATCTGGCAGGTGAGTTCCCATCCTTTGGTTTACTTGGTGCTAACTTCTACTCCCATCTAAAGAGATTGAACTTGATTAACTTACTGTACATGGACTGAGTAACTAACTTCTATTGACTGACGAAATAGTACTATTATCTGAGAATTAACTAAGATCATAAGATTTCTGAGATTTCCTGAGTCACATAACTGTCTGAGTTCTATAGATCACGGCTTGACTGAGAATATCATGATAACATAACATGGATCTAGGCACATCTATATTTTTTGGGTATAAGTACCCCCAAGACTCAATTGAAGGAAACTGACACCCATGACTGGCTTGATCATAAGAATAGAGTCCACAATTCATAGTATCATAAGTAGGGGATTTCATACTACACTTGGTTCTCAACATCATATACATGGAAGGGGATACGCACAACATATATATTCTGGCTTTGCTTCATTATCATGCTCATTCCATATCACAACAATAACATACAACAATAACGTGGAGTTCATATGGAGTCATAAAGAATAGAACATGGGCTCGTCATTTAAGCACTATTAAGTCATAAGAACATAGATTCTATCATTCATGGCATTTTATCAAACACCTTAAATGCACAACTTTGGGAATAGGTGTACTTATCAATCTGACAATCTTAATCCATAAAAAATTCATAGTTTTCAACTAACCTACTCACATGCTTCATGAAAAACATATTAGGATACAACCTTGAATCTAAACAACAATCATCAACATGAATATAGTCATAACACAAAAAGGAAATCACAATTTATAATTTAAAACATGATTTTTGATCTCCATGGATGAAAGGGATCCATGGGTGAACACTATGCATACCTTAGTGATTGAATCTTCAAAGAGATCTAACGTTTCTGAAGGTTCTTGAAGAAATTCTTAGGCTTGCTCTTGATTTTTTTGACTAGGGTTTAACCTCTTTGAGAGAGAATTTTCTTGTTCTTGAGAAGATGATCTTGAGAGGAAACCCTAATCTTATGGTTGAGAGTGTATGGGAGAGCTTTTTGAGATGTTTAACTAAAGAGAAGGAAAGATAATACGCTTCTTGAGGGTTATAAGTCGTGAGAAGTGATGGAAAAAGACCAAAATACCCTTAATAAACTGCTTTCTAGTTGCTAAAAATCTAAGGTTGAGGACATTCGTGACAAGTCGTCTAGCTGGTGATAAGTAGTCATAAAATGTCTTCATAAAAGGGTGAAATCTTGATTTTCTAGTTAAGGTTTATGATATTGGTGACAAACCATCATGGGCGTGAAGAATTATCAAAAAACGTCGTCACTAGGGGTGGAAATCTGCCTAGGGCTGATTACATTGGTGATAAGTTGTCACGCTTATGATAGCTTATCACGAATGTTGCCACTCAGTTTCCCATCCTGACATACTGGAGTAAAATGTGCATCTCTCCTAGTTACAATATCGGATTTAGGCGAAATTGGTGTCATTAGAAAGATAATTCAATTATATATCTTTTGGTGGGTAATGAGATTAGAAATATATAGAATAATGAGAGATATTCTCACTTGAAGTTGAATATACTAATATCCTTCACAAGAATTCAATAGGTAAGGAAATGTTTTGATTCGCCTATTAACTATGACACTTTTGAGGCCTTAATATGAATTAACCTTGATAATAACACTAAGAAAGCAATAAAAGTTTATTACTCATGAGTTCAAAGCATGATCCTAAAATGTCTGAACTTTTGGGATATTACAATATCTCCTCTTTGGGAACATTCATCCTCGAATGGGACTGACTAAGCTGAGATTACTAATATACTAGCCTTACTTAAGTGATACAACATCGGAAATATGATGACATGACTGACCTGAATGATAAGCTGAATATATCTGAACATACTAAACATGCATATTTGATGCATAAATAACAAGCTGAACTCATGCATATCTGATGCATGATTATGTAACTGAATTATTACATGTATGCATGACCGAATGCAATGATATTTAGTACCAAATTTGTAAATGGAATCCTGAATATGAAACTAAATAAGCTTAAGGAGAACTATTACCTTGAGCTTGATCTGAATTAGGGGAGAAGAGATGAGGATATTTGGTACACATATCTGCTTTTGCTTCCAAAGTAGCTCCCTCAACGGACTAGTTTCGCCAAATAAATTGGACTAAAGGGACTTCTTTGTTTCTCAGTCTACGAGTTTGATCGTCTAGAATTTTGACCAAAATCTTTTCATAAGAGAGGTTGTTTTAAATATCCATGCTCTGAGTAGGGACTACAACTGAAGGGTCACCTATGAACTTTTTGAGGAAAGAGACATGGAAGACTGGATGAACAGACGCTAGATCTTGAGAAAATTCGAGCTCATAAGCTACCTTGCCCAAGCGACTGAGAATTTTGAAAGGACCGACATATCAGGGACTGAGATTTCCCTTCTTGCCGAATCTCTTCACCCCTTCATTGAAGAGATCTTGAGATAGATAAAATTATCAACCTCAAATTCTAGATCCTTTTTACGAATGTCTACATAAGACTTCTATTAGCTCTGAGTATCCCAAAGTCTTTTTCTGATTAACTGAACCTTCTCTGAGGCATAAAACACTAAGTCAGGACCTATGACTAAGGCCTCACAAACTTCGAATTAACCGATTGGAGATGTGCGCCTCCTACCATAGAGATCTTCAAACGGAGACATCTAAATACTGGAATGATAGCAATTGTTGTATGCAAACTCAATAAAAGACAACTGGTCATCCCAACATCCCTTGAAATCAATTGCACATGCCCTTCGCATATCTTATAGAGTCTGAATGGTCCTTTCTACTTGACCATCTGTCTGAGGATGAAAAGCTATATTGAGATTAACTTGGGTACCAAGACCTTTTTGGAATGCTTTCCAGAAGTAAGAGGTGAATTGTGTACCTCTGTCTGAGATAATAGATAATGGAACATTATGTAATATAACCAAATCCCTGATGTAGAGTTTGGCATAATCCTCAGCTGAATAAGAAGTATGGATGGGAAGGAAATAAGCTGACTTGGTCATCCTGTCTACAATAACCCAAACTGAATCGTGCTGATGATGATTTTGAGGCAAACCCATCACAAAGTCCATGTTCACTTCTTCCCACTTCTAAGTAGGTATAGTGAACTCCTGCATGGAACCACTAGGTTTCTGATGCTCTATCTTAACCTGTTGACATGTAGAGCACTTAGCCACAAAAGCTGCAACACCTCTCTTAATCCCACACCACCAATAGATGTCCAGCAAGTCATGATAGATATTAGTGGACCCTAGATAAATAGAGTATCACGCACCATGTGCCTCTAAAATAACCCACTGCCTCAAGTTATCCATATATGGAACACAGATATGACCCTAAAAATAAAGGACTCGATCTCTCCCTTGGGAGAAAACCTCAACCTTCTGATCTCTGATTGAATCTTTTATCTTGACAAGGCTAGAATCCCTATATTTCTTTTTTTTACCTCCAAAACAAGAGATGATTTTGAACTATTCTAAACACATACACCACCCTACGAAGAATCGAGTAAACGAACACCTAGTCTGGCAAGATGATGGATTTCTTAAGCTATCTTCTTTTTGTTATCCTCAACGTGAGAAACACTTCCCATAGAGAGTCTACTGAGAACGTCGGCCACAACGTTAGCCTTGCTCAAATTGTAAAGGACACTCCTATTATAATCTTTCAAGAGATCTAACTACCTTCTCTGACAAAGATTGAGATCTTTCAGGGAAAGGACATACTGAAGACTCTTATTATCTGTAAAGATATCTATATAAACTCTGTATACATAATGCCTCCAAATCATCAAGGCAAATACTACGATTGCTAACACAAGACCATGAGTAGGATAATTCTTCTTATGGGGTTTTAACTTTCTGGAGGCATAGGCTATGACCTTACAAAAATGAGTGAAGACACAACCTAGACCCACTCTGGATATATCACAAAAAACTATGAACCCATCTGAACAATCTAGAATAGATAGAAATAGAGCTGAGGTGAGTCAAGTCTTCAACTCTTGAAAACTCTTCTTGCAAGAATCTGACCACTAAAACTTGACCTTTTTTGAGTCAATCTAGACATAGGGGATGCAATAGAATAAAATCCCTCAACAAACTGTTTGTAATAGCCAGCGAAACCCAAGAAACTCCTGATATCGGATGGAGAGATAGGGTGAGGCCAGTTTCTTACCACTCGAATCTTTTGAGGATCTACTCTAATGCCATCACCAAAAATAATATGGCTAAGGAATGCTACTAACCTTAGCCAAAACTCGGACTTACTTAATTTGACAAATATCTAGTGATCTTTAAGGGTCTGAAAAACAATTTTGATATGGTCTGCATGATCGCCCTCTGTGCGGTAATAGACTAGGATATCATCTGTGAAGACTATGATGAACATATCCAAGTGCTTCTTGAATACACAATTTATCAAGTCTATGAAAGTGGCTGGGGCATTTGTAGGACCAAAGCATATGACAAGAAACTCAAAGTGACCATACCGAGTACAGAAAGCTATCTTAAGGATGTCACATTCTCTAAATTTGAGTTGATATTAGCCTGATCTGAGGTCTATCTTGGGGAAATAATAGGCACCCTGAAGTTATTCAAACAAGTTATCTTTTCTAGGAAAAGGATACTTGTTCTTGATCGTGACATTATTGAGCTGACGGTAATCAATGCACATCCTCAGAGAACCATTTTTCTTACGCATGAATAAGACTTGTGCGCCCCATGAGGAAATGCTGGGTCTAATGAATCCCTTATCTAAGAGATCCTTCAATAGTTTCTTTAGTTCTCTGAGTTGTACTAGTGCCATTCTATAGGGCAGAATAAAAATAGGCTGAGTATCTCGTATAAGATCAATGCCGAAGCTTATTTTCCTTTTGAGAGGAATGCCTGGAAGATCTTTGGGAAATATGTCTGAATACTCATTTACAACTGGGACTAATTCGAGACTAGGAGATTCAAAAACAGAGTCTTTAACATGAATGAGATGATAAGTACATCCTTTAGATATCATTTTCCTTGCCCGAAGGTAGGAAATAAGTTGACCCCTAAAAGATGAAGTATTACCTTTTCACTCTAGGATGGAGTCATTTAGAAACTAAAACTAAACTATTCTATTTTTGTAGTTGACTGTGGAATAACAGGAAGTAAGCTAATCTATGCAGAGAATGACATCAAAATCACTCATCTCTAACTCAACTAAATCTGCAAACGTGACTTTTTGAAATGTCATAACCGGGCAATTCTTGTATAGCCACCAAGCAATGATGGTTTTACCCACTAGGGTAGAGATTGAAAAGGGTTCGGCTAAAATTTTGAGATTAATTCCAAAATTGCCTGATATATAAGGAGTAACAAAAGACAAGGATGCACTTGGATTGGAAAAGTATAATTATGAACATGTAAAATCCATAACATACCTGTAACGACATTAGGATAATTTTCCTGATACTATCGGGTCTTAAGAGCATAGTGTCTATTTGGGCGTTGACCACTAGTAGCACTGGAAGTGGCATCCTACTGATTTGGGCAACCAGACTGGGCTGTGGAATGATTCTATTGACCCTGTAAACCTTACTCTGGACACTCTCTAACCATGTGTCCTGGCTTGCCACAACCAAAATAAACATTGCTACCAGCTCTACTGGTACCCTTGTGGTTCTTACCACAAGTCTGACACAGAGGGTTAGTTTGGGCACTATTAAAACTGCCATAAAACTTAGAGCTTGGTGCTAGATCTCAGTTGTCGTCTTTCAATTTTGGCACTGGGGAACTAGACAAAGAAGGAGATGAAACTGCTGGCTTAGGATAAAACTGTGAACGGTTTCCTCCTTTTGATTTGGGTTGAGCAAAACTGAAACTGCCTGACCTTGCTCTCTTGTTCTGCCTCTCCCTAGTCCTAATCATCTACTCTTCTATTTGCTGAGAATGGGTTATGAGCCTGGATAAAGTCATATCTATTTACTACGCTATCATTCACCCCTGACACAAACTTGCTCATCTTAGCCCTGTTGTCTGCAACCACATAAGGGGCATATCTGGCTAACTGAGTAAATATGAGAGAGTACTCATTAACCATCATATTTTTCTACTTAAGGTTGATGAACTCTAGAACTTTTGTCTTCCTCAGCTCTTAGGGAAAGAATCTATCTAAGAAAGCTGTGACAAATTCCACCCACTCTGTAGGACCTGCATCCTCTAACCTCTTAAACTTCCACTGTTTGTACCAAGTGTGAGCAACATCCTGTAATTGGTATGCGGCTAACTCGACACTCTTACAAGAAGTAACTCCCATGATAACTATGACTTTCTTGACTTGGTCAATGAATTCCTGGGGGTTTTCATAAGACTTAGACCCAAAGAAAGATGGAGGGTTCATTCAGGTAAAGTCCTGAATCCTAGCTGTGGCTAAGTTGGCCACTGGATTGGCCAGAATAGTTGGTGGTCGTTTATTTTGGGCAGCCATAGACTGAGAAAGTAGGGTGAATGCAACCCTAAGCTCTGCATAAGAAACATTTTAGCCCAAAGGATCATCGAGATCAGGAGTTGGCTGGTTTCTTCTTATTTGAGGCATATTCTGAAATAAGATAAGAACGGATTAGACTGAGAGTTTAACTTGAGATCATAATTAGTAGCACATCCTAAATACTGAAAGAAGGGAACTATTCCTAAAACATATTATAGCCTTCTGCACATACATGTGGCGCGCAACACACCCATGTACAAGACTCTACTAGATGTGGCTTTCAGACTTACTCAGATAATATTGAACCTTAGTCTCTGATACCAATTTTGTAACTGCCTAAATTTTTGAACTGGAATGCTACATGGTGATTATGACCTAGAAGGACCATAAGCTAACCCATGACTAATATCTGTACCTGTACACTACATAATATATATGTAAAATGTGGAAAACATGAATAATAGGCCAAAAGGTTCAACAAAATAGAATATCTGACAAATTATAACATTCATTTGGGTAACAAATACCCAAAACAACTGAAGTTTGAAATAAATCTGAACTAAATCTGAAAGCCTCTAAATACTGTTTGAGTAAAGAGTTTAAAGAACATGTCTCCAACTAACTCCGTAAACTGAAAGATAACTGAAGGAAATAAATGAAGTCAAATCCTATCGTCTTCGAATGAAGAGGACTAACTACAAGTCTGTATACTGAAATATGACTGCTACTACTGATCTGGAACTCGTGGCTCTGAACCTATGGTGTAACATAAAAGAATGAACCATAGCACAAATACGTCAGTACAACTGAATGTACTGAGTATACATGTGAGGTAGGCTATAGGCAAAAAGGGCTTATATGCATAAGCAGTGCAAACTAAATGACTAATATGAACGTGAGAGTGCAAACATATATACACAGTAACTGAGATCATGAATACGTGATATCTATATCTATATGCTAATACATGGTTTATTTATATCTAAATGACTAATACTGGGGTTTCTGATAACATGGATGATTGTGTGTGATAGTTCTATATCTGATGGAACTACCTGAGTTCCATACTGTAATTGAATTGACTATATCTAACAGTCTTGGTATACTGAAATCTGAAGAACTATCTAAGTTATTTTACTAAGCTGAGACTAAAACTGTGGGAATTAGTTGTTTAACCAACATGCCCTAAATGCACTATAATAGCTGAGCTGGAGTCCAATCTATGCCCTGATTGAAAGGGGTCAATACCGCGCCACTGGTAAAGATAAGCTGTGAGTGACCCATATCTGGGAGGTTACTCTAATGAGAATGGTGGGACCTTGGTCTGAGAGGTCAAATCACCTCATCAATCCTAATTTGACACGTTAAGATATCTCAACCTATGATGGCTACGTAATTTTGGAATACAAGAATGACTGCTAAGAATCACGCCCTTATCTGGCAGGTAAGTTCCCATCCCTGGGTTTACTCGATTCTAACTTCTACTCCCATCTAAAGATATTGAACATGATTAACTGACTGTACATGGATTGAGTAACTGACTTCTGTTGATTGATAAAATAATACTATTATCTGAGAATTAACTCAGATGATGAGATTTCTAAGATTTCCTGAGTTATGTGACTGTCTGAGTTCCATAGATCATGGTTTAACTGAGAGTATCATGATAACATGACATGGATCTAGGCACACAACTATATTTTTTGGGTACAAGTACCCCCAGGACTTAATTAAAGGAAACTAACACACATGACTGACTTGATCATAAGAATAGAGTCCACAATTCACAATATCATAAGTAGGGGATTTCATACTACACTTGATTCTCAATATCTTATACGTGGAAGGGGATGTGCACAACATGTATATTCTTGCCTTGCTTCAATATCATGCTCATTCAAAATCACAACAATAACGTGGGGTTCATGTGGATTCATAAAGAATAGAACATGGGCTCGTTATTTAAGCACTATTAAGTCACAAAAACATTGATTCTATCATTCTTGGCATATTATCAAACACCTTACATGAACAACTTTGGGCATTGGTCTACTTATCAATTTGACAATCTTAATCCATCCAAAATTCATGGGTTTCAAGTAACCTACTCACATGCTTCATAAAAAAATCATCAATATATAACCTTGAATTTAAACAACAATCATCAACATGAATATAGTCATAAAACAACAAGGAAATAACAATTTATAATTTAAAACATGATTCTTGAGCTCCATGGATGGAAGAGATCCATCGATGAACACTACGAATACCATAGTGATTGAATCTTCAAAAAGATCTAATGTTTCTCAAGGTTTTTTACAAAATCCTTAGTCTTGCTCTTGATTTTTCTTGACTCGAGTCTAACCCCTTTGAGAGATAATATTCTTGTTCTTGAGGAGATGATCTCGAGAGAAAACCCTAATCTTTTGGTTGACAGTGTATAAGAGAGCTTTTTGAGATATTTAACTAAGGAGAATAGTAGATAATACGCTCCATGAGGGTTATAAGTCGTGAAAAGTGAAGGAAAAAGACCAAAATACCCTTACTAAACCGCTTCCTAGTTGCTAAAAATCTAAGGATGACAAAATTTGTGACAAGTCGTCAAGCTGGTGATAAGTCGTCATGAAATATCGTTACAAAAGGGTGAAACCTTGATTTTCTAGTTAAGGTGGACGACAATAGTGATAAGCCATCATGGGCATGACGAATTATCATAAAATGATGTCACTAGGGGTGGAAACTTATCACGAATGTCATCACTCAGTTTCCCAGCCTGACATGCTGGAGTAAAATGGGCATCTCTCCTTGTTACGATATCGGATTTAGGAAAAATTGGTATCATTGGAAATCTAATTCAATTATCTATATTTTGGTAGGTCATGAGATTAGAAATTCATAGAATAATGAGAGATATGCTTGTTTGAAGTTGACTATACCAATATCCTTCTAAAGAATTCAATCAGTAAGGAAATATTTTGATTCGTCTATTAACGAGGACACTTTTGTGGCCTTAATATGAATCAACCTTGATCATAACACTAATAAAAAACTAAAAATTTATTAATCATGAGTTCGAAGCATAATCCTAAAATTTCTAAACTTTGGGAGTATTACAATATCTCCTTCTTAGGAACATTCGTCCTCGAATAGGACTGATTATGCTGAGAATACTAATGTAATGGCCTTGCTTAATGGATGCAACATCTGAAATATATGGCATGACTGACCTAAATGATAAGCTGAATATATCTGAATATACTAAACATGGATATCTGATGCATAATTGACAAGCTAAACTAATGCATATCTGATGCATGATTACGTGACTGAACCGTTACATGTATTCAGGATCAAATGCAGAGATATTTAGTACAAAATTTGTAAATGGAATCCTGAACATGAAACTAAATAAGATTAACGAGAACTATTACTTTGAGCATGATTTGAATTGGCAGAGAAGCGGTGAGGATACTTGGTACGCATATCTGCTTCTGCTTCCCAAGTAGCTCCCTCAACGGACTGGTTTTGCCAAATAAATTTGACTAGAGGTACTTTTTAGTTCCTCAGTCTACAAGTCTGATAGTCTAGAATTTTTACCGAAATCTCTTCATAAGAGAGGCTATTCTAGATATCCATGCTCTGAATAGGGACTACAACTAAAGGGTCACCTATGCACTTATTGAGCAAAGAGACATGGAAGACTGGATGAACTAAAGCTAGATCTGGAGGAAATTCGAGCTCATCAGATACCTTGCCCAAGCGACAGAGAATTTTGAAAGGACTGACATATCGGGGACTGAGCTTTCCCTTCTTGCCGAATCTTCTCACCCCCTTCATAGGATAGATCTTGAGATAGATAAAATTATCAACCTCAAATTCTAGATCCTTTCTACTAATGTCTACATAAGACTTCTATCGGCTCTGAGTAGCTCGAAGTCTTTCTATGATTAACTGAACCTTCTCTGAGGTATCAAACACTAATTCAGGCCCTATGACTAAGGCCTCACTAACTTTGAACCAACCGATTGGAGATCTGTACCTCCTACCATAGAGAGCTTCAAACGAAGCCATCTAAATATTAGAATGATAGCTATTGTTGTATGCAAACTCAATAAAAAGTAAGTGGTCATCCCAACTTCCCTTAAAATTAATTGCACATGCCCTTAGCATATCTTCTCTAGTTTGAATGGTCCTTTCTACTTGACCATTTGTTTGAGGGTAAAAAGTTGTACTGAGATAAACTTAGGTACCAAGACCTTTTTGGAACGCTTTCCAGAAGTCAGAGGTGAACTAGGTACCTTTTTCTGAGATAATAGACAGTAGAACACTTTATAATCTGACCAACTCCCTGATGTAGAGTTTGGCATAATCTTCGACTGAATAAGAGGCATGGACTGGAAGGAAATAAGCTAACTTGGTCATCCTATCTACAATGACCCAAAGTGAATCGTGTTGGTGACGAGTTTAAGGCAAACCAATCACGAAGTCCATATTCACTTATTCCCACTTCTAAGTAGGTATAGTGAACTCCTGCATGGAACTACTAGGTTGTTGATGCTCTATCTTAACCTGCAGACATATAGAGAACTTAGCCACAAAAGCTGAAACATTTTCCTTCATCCCACTCCACCAATAGATCTCCCGCAAGTCACGGTACATATTAGTGGCCCATAGATGAAAAGAGTATCATGCACCATGTGCCTCTGCAAGAACCCACTGCCTTAAGTAATCCACATCTAGAACACAGAGACGACCCTGACAATGAAGGACACCAACTCCTCCTTGGGAGAAAACCTCAACTTTCTGATCTCTGATTGACTCTTTTATCTTGAGAAGCCTAAGATCCCTGTCTTTCTTTTCTTTCACCTCAGAAACTAGAGATAATTTTGAACTACTATGAACACATACACTACCCAATGAAGAATCGAGTAAGAGAACACCTAGTCTGGCAAGCTGATGGATTTCCTGAGCTATCCTTTTTTTGCTATCCTCAACGTGAGAAACACTACCCATGGATAGTCTACTGAGAGTGTCGGCCACAACGTTGGCCTTGCCTGGATGGTAAAGGACACTCCTATCATAATCCTTCAAGAGCTCTAAAAACTTTCTCTGACAAAGATTGAGATCTTTCTAGGGAAGGACATACTGAAGACTCTTATAATCTTTGAAGACATCTATATAAACTCCGTATAGATAATGCCTCCAAATCTTCAAGGCAAATACTACAGCTGCTAACACAAGATCATGAGTAAGATAATTCTTCTCATGGGTATTTAACTGTCTAGAGGCGTAGGTTATGACCTTACCATGCTGTATGATGACACAACCTAGACCCACTCTGGATGCATTACAATAAAATACGAACCCATCTGAACTATCTTGAAGTGCTAGAACTGGAGTTGAGGTGAGTCGAGTTTTCAACTCCTGAAAACTCTTCTTGCAAGAATTTAACCACTAGAACTTGACCTTCTTTTAAGTCAATCTGGACATAAGGGATGAAATAGAATAAAATCCCTCAACAAACCAGCTGTAATAGCCAGTGAGAACCTAAGAAACTCTTGATATTTGATAGAGAGATAGGGCAAGGCCAGTTTCTTACTGCTTTGGTTATCTGAGGATCTACTCTAATGTCATCGAAAGAAATAATATGTCCAAGGAATGCTACTGACCTTTGCCAAAACTCCCACTTACTAAATTTGGCGGATAGCTGGTGATCTCTAAGGGTCTGAAGAACAATTCTAAAATGGTCTTCATGATCTCACTCTGTGTGGGAATAGACCAGGATATCATCTATGAAGGCTATGATGAACATGTCCAAGAACTACTTGAACACACGGTTCATCATGTCTATGAAAGCGGAAAGGGTATTAGTAAGACCAAAGGACATGACTAGAAACTTGAAGTGACCATACCGAGTATGGAAAACTATCTTTGGGATGCCACATTCTCTAACTCTGAGCTGATAATAGCCTGATCGGTGGTCTATCTTGGAGAAATAACTGGCACCCTGAAGTGGTCAAATAAGTTATCTTTCCTATGAAGAGGATACTTGTTCTTGACTGTGACTTTGTTGAGTTGACAATAATCAATGCACATCCTGAGAGAACCGTCTTTCTTACGCACGAATAAGACTAGTGTGCCCCATGGAGAAATGTTGGGTCTAATGAATCCCTTATCTAAGAGATCCTTCAACTGTTCTTTTAGTTCTCTAAATTCTGCTGGTGCCATTCTGTATGGCAGAATAGAAATAGGATGAGTATCTCGAATACGGTCAATGTTAAAGTCTATTTCCCTTTTGGGAGGAATGCCTGCAAGATCTTTGGGAAACATGTCTTATTACTCATTTACAACTGGTACTGATTTGAGATTGGGAGATTCGAAAATAGAGTTTTTAACATGAACGAGATGATAAACACATCCCTTAGATATTATTTTCCTTGCCTGAAGGTAAGAAATAAGCTAACCCCTAAAATATAAAGTATTACCCTTCGAATCTAGGATGGTCTTATTTAGGAACTGAAACTAAACTATCCTATTTTTGTAGTCGACTATGGCATAGTAGGAATGAAGCCAATCAATACCAAGAATGACATCAAAATCAGTCATCTCTAACTTGACTAAATCTACTGATGTGGCTTTATGAAATATTATAATTAGGCAGTTCCTGTATATCTGCCGAGCTATGATGGTTTTACCCATTGGAATAGAGACTGAAAAGGGCTCTGCTAAAATTTCAGAACTGATTCCAAAATTGCTTGCTATATAAGGAGTAATAAAAGAAAAGGATGCACCGGGATCTGCAAAAGCATAAATATGAACATGGAAAATCTACAACGTACCAGTAATGACATCAGGAGAATTTTCTTGATCCTGTCGGGTATGAATAGCATAGAGTCTATTTGGGCGTTGCCCACTAGTAGCACTAGAAGTGGCACCCAACTGATTTGGGCGATCGAACTAGGCTGTGGAATGAATCTGCTGACCCTGCAGACTTTACTGCAGATACTCTCTAACCCTATAGCCTGGCTTTCCACAACCAAAACAAACATCTCTACCATTTCTAAAGTTACCCTTGTGGTTCTTACTATAAGTCAGACACAAGCGGTTAGTTCGGGCACTACTGACATTGCCCTGAGACTTAGAGCTTGGTGCTCGATCTTGGTTTCCGTCTTTGGATTTAGGAACTAGGGTACTAGCCAAAGAAGGAGATGGAACTACTAGCTTAGGATAAAACTGTGAATGGTTTCCTCCTTCTGATTTGGTTTGAACAAAACTAAAACTTGCTAACCTTGCTCTCTTGTTCTACCTCTCCCTAGTCCTAATCTTGTGCTCCTCTATTTACTGAAGATGGGTCATGATCCTGGCTAAAGTCATATCATTATTCAGCATCGCATACCTATACTCATTTACCATGTTATCATTCACGCTTGACACAAAATTGCTCAAATTAGCCCTGCTATCTGCACCTACATGAGGGGCATATCTGGCTAATTGAGTAAATCTGAGAGATTACTCTTTAACCATCATATTTCTTTGCTTGAGGCTGATGACCTCTAGAAGTTTTGCCTCCCTCAGCTCTTGGGGAAAAAATCTATCTAAGAAAGCCATGACAAATTCCTCCCACTCTATAGGACCTACAACCTCTAACCTCTCAGACTTCCACTGTTTGTACAAAGTGTGAGAAACATCCTATAATTGGTATGCGGCTAACTCGACACTCTGAGAAGAAGTAACTCCCTTGATGACTATGACCTTCTGTACTAGGTCAATGATTTTCTAGGGGTCTTTATCAGACTTAGAGCTAAAGAAAGATAGAGGGTTCATTTAGGTGAAGTCCTGAATCCTAGCTATGGATGAGTTGGCCACTGGATTGGACGGAATAGCTAGTGGCCGTTCATTTTGGGTAGCCAAAGACTGAGCAAGTTTGGTGAATGCGGCCCTAAACTCCGTATATAATTGTGGCGTACAACACACCCTTGTACAAAACTTTACTAGATGTGGATTTAAGACTTACTAGGACACTATTGAACCTTAGGATCTGATACCAAGTTTCTGAATGGAATTTTACATGGTGCTTATGACCCCGAAGGACCACAATCCAACCCATGACTAATATCTATACCGGTACATTGCATAATATGCATTTAAAATGAAAAAAACATTAACAATAGGCCATAAAGTTTAACTAAATAAAATATCTGACAAATTATAATATTCCTATATGGTAAGAAATACCCAATACAACTAAAGTCTAAAACAAATCTGAACTAAATCTAAAAGCCTCTAAATACTGTCTAAGTAAGGAGTTGAAGGAACATGTCTCCTACTAACTCTGTAAACTGAAAGATAACCGAAGAAAATAAATGAATTCAAATCATATCGTCCTTGAATGAAGAGGACTCATTGCAACTCTGTATACTAAAATGCAACTACTACTGCTTATCTGGAACTCGTGGCTCTGAACCTATGGTGTAACAAAAAAGAAAGCACCATAGAGAAAATGCATCAGTACAACTGAAAGTACTGAGTATATGAGTGAGGTAGGCTATATGTAAAAGGGCTTACATGCATGAGCAGTGCTAACTAAATGACTAATATGAACGTGAGATTGCAAACATTCATACATAGTAACTGCGATCGTGAATACGTAATATCTAGATCTGTATGATAATACGTGGTTTATTGATATCTAACATAACTAATACTGGGATTTCTGATAACATGGATGACTGTGTATGACAGTCCTAAATCTGATGGAACTACCTGAGTTCCATACTATACTTAAATCTACTATATCTAATAGTCATAGTATACTGAAATTTGAAGAACTATCTGAGATCTTTTACTGAGACTAATACTAAAACTGTGGGAGATAGTTGTTTAACCGACATGCCCTAAATATGCTATAATAGCTGAGCTGGGGTCCAATCTGTGCCCTGATTGGAAGGGTGTTACTATTGTGCCACTAGTAAGGACAAGCTGTGAGTGACAATTATTTGGCAGATTAGTCTAATGAGAATGGTGGAACCCTGGTCTGATAGGTCTAATCACCTCATCAACCCTAATCTGATAGTTTAAGATATCTCAACCTACGCTAGCTACATAGTTCTTGAACACAAGGATGACTGCTAAGAACTATGCCCTTATCTGGCAAGTGAGTTCCCATCATCGGGTTCACTTGGTGATAACTTCTACTCTCATCTGAAGAGATTGAACATGATTAACTGACTATACATGGACTGAGTAACTAACTTTTGTTGATTGATGGAATAGTACTATTATTCGAGATTAACTGAGATCATGAGATTTCTAAGATTTTTTGAGTCACATGACTGTCTGAGTTCTATAGATCATGGCTTGACTAAGAGTATCATAATAACATGGCATTGCTATAGGTACCCAGCTATATTTTTTAGGTACTATTACCCCCAGGACTCGATGGAAGTAAACTGACACACATGACTAACTTGATCATAAGAATAGTCAACAATTCATAATACAATAAGTAAGGGATTTCATACTACACTTGGTTCTCAACATCTTATACATGGAAGGGGATGCGCACAACATGTATATAATCGCGTTGCTTCAATATCATTCTCATTCTATATCACAACAATAACACACAACAAAAATGTGAAGTTCATGTAGGGTCATAAAGAATAGAACATGGGCTTGACATTTAAGCACTATTAAGTCATAAAAACATGGATTCGATCATTCTTGGTATTTTATCAAACACCTTACATGCACAACATTGGGCATAGGTGTACTTATCTAATTGACAATCATAATCCATCCAAAATTCATGGGTTTGAACTAATCTACTCACATGCTTCATGAAAAACACATCAAGATACAACCTTGAATCCAAACAACAACCATCAACATGAATATAGTCATAACACAACAAGGAAATCACGATTTATAATTTAATACATGATTCTTGAGATCCATGGATGAAAGGGATCTATGGATGAACTACGCATACCTTGGTGATTGAATCTTAAAAGAGATCTAATGTTTCTGATGGTTCTTGAAGAAATCCTTAGGCTTGCTCTTGATTTTTATTTACTAGGGTTTAACCCCTTTGGGATAGAATGTTCTTGTTCTTGAGGACATGATCTTGAAAGAAAACCCTAATCTTGTAGCTGAAAGTGTATGGGAGAGCTTTTTAAAATGTTTAACTAAAGAGAATGGAAGATAATATGCTTCTTGAGGGTTATAAGTCATGGGAAGTGAAAGAAAAACACCAAAATGCACTTACTAAACCTCTTCCCAGTTGCTGAAAATCTAAGGCTGACGACATTCGTGACAAGTCATCAAGCTTGTGATAAGTCATCACGAAATGTCGTCACAAAAAGGTTAAATCTTGATTTTCTGGTTAAGGTTGACGACATTGGTGATAAGTTGTCACGGGCATGATGAATTATCACAAAATTTCATCACTGGGGGTGAAAATCTACCCAGGGCTATCGACATTGGTGATAAGTCATCACGCTTGTGACAGCTTATCACGAATGTCGTCACTCAGTTTCCTAGCCTAACATGCTGGAGTAAAATGGGCATAACCCCTTGCTCCAATATCAGATTTAGGCAAAATTGGTATTGTTAGAAAGCTAATTCAATTATCCATCTCTTGGTGGGTCATGACCTCTGAAATTCATATAATAAAGAGAGGTATGCTCATTTGAAGTTGACTTTACCAATATCCTTCTCAAGAATTCAATCGGTAAGGAAATGTTTTGATTCGTATATTAACTAGGACACTTTTGAGGCCTTAATATGAATCAACCTTGATAATAAAACTACCAAAGCACTAAAAATTTATTTTTCAAGAGTTTGAAGCATGATCCTAAAATGTCTAAACTTTTGGGGTATTACACTATGATAGACTTACATACTGGGGTAGTGACTAAGAAGGGCTCTGTTTGGGTGTTGCCCCGTAGTGGCACTGGAAGTGGTACCCTACTGAGATGGGTGAACAGACTGAGCTAGGGGATGATTATGATGACTCTGTGAACCCACTTGTGGACACTCTCTGATCCTATGGCTTGGATTTCCATATTAGAAGCATACATCACTACCAGCTCTACAGATGCCCTGATAATTTCTGTCATAATTCTGGCAAATAGGATTTCTTTGAGCACTCCTAACATTACCCTAAGATTTAGAGCCTAGTTCCCTATCCTTATTACCATTTTTGAATTTAGGAGCTAGAACATTGGCTGAGGACGGAGTTGGGATAGAAGATGTTGGGCAGAACTGAGGACGATTACCACCCTCTAACTTAGGCTGAGTGGAATTAAAGATACCTGTTCTAGCCTTCTTGTTCTCCCTCTCTTTGTACTTAGTTTACTACTATTTAATATGTTAAACATAGACCATCAACCTAGCTAAGTCTATCTGCTTAATTAGTATTGTGGTTCTACTCTCCTTGACCATACTTTTGGATACACGAGACACAAACTTACTCTTCTTAGATCAATTAGTAGCTACCACATGATGACCATACCTGGACAACTGAGTAACTTGAGGGAATACTCTTTCACAATCATGTTGCCCTACTTTAGGTAGATAAACTCTAACACCTTGGCTTCCCCCAACTCCAATGGAAAGAACCTATCTAGAAAGGTAGTAGGGAACTATTCCCATTCTATAGGCCCTGCATTTGCGGCCCTATCTACCTTTCATTGTTTAAACCTTGTGTGAGCCACATCCTATAACTGATAGGCATCTAACTCAGCACTTTTATTCGTGGTTACCCCCATAAGATTTGTTACCTTCTGCATCATGTCAAGGAATTCCTGTGAGTTCTCTTCAAACTTATACCCTGAAAATGAATGAGGGTTCATTCGGGTGAAGTCCTAAATTCTAGCTGCAATAGTATTGGCCACTAGGTTGCCCTTAACAGAGATTGAGCGTTTATTCTAGGCTGATACATAATAAGCTATTGTGGTGAAAGCTTCTCTGAATTCTACGTGAGAAACATGCTCATTCAGGGAATCTTCCTGAATGGGCGGAGGTGCTGGTTAGTTTCCAGTTTTTCTTCCGTTGTTCTTTTTGGGAGGCATGTTCCGTAAATAGAAAGGAAAATTGGTATAAATAGAGAGTTTAACTTGAGATCATGCTTAATTCCACAACATGAATACTAAAAGAAGGGAAAAATTTTCTAAAACATCTCCTAGCCTTTTGTCCAAAAGTGTGGCGTGCTATACATCCATGCACAAGAATATACTTAACGCGGATTTTCGACTCCCTAGGACTCTTTAGAAACTTGGGCTTTGATACCAAGTTTGTACTATCCAAGTATACACCCTGGACATCACACAGTGCTTATGACCATAAAGGATTATAACCTAACCAATGGCTGGTACTGCTGTGAGCACTGAATAATAATACTGAAAATATATGCAAAAGTTAGGCTGAAAATGCCATAAAGATCATAAATTGAAAACAAATACTGAATACTGATAGTAATACTGAAAATACTAAATATATTTTTTAATTAATCTAGTTCGAACGGCTCTAACTGACTAGATGTGGAGTTGATGGGACAAGTCCCCAACTAACTCTAACTACTGAATATACAAAATCTATAAAAATGCTAAAATAAAATAATATCCTTGATGGATGAGGACTCACTACTGAATTTGATGCTAATATCTTGAGATGCTAAGTATGATCAGGAACCCGTGCATCTGAATCTATAATATCAGACATCATAGCACAAAAGAGGGTATATGTCAGTTCGTGGAATGTACTAGAATGCTAAGTGAGGTAAGGCTGATATACATGGGTTCATATGCATGAGATGATAACTGGCATAATGAAAATCATAAAGTAACTAAATTAGTGTACATACAAAACTATAACTCCTGAATATACTGAACATACAATACTGCATATGTAGCTATATATAAAGTATTTGAGATTATACTGAAACTGAGTACTGAATTCGAATGTCTGAGTAACTGATAACTAATAGTCATGCTTCTGTAAAACTACCTAAGTACTTTACTAAATACAGAGACTTAAACTGTAAATGTAGGAGAGTTCATGTAACTGACATACCCTGATATAGCCTAATTTGGGGTCCAAGGTGGGACCTAAGAGAAGGAATACCCAGCTACTATCAAGTGCTCCGACACTAAAAGGAGTGGTAATGCTAGTCCTCTATTAAATCCATGCACCATGCCCTTGTCAGAAGGATATAGCATAGGAATACTCTTGGCCGAATTTATAAACCCAATCTCGTACTCTAAAACTGTTTAAGAACCCTTATGAGCACCAACAAATAAAATTTTGGCCTAGGAACTGCTCGATGACTAGAATTTCATCCATGGCTTGGAAAGATCTACAATATAACCCACATCCTCAATGCTAAACCTCGAAGGGTTGAATTAGTCATGAGCTAGATAGGAGTCTAACCTTGCCCCAATTCCTTTTGCTGACACTGAAGATCTTTGATATCTACCTTTAACTCTTTAGTTTGATGTTACACTAAAAGGTATGTTAAAGTCCCATTCGTATCTATTGACCATCTTGCATCATCCATTTAGGATAAAATAGAGTCAAATAATGTGCTTAAGGATCATATATAAGTGGACATATGACAACGAGTCAAGAAATGAATTTCCTAAGAATGTACCGATAACCTCCCAAAGATAGGTTATGGACATCTCCACACTGATCTGCTAAACTTTACTAAATGCTTAGTTCTTGTACTAATACACAGGTAAAGCCTGCGCTCTAATACTAGGTTGTCATAACCAAATTTCTTAAGTCATGATGGCGTCTACTATAACCCACCAGTAGGCAAGCCAAGCTCGTAGTTCAGAACGGATAGTAGTGGATTACCTAAAAATATAAAGGAAAAAATATGGAATATATGTAATAAAATATCAAATACATAATATAGTCCTAAAACCATATGGTATCAGTACAAGAGCTTTTACATAACTAGATTTCAAAGTGAAGTACAAATAAATATATTGATATAACCCATATTTGAATACAACATAGAGACTTGTCTAATACAAAAGAGTGATGAAAGTTATACTCCAAACATCAAGAGCTAACTCTATATCTCCGAAATAAGGCTTCTTCGCACAATGCATACATCAATGGTGATAACTTGTACTACGATCTATAGGCTATAGAAGTGTAGTATGAGTACCAAACACGTGGTACTCAGTAGGCAACTATCGAATGATCTACATAAATAAAGGATATATCACATATAAATAGAATGAGGAGCTACACCCGAACGTCCAGCGACTACATAACATAGCCAATGAGATAATAAGGATAAACTATCTAATTCATGTCCAAGAAACTAACATAGTAAGGCTAAGGAAGTAATAAGAATGAATTATGTTATTCCATCTAAGCTAAGTAATCTCAACACTATACTATATATCACCAATGAATATATGAATAAAGGGAAAAATAAGGATATATAACAGTATACAAGGCAAAGGAATGAGTATCTATTCTAAGTAAATAATGGAATGAAGGGATATACGATAATACCATAGCTTCATATTGCTAGATATAAATAAGTAGATACTTAAGAAAGGTCAACTCAAAGTATAGCCTAAATCATCATACTAGCATTTTATGACCTCATAATAAGAGTAGGAACTAGTACTAAAATATGTAGGAGTTTAATTCATATATCACATAATTAGATGAATATGTATAATAATATAATCATAAGATAGAAGATGCTAGAATCATACCTTAAATCTTGATATCAAATAAATGACCTTTCCGTCATAAACTAGACATAACAATGATAATAATAATATTAATAACAATGTGAGTAACTGACTAGTCCAAACAACCAATACTTAGCCAAGCCTATCACATACACCGCTGCCCCATGCTCAGAAGGTTCAATCAACATAAAACACACCACAAGTCATAGTCATCTCCCATACCTATGCAACCTCTATAAATGGGCTGATAGATATAGGCACATACTGGTGATAGGAAAAGCACATGCAAGGATGAATACAATAGAATCTATAATACCATAATCGATCTAAGTATTATAATACAATAATTATAACAATTATCATCATAAACATTATCATCATAGCCATCCTACTAATAATCATCATCATCATAATCACCTTTTGGCCTTGTCGGGCATATAATTGTATTACATAGGGCTAGTCGAACTCAAACCGATAGATGTACATATAGATACATCAATATAATCATCCTCCGATCTTTTTGGGAATACCATCATAATCATCCTTCAGCCTTGTTGGGTATCAATATGTCATCACAATGTCCTCTGGCCTTGCCGGGTATATAAGCATATCATCACAGTCATCCTCCAGCATTGCCAACTAGATAAGCAATATCATATTAAATATCAGCACACACATATATATAACATCAATACTAAAATTTATCATAGGTTTTTATCTAAAATTTATATCATCAATATAACGTCTTCCTTCATCCCATACCAGAGAAATATGTATATTGATATAATAGGTGGATGGACTCAAGTTATGGCTTAAAAGATAGTAAATTTATAAGTATATTGCTCAGAGTAAGCTTTGAAACTAAATCATTATAAAAGTATAGAAAGGTTCAAAATCTCTCACGACTTGAGTGATTAGTAGTATTAAATCATAGACCAAAATATGTCTCTATCAAATATTTCAAACATCGTTATTAATATTTTTTACAAATAAGTGATTCATTAAGATAGACAATTATTATTATGAACAAATGCATTTTTAATGTGGAAAGTAGGCTTTAACCCTTATTTAGGAAAAATGGTAATAAGATAACAATTTAATTAGAATTGTATCAATCACCGATGCAATTATCATGAATGTACCAAATATATGTATGTCATCACTAGTGTTCAAACAATGAAACCATAAGACTTAATATATCAATAAACTACAGGCAAATCCTTTGCACGGATAAAAATTCCCGGATGGACAACTCATATCTTAACACGACCTTGGGCCCAATAATGTGTACAGAATAACTACAATATCATAATCGTGGCCTTTTGCCTTTGGCCCTCATACATATTTGAAACCCATATCACTATTTGTATCTATAAATCATCTCATATCTATAAGCCATATTGTATTTATGTGACATAACATCTTTATAAGCCATAAAGCATATTTATAATGATCTCATATCTATAAGGCATAATATTAATAAGCATCCGACATCTATAAGGCATAATATTAATAAGCATCTCACATTAAGGAGGCAAGATATAAATAAGTATCCCACATCTATAGGCTATGTATAATATCTATGCTTATGCCTATATCATCAAGCATGTCGATGCACCGTATCATAAATCAACTCCGAAATGCAATAGCATAGCTTCAAGTCATAATCAAGGGAAAGTCATCATAATTTACCAAGTCACAAAGTAATCATAAGATAAAATCTCAATAGTCTCTACTATAAATAACATCCATAACTAAGTCCACAAGGGCTAACACAAGTCTTGGCCCTGGACTAGTCTAAGGTATCTAAATTCACTTCTTGATGGTGCATAAGCCATAATCAATCCTATGATAGGAATTTTGCCTTGAAACATGAGCAATTAAGTCATCTCCATCTAAATTATGGCTTCAAGAATACTAAAATAGTCTAAATAAGGTTAATCATACTAACCATTCTTCCAATACCTAAACCACATCCCAAACCTAGAGTCATATCATATCCACTCTATGAATTAATTCAATCTAGAGAGGAGGCAATAAGATTTTAAAAGTGTAAAATCATTTCACCTTATAGTTCAAAAATGCTAATCTAATCCCCAAACTATAATAATTAAGACTAAGTCATGCTACCCATAATCAATCTAAATATTCACACTTATATGCAATATACAACACACATCATCTTACAAAGAAGATTAGGCAGAAGCCTACCTCAAAGCCGAACCACAAATCTTTTTATCATTTACTAAGCACTCATTTTCACTTCACTATCCCAAAATGTCATCACACTATCAAAGTCATAATCTACTCATCAATACAACAATAACAATACTCATATTAAAACATTGTGCTTCGAGTTCAAAAATCACACCTAAATCACAAAGTAAGTCCCACCTATGGAAAAAGAATTTTTGTGACCAACCTAACATTCATACATGCTGAAGGAATTATAACCCTCAAGAATGGGTGAAAACCAATCTTAATTGGAGCTAAAATCAAAACCTCAAGAAATTAGGGTTTTGAATGATAAATCAAGAAATTTCTCCAAGAAAAGGGAGAATTCTTACCTTAAATTGGAAGATAATTATGGAAATAAATGTTAATTAAGATCCCAAGTCACCCATAAGTCTCAATTTTAAGATATCTCACCCTTAGAGTTTTTCCCTAAAGTAAAGGGTGAAAAATGAGCCAAATGGCGACCTAAAGGGTCTATTTAGACCCTTTCCAAGTAATCAGGTGTTGTAATCACAAACCAAGATGTGAAATCACACTAGCTGACATCCAAAGTAGGTGTTGGGATTGTAACAACCTTTTGGGCAATTACACTACCGTCTATTCACACAATAGTGCGATCTCCACTTAAGAGGTGTGATCGCAGAGGCAGCACATAACAGTTAATGAATTGGAATTCTTCTATATATCCATCAAGGCCTAGAGATTTATTCAAAGTCCAAAATACAAAAATGATATATGTAACCACACTATATTTAACATTTCAGGAATGATGTCGTAGTTAAATTTTTCATACGAGGTCTTTTTGATCAAATATGGGTCTCACATATAAATTTTTATTTTTTCAACTTTTAACTAGTAGGTCAAAATGAGCTCGGTTGCCTTAGGACCCCAACCAAAGATCTACCTAGCCTAAAATAAATATTTCAAAGCTATTGGAGTAGTCAGAATTTTCATATGAGCTTTTTTTACTAAATTTTACGTCCAATGGGAATTTGGAACCCATGAAGACTTTAAAACAGAGAAATGAGCCTAAAATCTACATAAACTATTCGATTATCAAACCGACAACTCCGATAAGTCACCAATGACCTATAGCCTCTATGGGGAGGATCAAAATCCCAGAAGTGCAGACAAATCAAGGAATAACCTAGAGGGTCATTACATCAAAGTTCAACCTATAAACCAGCTAAAAGAGTGTTCAGTACATTGCTAAAGGTTCAAACACCAACTGATGTAGATCCACTAAGTTGATGTCCCAAAAGGACTAAGGGTATCAAGACTGCTCTAATGGATGTCATTTTAGAACCTGTAGTGGCACCGTAGTTTTGGGACTTAGGTACTTCTACTAAAGGACTCAACATAACTGAAAGATGAGCTTTCATCCCTGAATTCGCTTGGTGCTAAGTACTACTCCCAACCGAATACCAACTGATAATTGGATACTTCATTTAGTATGGATAATTGATAAGCTTATAATATTGATATTTTAGTTTGAGGTAGTAGACATTTTATTTAAAAATATTCTACATTATGTAAATATGTAAGATCGAGTATTCATTTAAATATGCATGAACTCCTAGGTCATTGGGCGTTCATATTTCACCATCTTTGAAGAATGGAACTACAAATGGCAATTCTATATTTTAAACATCATAAGGAATTTCATAATTCAAGTCCATAAATCACAAATGTATCAATACTTTGAGATTTCATAATGATAGAATTCAAGGATATTGAAATTCATAGGAAAAACATATATTCATGGTATAGTCAAGGTAAGAAACTGAAAGGTATGGAATTCACATTTTTCAGTAAAACACAAAGCTTTAAGAATGAATTAAACTTGATAAAATAGGATAAAAGTCGAGACTCAATGGGTGAAAGTAAACCCATTGATAAAATACCACATACCTAGTGATGGAAACCTTAGTGAATTCCTTGAACTTTGTGCTTGAAGGAGATGACTCCTAGTTACTATCTTATAGGACGGAATTTCCTTTTCTCTCTTGTTTTTGCTAAGTGTTGAGTGATTTTTTGAATAATAAGGGACTTCGGGTAGTATTAGAATTAAAAATAAGCTTTGTAATTGCTTAAATGACATAGTTTATAGGACTAAAATAGTTGAAAAAGATGGGAATTCCCCTTATAAAATGTAACAAAAAAAGTTGTAGCTCATGACGTACAGACCATCCCACGATTGTGGAACCTAACTATGATCATTGGTGGTGCTTGTGGTTTGATGTACAAATTGAGGCTTCTCTAGAATTCATCAGAAGAGACATGGTACAACTTGTGGGACCCATCCACGATCATATGTTGGTCTACAAGTTGAAGTCCAACCTGAATCAACTCCTGAAACCCAAATTATATCTAAAATCATGGTATCTAACAAATATCATTGAATCATCTAATGTTTAGGAGGTATATTTTCAACTTTTAGGTATTTGGGACTATTTTTTGAATTCAAGAGCATTAAAATAGCCAATGATTCACTAAAATAGCCATAACTCTTAGCTCTAGAATTGGATTGATTAGAAATTAGATGTGTTAAAAAGAAGACTCAAAGACCTTCATTTGGTGGGACTTGAGCTCAAGAAAATATATAATCTAGGAGCTATTCTCATTTGATGGAGACTATATAAAGACTATTCATAAAAAATAAATCAGTAAGGAATGTGTCAACTTGGCTATGAGCTAGGAGTTATTTACAACCTTAATACATGTCTAAATTACTTCCACAAAGATTGAAAGAACGAAATTTGAAACTCAAGATGTTGATAGTCTACTAAAAGGTGACTCATAATGTGAATTCAACAAACATAAAAGTAAAATGGGGAATTAGTTTGAATGTGTTTATAGTGACAATTACACCACTTTTAGTGTGCCAATTTGACATTGAAAAATGTTAAGAGTGAATTGAACCAGAATAGGCCTTGGGGTGATGCAATTCTAGGTGTGGGTTTATGCATGGTACTTGAAAATTTATCCAACATTAGCTAAAAGTCATACGTAGGCTAGACTTAATGGTATTGATTCCAATCTTTTAATTACAACTTAAAATTTCACAAATGGGTTCTTTCAAACACCTTACAAGTATGACAATTTTATACATATGTTGCCTCAATTAACATATTTATGTCTACGAGATATGTCATTAAAAAAAATGATTCAAGTTATTGGTTGTATTTACTCCTTACCCATATCCCCTCTTTCAAGGGTGGTTGGGGTTTGCAACCCCTAACTCTTAATTAAATCATGGAATAAATGCAACACCCATCACAAACAACTAATTAGGAGAATAAATATCTAACACCAATGCACTAACAACATCCTGATCAAACATAACCCCAAGATTTTGAATTAGCTAGTCATAGACAAGACGGGTAGAGATAGACCAAAATTACCATCGAATTCATCCATGATAAATAAATAAAATATAGTTTCAAACTTGGAGTTTTAATAAATCTTCAATTGAAAATCACTAATTCTTCTTTGGAATCATTCACAATTATTTTTCACTCAAGACTAGTACAATATTGTTCTAAGATAAAAAGATAGGTCATTAGATGAAATATAGAAGCTAAGTCTCATTTGAGCTAAAAATCCTTCTTTAAGCCCCACTTCCACATTTAAAAAAATTACAAAATTGCCACCTTTCTCTTGATCTGCTTGAGCGGATCCAAAGAGGATGGAGAGCAGATATAAAGCAGATACAAAGTAGATGCAAAGCGGATGACTCTTTTCCTTCATATTTGGCCTTTTGTTGACTTGAATGACTTGCCCACTTTCCTTTTTAACTTTTACCTATACAAATGAGCTTTAAGTAAGAAATTAACATCAAATCAATATAAAAGTATGATAACTTAGGGTTAAAAGGTGCTAGCAAGTTGTCAAATTGACGATGTATCAACCCCCCAAACTTAAACTATTGCTTGTCCTCAAGCAACCAAGAATAATTCAATGAGATAGAGTATTTAACTTAATCTCACCCAAAAGATAGTATACTAAAGGAATAAGCTAACAAAGCTCTGCAAACACTTTCCAAACATCTCATGGCAACAAGTGAACTAAAATTTTTCACTAATCACATATTTATGAAGGAAGGATGCAAGTTTGTGTCAAATGAATCTTTCAAAACAACAAGGCATCTTAAGAGAAGACACAAAATCTTCAAAGATTATCTCAACCTTCACAATGCAACTTACTTCACTCATTTACTCGAATAGATAGTAAAACTTCACCCTATACTCAAAAGTATCGATGTCACTCATATGAAAGAGTTATCTCCATACACAAAACACATTTCAATTCTTAAAGAAGCTCAAATAAATAAAGAATTCACACTCACTCTCACAAATAAATTCAAGTACATTGTATAGAACTAAAGGCTTGCCCTTTGTGTTTTTTGCCATTAATGTAGACTTGCTTAGTTTGGAATCACAAAGGTATTGCAGGTCAAGATAAAGATTTAAGGTGAGGGAAGGAATATATATGGATCAAGTAACTAAAAGTTCTCTTTCAACGCAATCACTCAACCCTTTCTACCCCTAAATTTTCAAGCTACCCACCTTATTTTTCTTCAAATCATTTCCCTTATTTTTCTATCTTTTTATTTAACATTTACCAAACAATTCAAAGACACCATTTTCTTTTTTCACTTCCTTTTGTTTTAAAGAGATTTTCTACCTATAAGCCCTTCTTAGTCCCTCACTTGTCTAATTTCTTTTCAAGTTCCATGGGCTAGGCTATTCAACTTTATCATCAAGAACATATCTTTCTTTTAAGAACATCAGTTGACAACCTTACATAAACCTTTCTTGGGTCATCTTAGAATATAAAATTCTCCTCCCAAATACACAACCCCCCAATCTTAGGTTTTTGCATATAATCCATTATTTAGGATTATGCGACACACAAAGGAAGTTATGTTCCAGAAAAGAGATTCTCAAAAAGGTTTAGGTGTTTTAGCATGGTTATTATTATAATAAAAAAGAAATATGGGCAAAAAGGCTCAAATGGGTTAACTAGGGAACAATGTTAAGGTGGAAATTTGCTATGTGATGGGTAAAAAATGGCCTCGGGTCATCATCCAAACCAAGATTTCCTAGAATTTTACTTTGAATACACTCGGGGCAAGTTCTAGACTAAACATATGTACAAGAATTATTCAAAAATCTCAGCACACATGGAATCATACTCATAAAGCAAAAAGTTAGTCTCCCAATAAATTTGCTATGTGATGGGTAAAAAATGGCCTCGGCTCATCATCAAAACCAAGCTTGCCTAGAATTTTACTTTGAATACACTCGGGGCAAGTTCTAGACTAAACATATGTACAAGAATTATTCAAAAATCTCACCACACAAGGAATCATACTCATAAAGCAAAAAGTTAGTCTCCCAACCAATTTGATCAATTCAAGCTTCATAAGTTACCCCTAGTCAAAGAATCATCCTTGTAAAGACAAAGCCAAAAATTGAGTTTGATGGTCTTCCTAAAGAGAAAGATAAAAATATTCTTGTTCTTTTTAAAGTAAAGAAAACTATACTTTTGGTTTTTCTCAAAATCATTTCATTCCTTGCTAATGATGTTTTGAAAGTATATTTCAACTTTTGCTTCTTCCTAGATAACAAAAATGACTATATAATTCACCAAAGGGTTTCGCCTTGTCATCTATCATGGGTGAATTATCACTCGGTTTGACAAAGAAATAAAAATAAAATAAAAACAAAAGAATAAAAGAAAGACAAAACCAAATTTTTCTCCTTAAGAAAGAATTGAGTTTCGAAGAAAACCCTTGGAGTTTATTGTACATGTATCTACAAAGGTGGCAAGACCAATTCGCACAATTAGATATGAAATTTATATTAAGTGAATGACATACACTATAAAAAGGGCAATATTATACATGATTATCCATATGCCTGACAAGTGCCAACCCAAAGTAGTGTAAATAATAAAAAGTAAGTCTCACAAGGGCTAAAGTAAACAAGCCCCACACAGGATAAAGTAAATAAACAAAACAAAATGTAACGAATACACAAATATCAAAGTGATAAAATAGAGTATATCTACACAATCTATCAACCAAATCCCATAAAATAAAATAGCAGGTACCGACCATCAAATGAATCATAAAAATACCCCACCCCACTAAAAATATTACATTGTCCCTAATGCAAAAATAAAAGAGAGTAGTGGAAAGTAAAGACTCTCAGTGGTGCACTAGGTACTCAGCTCTATGTCGGTGAATGATCATACTGTCTAAATAGGAACCTCATCAGATTGGGATCCTCTCATACAGTCTTCTATAAAGGAAAACTCATCATCATGCGAGTGCTAGAACTAGACCCAACCATCCATGCATGATCATCATCCCTAGATACTCATTGTCATTTGTTGTGAGCAGTGCATCCTCATACTCATTCATCAAATAATGGTACCACCATGGAAATATTGACAAACATTGGCAATAGCTTTTTATGACAAAAAATATGGCATTTTACAAAACCCTTCTTGAGGAATGTGTTGAGGAGGAGATATAATTTATTTATTATATATGGGTTAAAGAACCCTCCATGGGTCCTACATCGAGAAGCTTCATCTTCGTAGGTGTATATGAAGATTGTTCGATAGTCTTAGAGGTTTTAAGATAACCTCAAGCATTACATTATCATCATCATTATTATCATTATCATCATCATCATTCTTATGGTATTTACCTTATTACATTTTTAATTTGATTGTTTATTCTATTTTACTAGTTACCTATCCGTTGTTCTATCTTCCCTTACTTGTACTTGATGTTATTGTATGTGTTTTTCCCCTTCCCTTTTCTTATATGTGGTATAAATGTATACTTGTATTCTTTTTTGGTGCTTTGGTATATTATATGTTGATATTATAGAATCATTAGTGCAAGAGGTGTGGGCTACTATTGTCGAACATTTTCTAATTACAGGTGATATTTCCTTAGTATGTATTTTGTATGCTTTATTTTCGACTTTGTGCGATCATCCTATGGTACCTACTATATACAAGTGGACCATACCCTCCCTACTGTGCCCATTTAGTTTAGATTCTGGTGCGGGTGCGTCTTACTCGACTTGATTTATGAGCAATATCTGAGTCATTCAAGGTAGCGGTTAGATGTTCATGCCTTTGGAGTCCACTTCTATCTTTATGTATTATACTATGTCTTTATTTATATTCAGAGATAGTGTTGTTCCTATTGGATTCCTTATGTATTCGATTCATAAATTGTATTAGTAGTTCACACACTATTGACACCAGGTTTTGGAAGTTGGTTTAATATCTTTAGTTGTATATTTTTTCTTGCATTATATTTATATGGTTCTCTATCATTCTAGAAGCCTTGCTTTGGGGTTTTTTTATGTCTTTTTCCCCTTTATGTATCAGTTTGAGTGATAGGCTTACTTGTCAAGGTTTGCTGGTCATTAGATTTTAGGTCATCAAAATTTGTATCAGAGAAGCCAGAATCATTGGTCTCAATGGTGTAAGAATGGTATGTCTAATAGAGTCTCACAGATTGGTATGTAGATGTCCATGTCTATCTTTGAGAAGCTATAGGATGTCGTTAGGAAAATTTCCTTTATTTTGTTACTTATCATGCAAATTTATTTTATATCTTGTCTTCTGAGTTAGGTTTCACTCTTTCTGCATAGATGGTATTGACTACGTCCTACGAGGTCAAAGATATGGAGCCTTTACCTTGAGGGTAAGTTGCGAGTCATAGATACACTCGAGGTAGTGGATGGGCACATAGATCTACCCCATCAAGGAGTAGTGCTAAGGCACTCTCCCTTAAGCCTCCAGTTAAGCATGTTAGAGGTATGGGTCCTACTTTAGTTTAACAAAGTTCTTCTGCCCTAGTTTTGGAGAGGTTGTTAGTGAATATGCCGACTAATTTAGAGGGTTCCCCTATTATTATGCTGGGTATTCCTTTTGTCCTAAGTATGGATCCTTCAGTTAAACATATTTCTATCTTGGGTACTCCTCAGACCTCTAGTATTATTCTTATTTTAGCACCGACAATTGAGTATGGTGTCCTAAGTTGAGGAGTTTAGCCTTCATCTATGCTACTTCCACAGATGGGATCTCAACCTACCAGATTCACCATACCTCACTTCATATGAGTACAGTTATGTCTTCTGATAATCAGGAGAGGTTTGAGAGATTTACTCACTTGGGTATCCTAGATTTAGTGGTGTTGTAGATGAGGATGCCTATGAAATCTTGACCAATTGTTGAGAGAAGTTATATAATTTGAGTTTTCTTGAGTCACATGGGGTTGATTATACTACTATTCAGTTGATAAATATTGCTAGAGATTGGTAGAGGTCGCTTGTAGGATGTAGACATTTTAATTCTCTTGAGATAACATAGGTTTAACGTCCTGCATTTTAAGGCTAGAATTCAAACTGTTGTTTCTAAATGTATAAACTCAAAACAAATTATTCCTATGTAAATATAAGTTTCATAATCATTTTCCTAGTGTGAAAACTACTTTTGAGGTGAAAATGTTCATAGGAAATGCTTAGAGCGAAGTTTAGTTAAGAACTTTTATTATCGACCGAATTTTTTTATTCAATCCTACAAGGGTCGACTTTGAATGTGTATGACTTCTAGAGTATATCAAATTTTGGATCTCAAGACCCACCAAATTGTAATTGATTCCTCTTTCCAATGCCACCAATTTCACCTAAATCCAATACCCGAGAAAAAATTTTATGAGCATTTTTGTGAGAAACTAGTAATGGTGCATGATAAGGGCATGACATGTCCTCTGTGCTACCCAATTTTTGTATGGCAAGCCCCTATTTCCAAAGATGCTAAAACCCACATTTCTTTTTAGTTTCTTTAGGGTAAACTAGTCATTTACGTCCTAAATCAACTTATAACTAATACTAACATGATTTTATTATCCCATAACCCTAAATACACAATCTCGCTCCTCCCAAATTCTCAAGAACATCATATAAGGGTTCTTCTAAAAAAGTTCAACTTCCAACTCTTCAAATTCAAGTTTCTTCTCAATGTATTCTCCCCAATTTCATCATCAGGGATATGGAAAATGAATTCAAGTGTCCATATCAATTCCAAGCTAGTGTTCAAGCTTAAAAGTTAAGGATTCAAGCTTTTATCCAAATTCCTTCCATAACAAAGGCATGTATCTCATCTCTAAATTGATTTTATTTAAAAGGATGTATTTAAATTGTTATCCATATGGTTTAATTGTTGAATTTTTTAATGTGGGTTGAGGGGCTTGGAATGCTAATTGCATGAATTGAATTCCCATGGTTTTGGATTGATAGGTTATGTTATATTTTCATGTATTTGAACTATTTAAATGCATGAATATGGGAATTAGAATGAGGAACATGGGTTTCTCAAAACTTTATGGTTTAATGGTTTTGAAATTAGCTTTAACCTTAACCCAATTTGTAAAATTTGATACGAGACATTGATATATGGATAAATTTATTCAATTGTGAAACCTTGCATTGCATAAAAGATTAATGGGACATAAATTGGATTTTGAAAAGCCTTGGTGGCCATGGATTGATTTTGAATTGGATCTTTGGAGTCCTATTGGCTGATGGGTTAGAGTCCTAATTAGTTAAATAGGTTGGAGTCCTATTGGCTGATGGGTTAGAGTCCTAGTTGGCTAAATGGGCTTTGTTCCTATTGGTTGATGGGTAGTAACCTAGTTGGCTAAGTGGGTTGGAGTCCTATTGGTAGATGTCTAAATAGATTGGTATGGCATATTGATATTGGCTTGCAAGCTTGATTTATTGGTCTGAAAATACAATTTGGTAAATTCCTTAATGGATGAATCCTTACTTAATGGTTGGGAATGTGTGTAATTATTTTAATTAGTCTTAATGGGTGTTATTGTAGCTCACCGTGGAAGATAGAGGTCTCGATGAGGCAAATACTGAAAAATATGTTTATCGGCGTGGGTGTCTATATGACTGTATGTTTGAATCACACTTGATATATATATATATATATATTGGGGGATGGCTAGTTTCCCTGATATCTTTTTCTTTCTCCCGTGTTTCTTTAGTTCATGCGGTTAACACACAGTAGGCCCTTCCAATGGGGGAAGCCAGACCCATATAGCTTGTACGTGCCTTTTATGATAGTTGAAGCTACACAGTGCGGTTTAGTCATTTTAAATCTCATGATTAAGCCTTGTTCCCTATCCCAACATCCTTATATATGTATATCAATGTGTACATGTGGTTTTGAATGATTTTGGACTAATTTAATCATGGCATTATTTTTTCTCTTGTCTTTGAGTTACATGCTAGCTCTCACCCCACTAACCGTCCTAGGACACTACATTGTTTCATAATATAGAGTTCAAAGACACTTCTTTTACCCCTATGCATCATTAGGTGGATTAGCACGTCTATCGAATTACTTAAAGTGGTGAGCTTTATTCTACGAAAGGCCCTTCATTTCAAGTTTGTTTTCTTATGCATTAAACTATCTTTAATACCCCACTAGCTCCTACACAAGTTTTCAACTATTCGTCATATGTTTGAAGGCCCAAAAGTGATTATTTCAAACCTTAGATAAGTCTTATGACCATTAACCATGAGTGTGGAGTGTTTTCAATGCGATTATAGTCATAGAAAGCACTTTGCGCAAAGTGGAGTTGTGAAAATTTGTATCAATTGAGTTTTAGTATTGATCCTACAAGTGTAACTTTAAACGATTGTAACAACTATAATATATTGATTTATCTGTCCCATTATATTTCAAACTAAAGCCCTTTGAGTCTTCTTTCCAATGCAACTGACCTCTCATCAATCAAAGTTCAGAGTTAAAAGTTATAGACATTTTAGTGAGACACCCCGTAGAAGCCCTGTACCACAAAGAGGCCTGCAATAGGCCCATTAACCCTGAGGTTTGTGATTGGGTTCGCCACACAAACCCTATGGTTTGAGATTGGGTTTGCCCCATGAACCCTGAGGTTTGTAATTTGGGTCATGCTGCAAACCTCTTACCCGTGCATCAAAATAGTATGTTTTTATTACATTTTAGGGGAATAAGGGTCTTTTTACACCCCTAAGTCATTCCTAGTCCCTTATGTACGTGTATAGTGTCTTAAAAATGACTGCAACCATAAAATAGGCATTATTTTCCTATTTTTTAGTCAGTTATCAAACAGATCTTCTATCCACTCTCAAGAGATAAAAGGGTAGGTTTTCTTCCAAAAATTCACCTCCCAATGCTTCAAATTTAAGATCCCTCCAAGAATTCAAGAGATTCAGGTATTTGAGTTTTTGAACAAGGATACTCTTTCATTTTTGTTCCCAAAAGTGAGTTTTTTTGTTTAATTTTGAAGAAAGTGATTTACTAGGGTTAATACCCATTTTACTATGTTTTGAAAGATTTATGCCTAATTATAAATAGAACATTATTTTGCATATGATTATATGGTTACCTACGTTTTGAATCCATAAAAGTAATCTTGATTTTTGAGTTTTATGATTTCATGAGATGAATTTCCTTATTTTTACACTAAACTAGATAAGTTGATAAAAGATTTCAATATGAGCATTGAGTTTGATATTTTGATATGAAGTTTCTATGATATGATGAATAATTTTAAATATAAGAAAAACCTATTTTGATTACAAGAAGTTATGCTTATTAGCACAAGTTACAAATATAACAGCATGATTAAGGTTTAGTTTTGATCTTATTATCTAAGATATGACACGAAATCCACAAGTTTCCTCATGATTATGATATAAGTAAGAGAAATATAGTTGTTTTTTAGTATATAAAAAACCTTATGCTATCTTACAGTGCATTTCATAAGTATGAGCATATAAGTATATGTTTTAGGAGTAGTATTTAGCACTGAGAAGGGAATGTCGGTTTAGCACATCCTATTCTAAAGAAACTATGTTCCACCGTAGGTTTATGATTAGGGTCGTCTCTAGAGAGTGTCCCTTTCTTTACCCAATACAGTTTAAGTGTAGTGATCATTCTAAGTTAAGGTTTTCTTTTTAATGTAAGGGTAGAACAACTCTCCTCAACATGGGTAAGACATTGGAATCTGTGATAGCTCACATGGTTTATGTCGGTTATAATAATCTTCCACCAAGAAAATAAAAGTAAAGTATTTTTACCTTTCACCAAGAAAATAAAACTAAAGTTTTATTAAACTAAGGGTAATGACTCACTAAGCTTATTCATTAAGCTTATCAGATTATGCTTTATCATTCATGTTTTATGATATTTCATCTTTATATTTTTCTCATGATCAAGGTAAGTCTCTTTACATTTAGCATGAAAGATTTGAAAGTATGTTCAATTTTAATTTTACTTATTACATTCACCCCCACATACTCAGTACATTTCAGAAGTACTGACCATATATATGTGTGTATGGCTACATTATTTCATAATGTAGGCACCAGTTGTAGCCCATAAATCATAATCAAATAGTTTGAGCTTCCATCAAGCAGGTGTTGGTTTCTTTTGATTCAAGGACTCGAGTCAACTATAATTATAATATTATTTTTATCCTATCATATTGATTTGGGATAGTTGGGGGTCACGTCATGGCTACCTATAATAAGTATTAGTAGAGGCTTCATAGAGAGTCAGTTAAAGTTGATGTATTTAATTTCAGTTAAGTTTTTTATAACCAGATTGTAAATGTTTTAAATAATTTTATATTGAACATATTTGACTAAAGACTTCTTTTCCTCTTATTACTTTTAATTTTATGTATTTTATTCAGTTGCTCATAAGTTATGCCAGTATCATGGGTTAGCATAGGATCATTTGTGGGTCTAAGCATCGTGTGACATCCAGGGGGTAGTCTCGAGATGTTACACTATCTCTTTGGGTTCCTTGTTGGTTACAGTCAAGGGCATGTACCGACTTAAGTTGATATTTGGTTGTTAGAGGCTTTTGTGGATAATTTTGGATTGGATATTGTTAGACTCTTAGAACCCTTATTTTGGTTCATTTATCTATCATTCATTATTGTTTAATTGGCTTGTCAATCTTCTTCTTATTACTCCTAGTTTTATGTATTTTATTCATTTTCTCACAAGTTATGCCAATATCATGGGTTAGCTTAGGATCACTTATGTTTGTAAGAACCGTGTGATGTCCAGGGGTAGTCTTAATATGTTACACTATCTCTTTAGGTTTATTTTTGACTAAATGAGGGGGAATTTCCTGACTTAGGTTGATATTTGATTATTAAAGGCTTTTGTGGATAATTGTGGATTGGGTATTGTTTAACTTTTAAAACCCTTATCTTAGTTCATTTATCTACCATTTATTATTTTTTAATTGGCTTCTACATTATTATTATCATTATTTTTTCTCATGAGGTTAGGTGATGGGGGTGGTCTTTGGTCCACGGTGGACTTGCGATAGCTGTCAAGGCCAGGTACTAGTTTGGGTCATGACAAACATGGTATCAGAGCACAGTTCAGGGTCATAGGGTATCCACAAAGTTGTGTCTTGTAGAGTCTTTCTTATAGGTTTATTGTGCACTACACTTATAATCAAGAGGCTATGAAGCATTTAGGAAATGTTTTTCATTTTTTCATACTCTAGATTATGCAATTGTGTTGTACATATGGAAGTTATCCAAATTAATTCCTTTCTCTAATGTTCTTGACTATCTTTCATCATCGAGGTGATAAAAGTGAAAAGGTTTAGCTTCCTAATAGTGTGGTCCTTTATGAATGAGTTATCAAAAGTTATAAAATGGTGGTAGGACTTAAAAGGAGTCCATTAGTGCATCAAGGTGTATTGATTCAAGTGTACACCTATAGATTTATGAATTATGCTTTTTAGCCTAAGGTAAGATGTGGAATTTGTCCTTTTCAAGAACTTTATTGTAGATGTCTTGCTTAAGGGGAGGATAGGTATCTGAATATTGGGGGTAGTGTTTTAATCCTAAGAGGTAGTATAAATTGGGATGTTATGACCTATGAGTGGTAATGATCTCGAGGTTAGTTATAAGTAGTCATATGTTTATAAGTTGGTGTGACAGTAACTCTTAAGTTGAGAGGGTTGTTATATTTTCATGGCCGTTAAGTGAGTTTTAGGGGTGGTATGGCCCTACGGTGTTGGTTAAGGTGTAAAAAATAAAATTAGCAAGCTTATGGTAGTTGGTAAAAGAGAGTGGTTAGTTACAATATTTGCATCTATAGTTCAAATAAGAAAGGATCTCATGAAGACTAGATATTTTAGTAGTAAAATAAATCATAGGTTGTGAATAAAATGATTGGCCGGCCAAAGATTTATGAATTTAGTGTTCAATTGGGGGATACCTTAAAAATGGGGACTCACTGATGTTTATAGAATTTTTAAGGTGCTTGGGATGTATGCATGGGTAAGTAAATCTGATGTGAGGGAGGTGAATGTTCTATAGGACATTATGGGTTAGGTAATAAGATTAACATCGACTATCCTTATTAGGTGGTTTTAATAAACTGAGGGTCCCTATTGTTATTTAGTAGTTGTAAGTTAGTTTAGTAGACAAGAAGACATGTAGTAAATATTAAGGTGTAGTAGTAGTGTTGTGAAGAAGAATGTGCTTGTGTTTCGTAGTTAATTTAAAAAAGGAATTTAGGTAGATTTATCTATTCAATGGACTAATATATTTTGCTGGATATTTCAGTGGTGGTAAATGATTATTGCTAGACACTAAGTTTGAAATTTAGATGTTGGTTGTGGGGACAAGAA
This sequence comes from Capsicum annuum, assembly GCF_002878395.1. NCBI lineage: Eukaryota > Viridiplantae > Streptophyta > Magnoliopsida > Solanales > Solanaceae > Capsicum > Capsicum annuum. The sequence goes on along the minus strand of NC_061121.1, from coordinate 149,721,641 downwards.
TGTTATCTCAACAATTTGATGCAAGATTTGTGGGAGTGAATAACTAGGTTTGATATAAAGTGTGAAAAAGCTTAGGTTGAGGACTTATGAAATATTAGAGTGGGTAATTGTGATATATGCATGAGGTCTAGTGTTGAAATAGAAATGGTGGCTAAATCATTAGATAGATAAGAGCCTTAAATTATAAGAATAAAGTGCACTCGATTTTGAGTTATAAGTGCCATGTATGCCTAGTTTATGTTCTTATAAATCAGAAGTCTAGGGAGTTGTAATATGGTGTTATGTTGAGCAGAATTGAGGGAGAAATAGATAGACTATGTGAACTCTTGGTATAGTTTTAAAATTTTGTTAAATTATGACGTTATAATATTAGAGGTGTAATGCTACTATTCTATGGAATTGAAAATGGAGTGTTATGTGTTTAGAAGCATGGATTTCTATGACATGAAAATGGTAATTTTAACACTGACTTTGGTGGTTGGAGGAGTTATGGTAAGAATCCCTAAAAGGGATGTCCTAGAAAGATTTTAGTGTCTTTATATTAAGATTGTTGAGGCGAGTTCGGAGCTCTTGTAGCCATAACCCAATTTCTCAGGTCATGATGGCTCCTACCATAACCTAATAGTAGGCATGCCAACCCATAATTCGGACAGCTAGAAACAGAATACTTAAAAATAAAAGGAAAAGAATGTGGCATAAATAAAACTAAAGATCAATACATAATAAAACTCCAAAACCTGGTGGTATCAGTGCAAGGGCTTCTAATTTAATAAGAGTACAAAAGTGAAATATCAGGAGAAATACACTGATTCAATTTATCTATGAATATAACATAGAGACTATTCTAATACATTAGAGAGAGATAAGTAAAACTCCGAACCTCAGGAGCTCACTCTAAGTCTCCAAACCATGGCTGCTCCACACAATGCACACATCAATGGTGACAACCCGTACTATGATATGTAGGCTGCAGATGTGTAGTATGAGTACCACATAAATGGTACTAAGTAGGCAACTGCCAACTGATCTCCAAAGATAAAGTAGATATATACAACACATAAACAGAATGGAAACTACATCCAAAAGTCTAGGAATCATATGACAAGTCAATGAGATAATAAGGAACATCTATCTTGTTCATGTGCAAGACTCTAATATAATAAGACAAAGGAAGTGTCAGGGTGAACTATCCTATTCCATCTACAAATGGACATCAATGCAATGCCGTCTATCCTAGGCCAATATTTTAATAAAGGGTGAAAGAAAGATATATAGCAATATACAAGGCGAAGAAATGACTATATAATATGAACAAATGTTGGAAGGGATATATGGTAGTACCATAGATTCATATAGCTAGATATATCTATATATATACATATATACACATACATAATCAAGAGATCACCTCACAATAGAACCTGGATCATTATGTCCTTATTTTAAGATCTCACATAATACTATCATGGTCTAATACTATCATACTTATGGATTCTAATATACATGGCTAGACATGATATAATCATGCATAGTAATGAAATCACAGGATGGAAGAGGCCAAAGACATACCTCAAATCCTGATACTAGATCAATGACCAATCTTTCATATGCTAGCCATAATAATGATTTCATATGCTAGCCATAATAATGATCATAACAATGATTTTAACAATATCAATAATATCGTGAATAACTGGCTACTCCGAAAAACCAATACCTAGTTGAGCCTATACATACCCCTACCGCCTCAGGCTCAGAAGTTCCAATCAACATACAACAACACAAGGCATATTCTTCACCCATATCTATGCAACCGACCCATGCCAGCTGATAGACATAGGCATATACTGGTGATAGGTGATGCACATGCAGGAATGAATGTAAGGTACACAATTAATAATCACTATCTCATCATCATAATCATCTCCATCATAATTGTCATCATCATGTCTATAATCAGCATAATCAACCTCCAACCTTGCCTTGTACCAATATATCATCATAGTATCCTCCGGCCTTGTCGGGTACTAATATATCATCACAGTATCCTCCGGCCTTGTTGGGTATCAATATATCAACACAGTATCCTCCGACCTTTCCAGGTATCAATATATAATCATAGTATCCTTCGGCCTTGCCGGTTATTAATATATCATCATAGTATCCTTCGGCCTTGCCGGGTATCAATATATCATTACAGTATCCTTCGGCCTTACGGGGTATCAATATTGTCATAAACATCAATACACACATATTTATAGACATAAAATAGGTACAGGGGATCATTACATGGCTGAAAGGATGGTAAATCTACAAGCATGTTACTCAGAGTGATCTTCGGGACAAAATCATTATAAAAGTGTAAAAAGGGTAAGAATATCCCACGACTGAAGTAAGTGGTATGGTTGAATCATGGTGATGACCTCTGATCCTAACCATTATCGTTCACATAATCCTTATTCAAGGGGTAGAAACTAACCATTATTTATTAAATATCCAATACCTAACATCCAATCAAGATTCATCTCTAGTCCATAATTTCCATTTATTTACTATTCATCATTTTCCACTAATCATCCTATATCCGTTAATCATTATTAGTCAAGGAATTTCTATTTATCATCTAACCATCCTTTATTAAGTAACACCATTCATTAACTACACATCATTTACCAACAAATCCTCATTTATCAACTATTCATCGTTATTAACTAGTCATCTCTTATCACCAATATTTCTTATTATCTAGCCTGATTAATACACAACTCCTCATTTATCAAATAATCGGCATCATAAACTAAGTCATAAATATCAACTAAGCTTCACCTACTCTAAACAAAGCATCATTATTAGCCATGTGTGAACCATCGATAGCTACCATATTTCAACTAAGCAAGGTTCATTAACTAGTACATTAGATTTCTAGCCATCAAGTTCTATAGTCACCTAATACAAAGCTAGCTGCCACATAGCTTAACCCTTAATTAAGAAGAACAGTCATAAGATCATATGTCATCTTGAATCATATCAATTACAAATATAATAATCATGATATATGCATTCCATCATCTGTATTCAATAAGTGGAATAATAAGTGTTATACCGCATCTTTCTCCATCCAATCCGGAGAGATGGGTATAAAAACATTTATATATATATATATATATATAAACTGTAATCACATCCTTTAAAAGGATAAATAATTCTCGAATATCTAATAAATATCATAACATGAACCTCGACCCAATAATATGTCTGGAATAATCACAATATCATAATCATGGCCTTTGGCCTATACACATATTCGGTACTCATATCAAAAATTATATTTATAAGTTGTAGCATATCTCTAATCATCTCAAATTTAGGAGGCATCTCAAATCTAGGAGGCATAATATCAATAAGCATGTAATCATCTCATATATAGGAGGCATCATACATCTACAAGGCATAATATTAATAAGTATATAATCATCTTACCTACTGGAGGCATCTCAAATCTATAGATCATATATCATGACTATGAGGAATGTCACCTTCTAGGCCAATTGTCATAAATAAGAGAAGTATCATTTCTATAGGTCCAATAATCATAACTAAAAGAATCTAGCATCTCTATAGGACCAACATCATATCCAAGAGGAAATAGCATCTGTATAGGCCAATCATCAAGTTTAGAATGAAGTAGCATCTGTATAGGCCAATCATCAAGTTTAGAATGAAGTAGCATCTCTATGGGCCAAAAAACATATCAAAGAGGAATATCATCTCCAAAATCCCAATATCAATTCTATAAGGAATATCATTGCCATAACTCAAATGGTAAAGATAAGCATAAATATGAAAAAGTACCAAAAGGATCATTATAATAACCACTACTAATAGGACTTTCATCCCCAAAATTCAAGGGATAGTGACTATGGATTCTATTTATAGACCACGCAACTAAGGGGATGCTGCGATCACAGAGACACGGGCCACATTCGTGATGTCACGATCGTCCTGGCCTTACTAAGATCACCTCCTCCATGTCGCTATCGTCGTCATACCAAAACAAACAAAACTTGGAAAGTTTTCAAGTTTCTAATGATGCCTCAAAATTCATTCAAAATCTGATTTTCACAAACAAAATATGTAATGACAATGAATTCGATATTCTGGATGCATTGGAAAGGTTAGATTTTCAATAAAAGGTCATTTCAACCAAATATAGGTCCCAAAACTAACTTCCAAATTTTCAACTTTCTATTAGATAGGTCAAAATGAGATCGGGTGCATCAAGATTCAAATCGAAGGTCCACCTAGTCTAAAATTGATATTCCGGACTTGCTGTCATAGTTGGAATTCACATCCAAGATTGTTTTATCAAAGTTTTTTCCCAGTGGCCATTCGGAACCAATGAAGACTTTAAAATAGAAAATTGGCTCTAAAAACCAAACAAAATGCCTGGTATCTAAATCGTCGGTCCCAGAAAGTCATAAATGACTTAGGGCATCTATGGAGAAGCTCAAATAGTAAAGATAAGCATAAATATGAAAAAGTACCAAAAGGATCATTATAATAACCACTACTAAAAGGACTTTCATCCCCAAAATTCAAGGGATAGAAAGAATCTTAAAAGCTTGAAAGGATGAGGTATTAGGCTTGTATACTCCCAACATGACTTCCCAAGTAACCTCAACGAAGAGACAACACTTCAAAGGGGTTTTGCCATAGGTATCCCCTTTTCAACCAACACTCTCATTCTATTTCCAAACAGCCAAAACTTCACTTAACCGCTAACTGGCCTCCAACTAAACCAAGATACTATCTTTATATTTGCATAAATCAACAAAGGCTTATGCGAGCCAAAGATAACCCAAGTCATGAGTCATACCACAAAATTTAAATTCAAATATACACTCCCTTTATAATTTTTCACCTACTATCCACTCCAAGCTATGAGGAAAATTACATGAGTCTCACCTACGCAGTCATATCAAGGAGAACTCAAAGAACCGAAGCTGACCCACTAAAAGTCGATACGCCAAACATCAAAATAAGCTCATAAGGCATTGTTTGGGTACACAAATGGAGAAAATGAAGGAGTGCAATCTATGCCAATATTGCAACCACTCTGGATGAATATCAAACTGAAATATCAAAATCCAAGGTATAACTACTTATCACTCAATATTCCACTTCGAGATGTCTCATCCATCGAGAATAAAGTCATATTGAATCCAACTCCAGTATATTACTCCTATTGAGTAAATCATCCAAAATTTCCAAGAAAAACTGGAGACTCTAGTCAAAGATAAAAGAACCATTACCGGGTTCATGGGCTATCATCTGAATTCTTATAAACCATATTCCATCCGAAGTTGAAGAGACCGAATAGGCAATCTACGAAGTAGGATCAACCAGCAGATAAATGAAATCTGAACAAAGATAAATGTAAAATAAAAGCTTCAAGAAAACTCTACAACACCAAGGTGAAATCCCAATACCAAGGTTATATTTCTCGGTCTTAAATATCTGAGCCAAAACTAAAAAATAGGTAGGCAATAACACTCTAAATTCATCAGATTTCCAAATCATTATTCCAAGGCATCAAATAAAAAATAGAGCCAATAAGGAAATATCGATGTCAACTACCCTAAATTGACTCTAGTGTGCAAATCTGACATACTCGAGATAAATCATACCAAGCCACAATCGAGACATATCTAAAGAATAAAATCACTACAGGGATAACCATAGACTGAAAACACAAGCAATCAACTCTATATTAGCTGAAGGGTATGAAATATAGCCATATAACAAGAATAATTCCAAAGGATGAATCACTGGATGAAAATTGAAATAACCCACTCCATATCTACTGGAGTGCATGAACTATCCAAATATACTCAAAAACTTCCCAAGGATAAAAACCACACTAGTATTGGCAAAACTCTAGCAACTCAAAGAAATGCAATATTAGCTGACAACTAATCGATCTAACACTCCATCTCAGTAAAGAGTAGCCACAGGCAGATTTCTTAAAGGAAAAACACTCCACAAAGCCTCATTAGGCCGTACGAGCTCTGAAATAGGGATTTCCCAAATCCACCTAAGTAGGACAATAATCACTCAATCTATCCAAGAATCACATCATCATAGGAGAAATATACCAATCTTGAAACCAAGGTCAATTTCCAAACAACCACCAGAGAACCAATAACCAAAGCTAAAGAGTTTTTAATTTGCCAACTTAAGAAGCGGTCATAAGAAAGACCACCTGCCTCCAACCTTCCAACACCACTATACAAAACTATGTCTAATCAAGAAAACAACATCTAATTTCCATACTTATATCAAGGGTAAACCATCACAAGGGAATGAACTCGAGAAATCTAAGAGATGAATCCATGACATCTCAATATCAAAACTACTATCGAGCGATGAAATAGTCACAATAGATAAACGAACCTTGAACTGGTTAATCTCATACACGGGCTAGATAAAAAGGGATACACAAAGCAAAAACATTCTCAACACAGGAGGAAATTTTAAGAGCCTCAAACTCAAGAATGGGTGATACAACTGAATTGTTGACCCTAGAATCATATTAGCACCACAAGAGGTCAACTTTTCTTTGATATCACAATAAATCCCCAAATTAATCGTATATAGCTAACCAAGAGGGAACACAATAAACCTCACTATGCTAGGGAAAAGAAATAATCAAATTGGGCTATTCTACTTAAGCCACCGAGTAATACCACAAGAAAATAAAAGTCTAACTAAATAACACTAGTTTATACAGCTACCTAGCAAGGATCAAATTCATCAAGTAACAACATCAAGTAATAATATCAAGTAATATCCATAACCTTACACAGTGGTAGTAAAAGCAACATCAATATCAATAACAACATGCGGAATAAGCGGTACAAAAATAAACATCAACATCATGTAACACACAAAGGCCATAATAAGGCTAACATGCAAAAATAAATGGGACTCAAACCCAAAACCCATACCCATGTGGGGAAAATATCAATATAGATCTACTCCATCCACTACTAAAAGAAATAAATCAAGGAGTAATAACATAATCATAAATCCAATAACAAGGCACATAATAACAGATATTAATTCATAAAGGCATCTAATAATCAATAGGTATGAAAACTCTGATACACATAATAAGAGATAAATGTGGGAAATAAAAGAACACCAATCTTAGTGACGTCCACAATCATATGGCTGATGGGCATAGGGAAAAACAAATCTAAATGGGTCCAACTCGAACCGGCCGACTAAAATATAAATTAAGGTAAAACACATACTATCTCTATCTAAAGATGCCACAACATCATAAGGCTGATCTGAATAAGTGAAATAATTGGAAACCTAATGTTGGGGACACCTCCTAGACTAGTAGTTGGTCTCTCTGCAGTCGTAGCAACTCCAGAAGCATCAAGATGGGGAGAACACAAACTGAGCCTAAATGATTATCCAACTGACACTAAGAGAAATATGCAAAATTATGTCCAGACTTCTAAAATTATAGCCTATCTTATGAACTCTACGTTGGTTGGAATTATATGCTAACTTTAGCGGATCATCTATCTCACACTTGAGATATTTTCTAAACCAGTATCCCATCATGACACCACCAAACCAAGATCCTAAAATACTTTAGATATTATCTCTCATAACCTAGAAAGTTCACCATAGACAAAAGAACCATACCATACTCCATAAGTCTAAATGGGACTCTTCCCACTATGATCATCATGACTAATTTGAGAAATACTCATAGTATGGAATACTATCCATGTAGAGTTGATGAACTATAGGTGAAGCTGAACTATACCAAAAAATCCTCACTCTTGGATAAAATACCAATAACACTATACTGATGGCATACCTCTTGCCGTTATTTCCATAAGTCTTAATACTTGTGCGATCTATGGTTTTCTTATATCATATCCTAATAAAAGGAAGATATAGCTACTATCCAGTGCTTCGATGCCAAATAGAGTGACAATATTAATTCTCTATTACATCTAAGCACCAATGTCCAGCTCAGAAGGATATAGCATTAGTATAAGTCTGGCCCACTCGAGAAATCCAATCTCATACTCAGAACTACTGAGGAACCCTGATGAACACCAATAGACCCAACTCTAGTCTAAGAATTGCTCGATGAACAAATGTCATAGATGGCTTGGAGAATTTGCAACATAACTGAAATTCCAAATGTTGAACCTCCAAGTGACGAAGTAGTCACGAGCTCAACTAGTGACTAAGCTGGCCCTAAATCCCTTTTGCCTTCCCCTGAAGATCTTCAATATCCATCTCTAACTCTCTAATTTAATGCTGCTTTGAAATTCTAAAAATGCATGTTGAAGTCTCATCCGTATCTGTTGATAATGTCACCTCATTCTATGGGAATAGAATAGAGTCAAAGAATGTGTTTGAGCTTTATATAAATGTGGACACACAATAAGAATTCATGAATGAATTTCCTAAAATATCCCTATAGCCTCCCGAAGATAGGTTACGAACATCTTTGTATCAATCCGAAGGACTCTACTAAACACTTAACTCTTGTACTAATACATTAGTGAAACCTAGGCTTTGATATCAATCTATCACGACCTAATTCTTAGGTCATGATGGTGCCTACCATAACCCACCAGTTGACAAAACAACTTGTAGTTTCAAATAGCTAGTAATTGAATACTTAAAAATATAAGGAAAAGAATGAACAACTAATGAAAATAAAGATCAATACAAAATAAAACCTCAAAATCTAGTGGTATTATTACAAAAGCTTTTAATATAATAAGAATATAAAAGTGAATATCAAGAAAAATACACTGATAGAACTTGTCTTTGAATACAACATAGAGCCTAGTCTAATACATAAGAGAAAGATGAGTAACACTGTAACGCCACAAATATGGTACTCAAAATGCTACACGGTGCTCATGACCTCGAAGCAACACAAGCTAACACATGACTAATATCTGTAACTGAGCACTAATAATATATTACAATATGCGAAATACATCTGAAACATGTATGTAGTCTAAAAGCATCTATATTGTCTAAAAATTGTTAAGTTGATGGGACATATCCCTTACTGACTCTGAACTATTAAAATAATAAAGTAATAAAACAATCATGCTATCCTTAAATGATCAAGACTCACTGATAGTCTGGCTGCTGAACGTGTGATCTACTAAGGATGCTTGAAAGCTCGTGCTTCTAAACGTATGGTATAAAATACCATAGCACAAATGTGTCAATACATTGAATATACGGGTATGTAGGTGAGGTAGGCTAAATGCAATGGTTCAGATGCCTAAACAATACTAACTGACTGAATAACAGGAACGTTAGAATACATGCATGAATAAGAGACTATAACTGAATTCGTGATAACACATACTCGTGAATTATGATAATATAGATTTACTGATATTTGAGTGATAATATTGGGATACTGAATAACAGAGTCTATAGGGTACTAAGGAACTGATGTTATATTATTAATAAGGAAAAGACTATTTTTGACAGTTCTAATTATGAAAACTAGTTTGATTGATTGTACTGACAGTCCTAAAACTGAATACTGATAACATGGGTTACAGATAACTGTATAACTAAAATAGCTAATACTAAGCGACTAATCTAATAGTCCGGGTTGTCATGGAACTAGCTGAGTTCCATACTATTTGGAGTTGACTATATCTAACAGTCCTAAAATTTGAAGAACTATCTGAGTTCTGTTACTAAGACTAAATGATTGTATCTGACAATCCCGATTCTGTAACTAAAAATATGGGAAGTAGTTATCTAACTAACATTCCCCTAATATGCCATTATAGATGAGTTGGAGTCCAATTTATAACCCCAATTTTAAGGGTGTCAATACCGTTTCACTAGTAAGGACAATCTATGAGTAACCCTCATATAACAGGTTACTGTAGTGAGAATAGTTGGAAAGCTCATATAACAGGTTATTACACGTCATCTACCCTCATATAATAGGTTATGATGTCTCAACCTATGCTGGCTACATAATTCTAGAATGTAAGGATTACTTCTAAGAGTTATACCCTCATATAACATGTGAGTTCCCATCCTTGGGTTCACTCAGTGCTGAATCCTACTCCCAACTGAATAGACACTAAACTAATTAAATCAACTGAAATGATACTAATGGTGTTTTTTAGTGGAGCTAAACTGAGTTCACAGAGTTCCGTTGACTAACAAAATGCTACTGAGATTTAAGGACTGATGGAGAGTACTGAAGTTATTGAAATTCTTAGGAATACTGAGGTTATCAAGATTACTAATTACTGATGTTATTGAGAACACTAAGGTCACTGATATTACTGAGTAGGACTAGACTAATGTTGAATTTACTGAGTTTTCCTGAGTCATGAGACTGACTAAATTCTAAGGATCATGGCTTGACTGAGAGTATTGTGGAAACAGGACACTGGCTCTAGGCACACAACTAAATTGTTGGGTACAAGTACCCCCTAGACTCAATAGCATGAAACTAATAGGAAATAACACTTCTTGAACACATGAGCAAGATCAACAATTTATTATACATTACTTTGGGGATTTCGTGAAGCACATGGTTATCATAGTCTTGTACGTGAATAGAATTGGATATAAAAATGCCATACTGTCATCAACCTAATCTCATGGATATTTTATCAACCATTCATAATGCACACAATATCATGGAAGTCATTCTAAGTCATAGGGTAAAGCATACACCTATCACTTGGGTCATAATTAAACTATAATGCATAATTTCGATTCTCTTAGGCATTTTATCAAACACCTAGGATGCATGACTTAAGGAATAGGCAGGACCATCAATTAAATACAACAAATCTCCATATTTTAACTCAATTTCACATATTTCAGACCATATACTTGCATAGGTTCATGAACAACACATAAAGATTTCAACTTGGGAATCATATAACCATAATTAACCCACAACAAAATATTCACAATAAAAGATTTAAAATATGATTCTTGGCTTCATGGATGAAAAGAATCCATGAATGAACAATGTGAATATGTTAGTTCTTGCTTCTATGAAGATTGATGAAGAGATTCTTGTATTTGAGTCTTCGATTCAAATCCCCAATTGAAAACTTTAGCTTGTTCTTAAGAAAAAATTGAGAGAAACAATATACTTTGGGTGAATTATGGCTGAATCATGTGTTATTGGGTATATATAAGGGTGAAAAATTGACTCTTTTAACCCTTGGACGCATATTTTAATTCTGTGAAAATTTCCCGACCTGGACCCCTGGCGCGACGCAGCGCTATCGCATCGTGTCACTAGAATTTGACCGCTCTGAATTTAAGCCTTGGTGTGATGCGCCATAATCGCTGAGGCTCACTGGATTTTGATGATTGCCAGTTTGGCTGCCTCCGCGATGCGTTGATGGATCAGGTGGCACACTGTCTTACTAAAATCGCTCTAACTATTATCTCGGGTGTTGAATTTGGGCAAATTTGGTATCGATGGAAAGCTTATTCAATTTATCACATGATAAAAATTGAAAATCCTAAAAATAACACATGTATAAAAGTGTATTCATCTTTGAAACAAGTCTTTAACATTTTTGGGATGATTTTAAGCTAGGTAGAAGTACGGGGTATTGCAATATCTCCCCTTGGGAACATTCATCCTCATATGACACTGATTTAGATGGGAGAAATGATAAGCTAAAGTACATACTGTACATGAATAGTTGAATCATGACTACCTTACTGACATTACTTAGATTCATACTAAGCATGCATATCTGATGCGTAAATGCATGACTGAACCGACTTCAGGAACATACAACTAAACATGTAATGGTAATGATACCAAGTTTGAAATAAAAATTGAGCATAGAACTAAATACCACATTTGTAACTAAAATGTGTACATAAAACTGGATAAGCTTAAGAAAAGCTATTACCTTGGGCTGAGTCTAAGCTTAATTACTAAATATGCATGAGCAGAAACATGAGAACGTAACTGGGTCTGGAACGTGATACATGAGATTAATATCATAATCTAAACTAAATACCTTGACTACGTGGTACACGACCAAGATTGGAGCTAGAGGGTCAACCTATGGGTACCTACTACTCTAAACTAGATTCATTTTGAGAAGAGAGCGACATGTTTATGCCATGAAAGTTTCAGGGAGTTATAGGGCATCTCCCCCTTGGGATACTAGGTCCCTAGAAGAATACTGGCTTGACTGTGATAGTGAGAAAAACTAGGATGATGCACAGGGCACCAATGAACTGAATCGTGAATGAATATCTGGGATATAAAACTAAGGCATGATACATGAACTGGACTGATCTTGCATCTATCTAGTAGGTTCATCATAGAATGGTTACATTCATGAGGCTTAACATAGTACGTCTAGATGGAAGGGACGGAAACATAAACTATGTAAACTTGTCCATCTTACTGATAGACTGACTTTCTGGTTTTACAAACTAGCTCATGATGGAAACTTATGGTCGACTGGAGCCTTTCTTTAACACTCTTTCTATAGAGTTCTAGTGGTTTTAGGGCAAAATAAAATCTTGCACTTGTCTAAACAAGACAGCCAAATAATAAAATCATCACATGGCTAAAGTTTGGTAGGATGTGTAGAGGCCTACAAACACCATTTAAGATGAAATAACAAAGTCTCTTGCACTTCAACTGTGGCTAATGAAAATATTCACATGGGTGTTGAACATGAGTGCATAAATACACCTACTTATCTGATTAACTAGATAACTGATAGCTGAATACTGGGTGTGTAAGACTAAACTATACTTAGTCTTGAATAACTGGACTACCACTATAGAGCGTTATGCATAGGAGATAAAGACTGACTGATTGACATGAGATACTGAGCATAAACTGAGGGTAATTGGAATTTTAGAGAATGTAACACCATGAGTACAACATGTTTCTAGAACAGTCTTGTAAACTAAGTTACAGGAAGGGTGACAACTGAGTAGCTGATAACTATACGCTATGGTCAAGTAAACCCGAAACTAAACTGAGTTACCAACCTAATTACTGAAGTAGGATTGGGACTGAAATTATATATAAGATGGTAATTCTGTAACTGTAACTAAGACTATAGCTGGGACTGAATAGTGGTTTCTGATAACTAAGCTTTACACTGGTACCGAGGTACTGAATTTTGAGACTAAACACTGATTACTAAGTACTTAATACTAAAATTGTAACTGAGATGGAAACTGAATTTCTATAGTAACACGGCAGGTGCTAACATAAGTCAAAGATCTGAATTTACACTCATACATTATACTTTCCCAACTTCTAAATATAAACTCTTCCTAGCCATTTACTTGCACACTAATATGACATTCAAGCCTATCTTCATAACTACACCCTCATGTAAAACAAACATGCAGCAATCTTATATTAACATGTAATATTTACTCTCTCCCTTTTAAGCAACTGCCTATCACTAAACTGTTTTCACAACGAGAGCTCACTGAAGGGTTAAATTAGGAGGACCTGAAGCATGAATGGACACTAACTAAACTTGACACTAGAATGAAGCCTGAGGAATAGAATATAAATATCACGGACTCACCAAGAGGTCTAAACTGAGGATATGCATAACATAGTCTAAATTTAATTGATCAGTAGAGGCGTAACATGAGCCATGGAAGCTGAGTATAATGTAAAGCATGATATATGTACATGAGCCATGAGTTGAATAACTTGAGTTTGGAGTTTTTTGCATTTGTGTGACATGATTTGTATTACTGAGGGGAATAAAATTAAACTCCTTATGCCGGGAAACTGGAATCGTACATGATTCTATGGAAAACATATGAATATAAGACGTGTTCATGAAACAGAGATGTGAAGGATGGGCCCGGAATCATCTTCCCTTACTTCTTTTCTATATGTACTGGCATTACTACTGGAATCTGAGAGCCTGAATTGGTCACTTGATCTATCATCTCCCCCTCAGCTTTAAGACATCATCATAAGTCTGTGAACACTTTACTAAACTCTGAACTGAACTGTAATCATCATCACATATTTACACTTTGTTAGACATATGCTTGACTTAGTAAACACATCATCTGTTTCTATTTCTTTATATACTACTAATACCACATCACCTAATTTACGTCACACCTTCAAACTTAGTATCAAATTAATAACTTACGTGCTAGCTTGCACAATTCAAGCCTACTAATTTACTCTGGTACATCTATCCCTATGAATACATAATCTGTTCAACCTATATAATGTTATCCCTACTCTACTATTACTAAACTCCTGAGTTCATGCTTCTAACTCTAGGTCATAAGCTATTATAGGATTCTAAGAAGGGATCTGATAACATATATAATTTTAGGTTTATGAATGAGTTCATGATCATGAATGAGATATGTACAACTTTGGAACATAACCAAACTGATGGAAAACTTTTGAGCCTGTGGCAATCGCATAACTATCTATGGGAACTATTTGAGAAAGCTATAACCCTAGGACCTGGAGCTTCACTATTTCTGTAACCTTGAAAGTAAGGTGGAGTTGACATAAGTGGAGAATGATGAGAACCTACATGAATTTCATGGAGAACCTTTCTATAGCATGATCTGAAATATAAAAGAAGGGAAATAGTTCCTAAAACATCTCATAGCCTCCTGCACATAAGTGTGGTGCACAATAAACCCATGCACAAGACTCTATAAGATGCAACTTTAAAGACTTCCTAGGACACTGTTGAACCTTAGGCTCTAATACCAAGTTTATAATGCCTCGAATCTGGTACCCGGAATTCTACATGGTGCTCATGACCCTGAAGGACCACAAGCTAACCCATGACTTATATCAGTAACTGAGCACTGAATAATACATTATAAATATGCGGAATATAAGTTGTAAGGCCATAAGGTTCAAAACTAAACTAATACTGAGTATAATACAATGTCTTTAGTAGGGTATAATAATACGCAAAACTGAGATAAATTGTTTAAAAGATGTTGTAGTCTGAAAGCCTTTAAACTTTCTAAAAATAGTGGAGTTGATAAGACATGTCCCCAACTAAAATAGGATATGTCCCCAACTAACTCCAAACTACTGAAATGATAAAGTAATAAAATAATCATGCTATCCTCAAATGATGAGGACTCACTGCTAGTCTTGCTGCTAAATCTTAGATCTACTAAGGATGGTTGGGAGCTCGAGCTTTTAAACCTATGGTATAAAACACCATAGTGCAAATATGTCAGTACGTTGAATTTATTTGTATGCAAGTGAGGTAGGCTAAATGGAATGGTTCATATGAATAAACAATACTAAATGACTGAATAACATGAATATGAGAATACATGCATGAATAAAAGATTGTAACTGAATTTATGATAACACTGATTCATGAACTCCGATAACATGGATTTACTGATATCTGTGTGCTAATACTAGGATACTGAATAACTAAGTCTATAGGGTACTGAGGAACTGATCATATATTATTAATAAAGAAATGACTATTTTTGACAGTCTTGATTATGAAGAACTGATCTGATGTCTATATCTAGTAGTCCTAAAACTGAATATCGATAACATGGGATATTGATAACTGTATAACTAAAATAACTGATACTGCGCGAATGTATCTGATAGTCTAGGTTCTGATGGAACTAGCAAAGTTTTGTACTGTTCTTAGTTGACTGTATCTGACAGTCCTAAAATCTAAAGAACTATCTAAGTTTTATTACTGAGACTGAATGACTGTATCTGATAGTCCTGATTATGTAACAAAACTATGGAAGTAGTTATGTAACTGACATGCCCCTAATATGCCATTATGGTTGAGTTAGTATCCAATTTCTAACCACAATTGGAAGGGTGTCAATACCGCACCACTGGTAAGGACAATCTGTGAGTAACCCTCATATAACAGGTAACTCTAGTGAGAACGGTGGAAACACTCATATAACAGGTTAAGCCACCTTATCTAACCTGATATAATAGGCTATGATGTCTTAACCTATGCTGGATACATAGTTTTGGAACACAAGGATTGCTTCTAAGAATCACACCCTCATATAATAGGTGATTTCCCATCCTTGGGTTCACTTGGTGCTGAATCCTATTCCTAACTAAATAGACACTGAACTGATACTAATGGTATTGTTTAGCGAAGCTAAACTAAGTTCACTAATTTCTGTTGACTGATGAAATGCTACTGATATTTGAGGACTGATGGAGAGTACTGAAGTTACTAAGATTTCTAGGAATACTGAGGTGTTCGAGATTATTGAGTACTGATGCTACTAAGACCCATGAGGTCACTGAGATTAGTGAGTAGGACTAGAATGATACTGAATTTATTGAGTTTTCCTGAGTCATGAGACTGACTGAATTCTAAGGATTATTGTTTGACTAAGAGTATCGTGAAAATATGACACTAGCTCTAGGAACACAGCTACATTGTTAGGTACAAGTACCCCTAGGACTTGATAGCACGAAACTGACAGGACATGACACTTCTTGAACATATGACCAATATCAAAAATTCATAATACCTTACTTTGGGGATTTCATAAAGCACATACTTATCATAGTCTTGTACATGAATGGAACTGCATATAAACATGTCATACTTTCATCAACCTAATGTCATGGACATTCCCTCAATAAATTCATAAAGAACACAACATCATGGAAGTCATTCTTAGTCATAGGGTAAAGCATATACTTATCACTTGGGTCACAATTAAGCTATAATGCATAATTTCAATTCTCTTAGGCATTTTATCAAACACCAAGGATGCATGACTTACGGAATAGGCATGACCATCAAATTAATACAACAAAACTCTATATTTTAACTCAATTTCACATGTTTCAGACCACGTACTAGCATAAGTTCATGAATAACACGTAAAGATTCCAACTTGTGAATCATACAACCATAACCATATGAAAATAATCAACCCACAACAAAATATTCACAATACAGGATTTAAAACTTGATTCTTGGGCTTCATGGATGAAAGGAATCCATGAATGAACATTGTGGATACCTTAGTTCTTGATTCTATGAAGATTGACGGAGCGATTCTTGAATTTGAGTCTTGGATTCGAATCCCCAATTGAAAATTCTAGCTTGTTCTTGAGAGAAACAATATATTTTGGGTGAATTATGGCTGAATCGCATGTTATTAGGTATATATAAGGGTGAAAATTGACTTTTTTAACCCTTGGACACGTATTTTAATTCTGTGAAAATTTCCCGACCTGGACCTTTGGCGCGACGCGGCGCTATCGCGCCATGTCATAGGAATTTAACAAATCTGAATTTAAGCCTTGGTGCAACATGCCAGAATCACAGAGGCTCACTGAATTTTGACGATTGCCATTTTGTTTCGCTCCACGACGCGTTGATGGCTCAGGTGGCACACCGTCTTACTAAAATTGCTTTAACTCTTCACTTGGGTATTGGATTTGGGCAAATTTGGTATCGATGGAAAGCTTATTCAATTTCCCACATGATAAAAAGGTAAAATATTTAAAATACCACATGTATAAAAGTGGATTCATCTTTGAAACAATTCTTTAACATTTTTGAGATGAATTTAAGCTAGGTAGAAGTACGGGGTATTACAAGCACTCCAAACATTAGGACTTCACTCTAAGTCTCCAAACCATGGATGCTTCACACAATGGACACATCAACAATGATAACTCACGCTATGATTTGCAGGCTGCAGAAGTGTAGTATGAATACCAAAGGAATGGCACTGAGAATGCAACTGCCAACTGAGCTCTAAATATAAAAGCAGATATTTACAACACATAAACATAATGAAAACTATACCCAAGAGTCTAGAAATCAGTTGACAATTCAATGAGATAATAAGGAACAACTATCTTGTTTATGTCCAAGAGTGTAATGTAATATGACTAAGTAAGTATCAAGGTGAACTATCCTATTCTAGCAATATTCAATGGACTCCAATGCTATACCAGATATCCCAAGCTAATAGATGAATAAATGGCAAAAGAAAGATATATAGCAATATATAAGGCAATGAAATGACTATACAATATGAACAAACTAAGGAAGGGATATATGGTAGTACCATAGATTTATATAGCTGGATATATATACACACACGTAAGCATAAGGTAACCTCACAGAAGAACCTATATTATTATGTCCTCATTTTAAGACCTCATTGTTATACTATTAGGGTTAAACACTAGCATACTTAGAGTTTCTAATCTACATGGCTAGACATGATATAATCATCCATAATAATTCAATCATAAGATAGAAGAGCCTAAAGACATACCTCAAATCCTGATATCCGATCAATGACCAATCTATCATAAGTTAGCCATAATAATGATCATAACAATATCAATAATAACATGAATAATTGTTTACTCCATACAACTAACTACCTAGATAAGCCTATACGTATACCCACCACTCTCAGCTTGGAAGGTCCAATCAACATACAATAGCACAAGGCATATTCTTCACTTATATATATGTAACCATCCCATATTAGTTGATAAACATAGCGGTATATTGGAGATAGGCAATGTACATGTAAGACAGAATGCAAGGTACACAATCAATATCAAAATCTAATCATCATAACCATCTCTGTCATAATTGTTATCACCGTGTCCATCATCAACATAATTAACCTCCGGCCTTGTCAAGTATCAATATATAATCACAATATCCTCTGGCCTTATCGGATATCAATATATCATCAAAGTATTCTATGGCCTATTCGGGTATCAATATATCATCACAATATCCTCTAACTTTTTTGGATATCAATATATCATCATAGTATTCTCCGGCCTTCCCAGGTATCAATATATCATCACAGTATCATCCAACCTTATAGGGTATCAACATAATCATAAAAATTAATACACATATATTTATAGACATATAATAGGTATAAGGGATCAAGATATTACTAAAATGAGGGTAAATCTACAAACTTATTGCTGAAGTGATCAGTGAGGCTAAATCATTATAAAAGTAGAAAGAGTTAGATTATCTTGCCACTAAAGTAAGTGGTAGGGTTAAAGCATGGTGATCACCTCTGATTATTAGCCTAACCATTATCCTTCACATAATTCTTATTCATGGGATAGCAACTAACCGTTATTTATTAAATAGCCAATACCTAACAATCCGTCAAGATTTATCACTAGGCCATAATTGTTATTTATCCACTACTCATCATTTTCAACTAATCGTCCTGTATCCATTAATCAATTTTAGTCAACAAATTTCCATTTATCATCTAACCATCCTTTATTAACTAGCACCATTCATTAACAAACCATTATTTACCAACTAGTCCTTATTTATTAACTATTCATTGTTATTAACTAGTCATTTCGTATCACCAACACCTCTTAGTATCTAGCCTCATTAATACACAACTCCTAATTTATCAACTAATTGACGTCATAAACTTAATCATCAATGTCAACTAATCTTCAACCATGCTAAACCTAACCTCATCATTATCCACATACCAACCATCTCTAGCTACCATTTTTCATCTAAGCAGAGTTCATTAAATAGACATTAGATTTCTAGCCATCAAGTGTTATAGTTACGTAATAGACAACTAACTCCATATAACTTGACCCTTAATTAGAAGAACAGTAAGAAGATCATATTTCAGCTGGAACCACATCAATTACCAATGTAATAATCATGAATGTATCGAATCTATACATGCCATCACCAGTATTTAATCAGGTGAATAATAAGCGTCATATTACATCTTCCTCAGTCCCATATCAAAAAGATATGTATACAGACATTTATATTTATATATAAATATATATATATATATTCATAAACGGTAATCGCATTCTTTACAAGAATAAATAGTTTTGGGATATCTAACCAATATCATAACATGAACCTCGACCAAATAATATGGCCAAAATAATCATAACATCATAATCAAGGCTTTTAGCCCATACACATATTCAGGACTCATATCAAAGATTATATTTATTAGTTATAGCATATCTCTAATCATCTCGCATATAGAAGGCATCTCAAGTGTAGGAGGCATAATACTAATAAGTATGTAATCAACTCACATACAGGAAGCATCTCACACCTAGGAGGCAAAATATAAATAAGCATATAATCATCTTACCCACCAAAGGCATCTCACATCTATAGATTATACATCAGGACCATAAGGAATGTCAGCTCTGTAGTCCAATTGTCATAAATAAGAGGAGTATCATCTCTATAGGTCCAAAAATTATAACTAAAAGTAGATAGAATTTCTATAGGCCCAATATCATATCAAAGAGGAAATAGCATCTGTATAGGCTAATCATCCAGTCAAAAAAGAAGTACCATCTCTATGGGCCAATAATATATATAGGAGGAATATCATCTCTAAAAGCAAAATATCACTTCCAAAAGTAATATCATAGCCATAACTCAAAATTCATAATTTTGGGGAATGCCATCACAAGTTACCAAGTCATGAGGTAAGCTTATTCTAAAGGATCTCTAGTCCCAAATAGGCCTATCTGCAACTAAGTCCACAATGGCTAACAAAAGTCTTAGCCTAAGTGGGTCAAATGATCCCACTTCTAAACCTCAATTACCATAATTAGGCACACTATGCTCAGAACTTGGCTAAGGTAACTAGTTCAACATCTAGATGTCAAGTAAGCTATATTCAAGACTAAGATAGAAGCTTTGACTAGAAACAAGGGTACTCAAGTCAACTTAACAAAAATTATGACTTCAAGAGCACCACACGAACCCATAGTTTAAATACACTAATCATGTTTCCAATACTAAAACCACATCCGAAACCTAGAATTATATCATATCCATTCTACAAAGGAATATAAACTAGAAAAAAGGCAATAGGATTCCAAAAGGTTATAAATATACCATCTAATAGGTGTAAAACCCTCATTTAATCTCCAAACATCAAATATCAAGGCTAATTATCCTACTCATAATTAGTACTAACATTAATGTTCACGCGCAATACATATCACACATCATATACGAAGAAAAGTGGATAGGAGCCTACCTCAAAGCCAATGAAAACCTCACTTTATTCAACAACGTCCATCTTTACTTTACAATCCCATAACGCCACCACAATATCAAATTCATAATCAACTCATCAAATCAAATACAATGATACCCATATTACACTATTGTACTTTTGGTCTAAAAATGACACCAAAAACACCAAGTGGGTCCCATGTATGAAAAATACATTTTTGAGGTTAACCCAATGTTGATACTTGAACAAGAAATCATAAACCCCAATAAAATGGTAGAAACAAAGCTAAATCTAGGCCAAAGTCAAGCTTTAAACTAATTAAGAATTTTGGGTCCAAACAAACAAATCCAAGTATGAATTCAAGAACTCATACCTCAAATTGGAAAATATTCATGTAAAAAGATATTTAGAAAGCTCCCAAGTCATCCACAATACTTAATTTTTTGTTATTATACCCATTTAGGGTTTTTGAATCAAAAGGTGAATAAGAATTGGCTAAAATTATGACTATAGGGTGTATTTATGGACCCCCAAGGAGGGGGATGCTTCAATCGCCAAGACACATGTAGCATTCAAAATGTCATGATTCTCATAGGCTTTCCGTAATTGTCGTGATGCAATCATCTCCTCTATTTTTCGACTGTCGTCGTATCTAAACTAGCAAAACTAAGAAAATTTCAAAGTTTCTAATGATTCCTCAAGATTTATTTGGAATCTAATTTTTTGCAAATAAAATATTTAACCACACTAAATTTGATGTTCTAGGTGCGTGTTCTTTTAACCAAATATGGGTCCCACACCTAACTTTCCAATTTTCTACTTTTTGATTCATAGTTCAAAATAAGCTCGAGTGTATCAAGATTCAAACCAAAGGTCTATCTAGGCTAAAATTGATATTCTTGAGTTGTTGATACAGTCAGAATTTATATCTGACATTGTTTCATTGAAGTTTTTATCTTGTGGACATTTAAGAGTAGTGAAATTTTAAAATAGCAAATTGACTCTAAAAATAAAAAATGAACTAACTGAGAACCAAACCATTGGTCCCAGTAAGTCATAAATGACTTGGAGAAGCTATGGAGTAGCTCAAATGGTGAAAACAACCAAAAATATAAAAGATGACTGGAAAGGTCATTACACTTATGTAAAGTGATCCCCCCTCCATTATGTGGATTGTTGTATGTATAGATTTAATGAGAAAATATGTTTGTAAGTTTAGGATAATAGCCATTGAGCCAAGGGGTTGATTGTGAAATAAGGTAGATCTTAAATATTCTCATGGTGGTGAGTTTTAGGGAGGAGTCATGATATATCATCTCTTACTCTAGAAAATTTCTTCTATTTCCAAAGCTCATACTCTAGTCCCTCAGTTACCCCCATTTAGTCTAGATGATAATGGTTATGGTAGCATAGTAATGTTTTAGATAAGAAAGTGGATGATCTTTTTTGTAAAATTTTGGTGTAGCTACTCGCATTAAGGTCATAGATGAAACAGGAAGACAGAGATAAAGCTTTTGTTATGTGAAATAGTTAGGAGGGGAAAATATGGTGACAATCTTTATGGAGGTAATAGAGGTTGCTGGGATTATTGTTGGGAGATCAATAAATTGAATGTAGTAAAGATATGCTTGAATGTTATGATTGATAGATACACAAACCCTTGTGTTATGTGGTTAGTACTCATTGATTAAGATATGATGTTATTTAATTATATTACTAATACAGAGTAATATTCTTGGATTAATGTAAGGTGTAGAGCCCTTCCTCTTAGGTTACCACCTTTTAAACTTTGAATTAGGCTTTCATATAGAAGAAATGTATAGTTAGACTCAGGCTCTTGTAGTGATGTATTTTATGGGCAAATTATAAGATTTAATTATGAAGTATGGTATTCATAGCTGAATTTATAGTTGAGGAGTATTGCTATATTGTAGGTCTATTAGACGTATCATTGGAATTACAAAATGCTTCTATTTTTATGTCTCGTTAAATCTCATTTCATGTCTTTTATCAATCTTAATAAATCCAAGGACACTTGGAAAAATTTCATACCTTACGTTGTTATGATCATGTTTTATATAACTCATGCATATTAGATGTGTTAAAAGTATATCTTGGAAATGTTTTGAAATTTTTGAAAGGCGTTCGGGGCTATTTTTGTATTCCTAGGAAGTGAGCCTCTGCAATAAGGTCATGTCATGGAGGTTAACCTCCGCAATATTGGTATAGCACAGAGGCTAACCTCCATGATATTAGCATGCCACGCCTGTGTTTTTATTTCATCTAGCTTTTTATTATCTCACTTGGGGTGAGGGGCTTTTGGTCTTTTATCCCTCGTACGACCTTAGGCTCGCATCTCATAATTTGTGTTTACATTATTTACTTGGTGATACCATAAAGCCTTTTTCTCTTGATTCCTATACGTTTTTTACTGGAGGAGTATTCCAAATGTGGAGTTACATACTTTATTACATACTTCTAAAGATTCAATAAGTTCTTACCCATTATTCAAGGAAGAATGATTCCTAGGGGGAGATAACATAACACCCTGTATTTTGTGCTACTATTCAAAGGTTGTTCCTATATGTATAAACTGGAAATGAATGATTCCTATGTAAGTATAATCTTCATGATCATTTGCCTAGTGTGAAAAGTGCTTTCAAGGAAAAAAAGTTCATAGGAAATACTTAGAGCAAAGTCGAGTTAAGAACTTTTGTTGTCAACAAAATTTTGGTAACCAATCCTACAAGGGTTGACTTTGAACGTGTGTAAATTCTCGATTATATGGAATTTTAAAGCTCAAGACCCACCAAATTAAATATGATTGAGTCCTCTTTCCAAGCCACCGATTTTACCTAAATTTGATACTCAAACAAAAAGTTATGAGCTTTTTTGTGAGAAACCAGTGAGAGGTACGATAAAGGAATGGGACGTCCTCTATGCATTGCAATTTTTGTGTGGCATGCCTCTATTTCTAAAACCTTTAAAACTCATATTTCTCTTTAATTTCTCCAGGGCAAACTAGACATTTATGTCCTAAATCAACCTATAACTAATACTAATGTGATTTCATCATCCTATAACCCCAAATACACAATTCCTCTCCTTCCAAATTCTCAAGAACAACATATAAGGGTTCTTCTCCATAAATTCAACTTTCAAAGCTTCAAATTCAAGTTTATTTTCAGTGTTTTCTCCCTAATTTCATCATCAAAGGTATGGGAAATGAATTCAAGTGTTCTTATCAATCCCAAGATGGGAATCAAGCTTCAAAGTTATGGATTCAAGCTTTTATCCAAATTTCTTCCATCAAAAAGGCATGTATCTCTTCCCTAAATTGATTTTATCTAAATGTATGCATTTAAATTACTATCTATGTGGTTTAATTATTGTATTTTTGAATATGGGTTGAGGGGCTTAGAATGGTTATTGTATGAATTGAATTCCCATGGTTTTGAATTAATAGTTATGCTATATTTTCATGAATTTGAACTATTTAAATGCTTAGGTATGGTAATTGGAATAAGGAACATGGGTTTCTGTAAAATTGATGGTTTAATGGTTTTGAAATTGGCTTTAACCTCAAATGAATTTCTGAAATTTAATTTGAAACATTGATACATGCATAAATTTCTTATAACTGTGTGTTCAAGTAATACTTGATACCCATCACGGCCAAGCCCTGGTTTGGGTTGTAACTGTGGGATTAGTTTGTTGATACCTTTTTGGACAAATTTGTGTTTTATAGTCCGAGGGGTTGGATGAGAAATTAGTTTGATTGCGTAGAGAAAGGCTTTATGACTGTTTAAGAGTATGAGGCACATTTTTATGCCTATTCTAGATATTATTTGCTAGCATTTTCACTAAGTCTGAGAAGATTCAAAGGTTCATAAAGGGTTTGGATGTCTCTCTTTAGATGGCTACATCTAATATAGTTGTATTTAGAGTATCTTTTCAGAGTTTAGTGGATTATGCTGAGATGACTGAGGGTATTCTTTGAGCATCTTTGGGAGGCTCCAAGCATTTTGGTGACTTTATAGGTCACACTTCTTGAGGCAGAGATTTTAGAGGTTCTTGTGGTTACATGGTAGACCAGTGAAGGTCGCATTATAGAGCTCGGGTAGTTGGTCTTTTGGTCTAATAGGTTAGGGTGGACCTTTGGGCTTAGTCGTACCTTCTGTTATTGAGTTAGGATAGAGAGGTTGCTTTATTTATGATGAGATTAGCCATGTGTCCAAAGACTGTCCCCATCATGTGATTAGACATACTTCTATTTTAGTTGTGAGGGGTAGAGGTTCTACCAGATATGCAAGGGATAGAGGTATAGGAGCCCATGGTGGTGGTAATGGGCAGTGCTATGTTATAATTGCCATACCTAAGAGAGATGCTTCTGATGCTATGATCACAGTTATCATCCCTATTTATTTCATATTTGCATCTATGTTATATGATCTCAGATTAAATTTCTTATAAGTGTCTGGATATTTTGCTTTAGGTTTTGATTCTGCTAGTGAGCCTCTTTCCATGCCTATTCATGTATCTATCCAGGTAGGATATTCTTTAGTGGTGGATTTGGTGTACCGATCTTGTATTGTAACTTTTTATAGCCATGAGACTTGGGTATATTTTCTTGAGTTAGATATAGTTTATTTCGATGGTATCTTAAGTATGGATTGGTTGGCTTCTTATCATATTGTCCTTATTGTTATGCTAAGAACCTGACTTTAGTTTCACTTGGTGTGCTGAGGATAACTTACAAAGGTGCACTTCATTCAGGCCCTAAGAGGTTTATATCTTATGTTAAGGCTTATTGTTTGGTTGAGAGGGGATATTTATCTTACTTGGCTCATATTCATGATACTACTGTTCTTTCACCTCTTTCTTTGGATTCGGTTTGTGTTGTCCATGAGTTCATAGATGTGTTTCTAGTGGATTTGATTGGTATGCCTTCAGATTGTGATATTGATTTTGCTATTAATGTTCAGCCAGGCACCCAACCCATTTCTATTCCTTCTTATAGGATGGCCTCATTCTAGTAGAGAAAATTAAAAGATCAGTTGTAGAAGTTCATGAAGAAGGGATTTATCTAACCTAGTGTATCACCTTGGGGTGCACCTATTTTATTTGAGAAGAAGAAGGATAGATCTATATGGATGTGTATTGATTATCGGTAGTTAAATAAGGTGATGGTCAATAATAAGTACCATCTTTCTCATATTGATGATTTGTTTGATCATCTCAAGGGTGTCGTGGTGTTTTCAAAAATTTATTTTAGGTCTGTGTATCACCTGTTGAGGATTAGAGCTTTGGATATTCTGAAGATAGCTTTTCAAACTTGATACAGTCATTATGAGTTCTTTGTCAATTCCTTTGGGTTGACCAATGCCCAGTCGCATTCATGGAGTTGATATATTTGGTATTTTTACCATATCTCAATTCTTTAGTAATTATATTTATAGATGATATCTTGGTTTTTTTAAGGAGTAAGGATAATCATGAGGAGAATTTAGGGATTGCGCCTAAGAGGTTGAGGGTGAGAAGTTGTATGGAAAGTTCTCCAAGTGTGAGTTTTTGTTGTACTTAGTTTCTTTCTTGGTTCATGTGGTGACTAAGAAAGGTATTTTGGTAGATCAAGCCAAGACTGCAATGGTTCATGATTGGGCTAGACCTACTTTGACCATAAAGATTGTACTTTTGTTGGCTTGGTAGGTTATTATTAGTGTGTTGTTGAGGGTTTTCATCTATTGCATCTTCATTGACCAAGTTGACTTTGAAGAAGATTTTTTTTCAATGGTTTGATACTTGTGAGGTAAGCTTTCAAAAGCTCAAGGTTTTGTTGACTTTAGATCCTATCATGAATTTACTTAAGGAAGGTGTGTGTTTCACTATCTTTTGTAATGCTTCAGGTGTTGGTTGGGTGTTGGGTTGATGAAGAAGGGTAAGGTGATTGTTTATGCTTCTTGTTAGTTCAAGCCCCATGAGGAGAATTACGCTACCCATGATTTGTATTTGCATGCAATTGTTTTTGCTTTGAAGTTATAGAGGTACTACTTGTATGGAGTCTGTTATGAGCTTTGATCGGATCATTGTATCCTTTAGAACTTCTTTACCCAATAAGATCTTAATATGAGGCAGTATTATTTGCTTGAGTTGCTTAAGGATTATGACCTGACTATTTTCTATCATTCACGCAAGCTAATGTGGTTGCAGATGCCTTGAGCTGGAAGTTGACTTGCATGGGTAGCTTGGTGCATCTTTTAACCTAGGAGAGGCCTTTGTCCCTAAAAGTTCTGTCTTTAGCTAACCATATGGCTAGGCTTGATATTTTGACACCTGGGTGCATTTTGGCATTCGTGGAGGCTAAGTCTTCTTTGATAGAGAATTTTGAGCTCATTAGTTTGATGATGTGGGATATAGGTTGATTCGAGATAAGGTGCTGAGTGGTGAGGCTAAGGAAGACTCACTTGATTTTGATGGTGTTTTTAGGTCTTGGGGCCTAGTTTTTGTGTTGAGAGTGGGTGATTGAACTAGATTGATTTGGGAGAAGGCTCATTATTCTAGGTATTCCTTCCATCCAAGAGTGACTAAGATGTATCATGGCTTGAGATAGAATTACTGGTTGGGTGGTATGAAGAATTATATAGCATATTTTGTAGCTTGTTTCTTGTGTTGATAGTAGATGAAGGACGAGCATTTGAGACCTAGTGGATTGATTCAAAGATTACCCATTCCTTAAAAAAAGTTGGAGAGGATCACTATGGACTTCATGACCGGTTTGCCTCGCACTTTCCATGGATCGTACAGTGTTTGGGTCATCATAGATTGATTGATCAAATCTGTGTATTTTATTCTAGTGTAAGTCTTTTTTAGTGCTGAGAGGTTGGTCCATAGCTATATTTGGGAGATTATGCAACTATATGGTGTGGCAGTGTCTATTATTTTAGATTAAGGTATTGTGTTTACGTTGCACGTTTAGAAGAATTTTTAAGAAGAGTTGGGTACTATGGTTGACCTTAGCACAATATTTCACCCCCAAACTAATGGTCATTCAGAGTTGATTATCCAGGTTATGAAGGATATGCTCCATGCTTATGTAATGGATTTTGGTGGCTAGTGGGAGCAGCATTTGGCTTTAGCGGAGTTACCCTATAATAGCAGCTAACATTCCAGTATCAATATGGCTCTTTTTGAGGCTTTGTATGGTAGGTGTTGTCACTGTCTAGTGGGTTGATTTGATGTTTCTAGGGTTAGACCTCGAGGTACGAACATACTTTTTCTGTCTTTGGATAAAGTCTGGACCATTCAGGATAGGCTGAAGTAGCTCAGAGTAGGAAGAAGTGTTATTCAAATCATAGACTTTGTGCCTTGAGTTTTAGTGTTGGTGATCATATTTTTCTTTGAGTTTCACCCATGAAGGGTATGATGAGGTTTGGGAAGAGGGGCAAGCTTCTCCCTAGGTATATTGGTCGATTTTAGGTTCTCTGGATTGTTGGTGATGTGTCCTATGTGTTAGCTTTGCCCCAGTTTTATCAACTGTTCATCAAGTTTTTCATGTTTCTATACTTCGTCATTACATTCTGAATGAGTCTCATGTCATTTGTTGGTAGTTAGTTCAATTAGATGAGAGGTTTTCTTTTGTTGAGGAGTCTTTCTCCACATTGGCTCAGGATGATAGATAGTTACTCTCTAGAATTATTTTTGTGGTTAAGGTCCAGTGGAGGCATTGACCTATATATATGGCTACTTGGGAAGTTGAGTCTAATATGTATTGTTCTTATCCCTAGATCATTATTGATTCATGTATTTCTTTTGCCTTTAGTTCGAGGACGAACTTGATTTTTCGTGATGGATGATGTAACAACGTAAATTTTGATTAAATATGTGAAAAGTGTGTTTTGTGTTATTTGTCTATTTTAGCCCTCCTTATATTTCCATTGTGGTGCTTCTAGAGGTATGGGGTGATTGGAATGGTTCTCAATACATTTTGGAGCCCTTTATGCGATTTTGTGATATTTCATGGCTTTGAGAGCCTTATAGTGGAGTTTAGTTGTTATCCTTTGACTCGTACAATGGATGGCAAAACGCACTGCACCAGCAGATCCAAAACATCAATTTTAGGGTAGTAACATGGTTGGTGTGGTTTTATGGCTTTTAAATCTCATTTGGACCCTCGGTTAGGAATGTTCTGATTTTGGGTTTTGGGGGTCAACTTTGTGAAAATGATATAGCCATTGACTCCAAAGTGTCAAATTTGATATGGTAGCATACTTCATTTGCATTCATAAGATTCTAGATGAATCCCAAGGGGGCCCGTGGTGACATGGAAATTTGCAAAGCTCCCAAGTGGTGGACCCGTAATTGTGACATAAGTACTGCAATTGCGTTTGGACGTGCAGGCTTGATGCCGCAATCACGGCACCTTGTCTATGATTTCAATAGCCTCTTTATTCAGGTACCTCGATTGTGACCCTAGAGCGTGATCGTGAAGCCTAGGGATATAAATAACCAATTTTGCCATTTTTCACCATTTTTGAGACTTGGAGCTTAGGGTTTTGTAGTTTTGAGAAACTTTCTCCATTTCCAAGCTTGGTTAAGCTCCATTATACTCATTTCAACTAATTTTTTCCATCGTTAACATTAAATACATGTTTTAAACAAGGATTAAAGTAGGGAATTTGAAGATTTTGGCCTTTAAGGCCTAAAAATAGTATTTCTCCCATTTAAACCCCAATTTCACCCTTTTTCACTTGAATGAGTCTTGAATCCTATAATTATCCATTTATCCTCAATTTGACCTTCAAAACAACTTTAATTCTTGCTTTTTAGATAAATTACAAAGATTTTATTTGATAAAGTTTAAAATTAATATTTCTTTAATTTGGACCTCGTTTTTACTTGAATTTTAAGTTATAGACTCCTAAAAATATGGGGAACATTTCTTGAAACAAAGTTATGATTTTGCCCTTCTTTTTTAAAAATTCATCTTGGGGGTTGATTTTGACACCGACTTAAACCTAGGCATATGGGTATTGTTGGCTTTCTATTGATATGTAGATTTAATATTTTTATATTTTAGTTTATTTTAAGTCTGTTCGTGAGGAGTAGGGTTTGGGATCAAAGTTTAATAGACAAATTTTGGCATACGAGGTAGATTATGGCTTAACTCTTTCAGAATAGTTGGGTAGTTCATTTATATACAAAAGCATGTTAAGGGTGTGGAAACTATTAATAAAACATGGCTATATTAATATTTTGTGCCTGTGTGGGTCCTATATATGGTGTAATTGATGGATTTAGTATATTATTTGCTATGTGTGACTATGTGGAGTCCTATGTGATGTTGATAGCCTGTAGATATGAGTATAATTGTACTTTATTTGTTGAGAGGCATATTGTGGTATCACTTTTGTATTGTGATGGATTCATACTCATTTGTCATATGAATCATGTTGTGTTTTATGAATGGTTGGAAATAATTAGGGAATAATTGGATCACGTGATGGTATATTGATTGGTTGTGGAAATATTTATAATGGTATGTTGTGGAAATGCTCATTTTAGTTGGTTGTGAGCGTTGTATCCTTATACTCATTCATGAAATAATAGTACCACCGTGGATATATTGAGAAATACTGGCAACTTCTTTTTATGATAGAAAATAAGGCATCTTATAAAACGTTTCCTGGAGGATGTGCTAGGGATGAGATATTATATATGAAGTGTATATGGGTTGACGAACCCCTCATAGGTCTTATCTCAGTAAGCTTTAGCACCATAGGTGTATATGGAGACTATGCAATAGTCTCAGAGGTTTTACAATGACCTCATGCATTACATCATTATCATCATCATCATTGTCATCATTGTCATTATTATCATCATCCTTATTCTTATTGTATTTACCTTATTATGCTTTTGATGTGATTGTATATTCTTTTTGACTTATTACCTTTCTATTGTTCTATCTTCCCTTACTTGTACTTGATGTTCTGGTATATGCTATTCCCCTTCCCTTTGCTTATATGTGGTATAAATATATACTTGTATTCTTATCTGGTGCTTTGTTGCATTATATGTGGATATCATAGAACTATTAATGGAGGAAATGTGGGCTACTATTGTGGAACATTTTATGATTGCAGGTGACATGCCCTTAGTATGTATTTTGTAAGCTTTATTTTCTACTTTGCTCGTTCGGCCTAGGATTCCTACTTAGTAAAAGTGGACCATACTCATCCTTAATGTGCCCTTTTGGTGTAGATTTTGGTATGGGTGTATCTCACGCGACTTGATTTCAAGAGCCTTAAGAGTCATTCAAGGTAGCGCTTGGATGTCCATGCATCAAAAGTCCACTTCTATCTTACTTTATTAGACTACGTCCTTATTTGTACTCGGAGGCAGTGTTTTTCCTGTTGGATTCTTTATGTACTTGATTCATGCATTATATTAGTAGTTTTTACACTATTGAAACCAGGTTTTGGGAATTGGTTTAGTATCATTGGTTGTATATTTACTCTTTCATTATATTTATATGGTTTGACTTCATTCTAGATGAATTGCCTTGGGGTTATGTATGTCGTTTTCCCCCTTATGTATCAGTTTAGGTAATAGGCTTACTTATTAATGTTTGACACAGTTAGTTCCATAATGACCATAGGATTTTGGGTCTTGAAAAAATCCC
Organism: Capsicum annuum; assembly: GCF_002878395.1. Taxonomy (NCBI): domain Eukaryota; kingdom Viridiplantae; phylum Streptophyta; class Magnoliopsida; order Solanales; family Solanaceae; genus Capsicum; species Capsicum annuum. Next base: position 149,689,837 of record NC_061121.1, on the reverse strand, counting down.
TCAACAAACTGCATTTAGTAACCATCTAAACCCAAGAAAATCCTGGTATCTGATGAAGAGATAGGTCTAAGCTAATTCCAAACTGCTTGGGTATTTTGAGGATCAGTGTAATACCCCGTATTCCTTTAGCACAAATTAAATCTTATTACGTGAGTATTAATACATAAAATTTCCGAAATACTAATTATTTCTCAATAAAGAGTCCAACAAGTTGTCGGAAATTGAACTAGCTTCCAAACGATATAAGTTCACCATAATCTGATACCTGAGTAAGAAGTTATGGCAATTTTAAGTTTCACTCGTAAAATAATCGTGATTTGGGCTCATAGCGCATCACGGAGAAGTGTAAAATCATAATTATCAAATTCAAGTTGAACACCGCGATTCCACCATATCGTGGTGATGTCCCATCTCACAATTGTCCCTTTCCAGTGAGCCTCCGCGATAATGGCGCGTCGCAGTTTTAGCCAAAATGGCATTCGAAAAGCCTACCGCAATTTCACTGCATTGCGTCAAATTTCCAGGTCCCAGTTGTCAATTTCCAGTGGCCCAACACGATAGCACTGCATCGTGTAGGAGCCAAAAATTGGGATTTCCATCTTTCAGTTTTCAGTTTTTAAATTCCTTTAGTGGTATTTGGGTCTTTTCCCATGGACCTAGTCAGCCTAAAACACGAGATTTAATCCATTAGTGACCTGAATAATCATCGTTATTTAATTCCTCTTACAAATTGAAGATACTTTTCTCAAGAACAAAAATTGTAGCTCTCAAACTCAAGGACAAATCTCAAGAACTCTCCATCAATGCTCTCAAACTCATTAACTCAGGTATGTTAGATACTCATACATGGGTTCATTTCACCCAAGGAGTCCAAGTATCGTATTTAAATTCCAAAATTATGATCTTTTCAATTTATCTTGATTTTAAATTATGATTAAACCATCAATTTCCATAAATCTTGTTCTATACCAAGTTTTAGCAAAATTGATGTCTATTACTACACTCCATATGTTTGAATAGTGTTGTCCACTAATTTAATCCATGATTTGTGATAATGGTGTTAAAGTTTTGCTTTACTATAAGCTTAAACTAATTCCCATGCTCTATATACTCCATGCATAGCAAGTCTTTGATAAAATGTTTACAAGAAAGATTTTTTAATAAAAGCCTTCATGCTATGTCCTCCAAGATTTAGTATCGCTTTACTATTATTTCTTTTGAGTCCTAGGTATTAAATACTCGAAAATCATAGTTATTTACTTAGTCTCATCTCAGTATCTTCAGAATAACTTCAGAAAACATGATGAGCATTACTCGATCAATCAGTTAAACTCAGAAATAGTTAGTACCTCAGTGTTATTCAGTTGGGAGTAGGATTTAGTACCGAGTGAGCGTAGGGATAGTGGCTTCCCCCTCAGATAGGCAGAGTCGGTAGTAGCAGTCTCTAAACTCCATAACTACATAGCTAGCGTAGTATATGAGAAGTTACCCATCAGTATAGGCTTGACTATCTGGCAGGGGTCACCCGTCAGATTAGGCCTGATACCCTTCATCCTTCGGGACAATATAGTATACAAGACTAGTGGATCCACATAGCCAGTGTTAGTACCCGTGGCACGGTATTAACACCCTTCCAACTGGGGTTACAGGTTGGACCTCGATAATCTTAGATTGGGGCATATCAGTTAGATGATACCTCCCACAGTCTTAGTCCAGTAATCAAACTAGTAGTTCAGTGTTAGTGTTGTTTGACCAAGGCATACAGATATTAGTTATTTATGTATTTCAGTTTATCGATTTTTATTCAGTTTATGTTATATGCTTAGTCATGAATCCCCAGTATTTATAGATTTCACATATTTTCAGTATCTGTAGATTTCATGCTCCCTAATCAGTGCTCCATGTTTTTCATGTATATTCGGACAGTCATTATTCATGTTCATGAAACCATGCATGTCAACCTACCTCATTTAGCATACCAGTACATTCAAAGTACGGATCGCATACTTTTTTTTACGCTATTATGTCCTATATCACAGGTTTTGTCTCTCAGTTCCTAGATCGCTCTTGGACTTCTTAGAATCTCAGCAGTAGCAGTGGTAAGTCCTCATATTTCGAGGAAAGATTATTTTACTTTATTTCTTTAGTTGTGTAGTTAGTGTATTTAGTTGGGGCCTATCCCATCAACTCACAATCAGTCAGTTTAGAGGGTTTCAGACATTATAGTTAGTCATTCAGTATTCAGACTTCAGTTGGCATGTCGGTTAGTTATTCAAATTTTCATTATCTTATCAGATTCAGATAGTCATTTTTTCAAATTTATAATTTAGTATTTATTTCAGATATTAAAACCTTATGGCATATAAGTTATTCTTCTATATTTATGATTATGTTATTTAGTGCTCATATCAGGTACCAGCTCATGGTTTAGCTTGTAGTCCCTCGGGACTGTAAGAAATGTATGACTCCTAGGGTGTACTCTCGGGAAATTAGAAACTTGATATCAAAGCCTAAGGTTTTAAAGAGTCCTAGGAAGTCTGAAAGCCACATCAAGTAGAGTCTTGTGCATGGGTGTGTAGCACACCATACTTATGGGCAGGAGGTTACAAGGCATTTAGGAAATGTTTCCCCTCTTTTAGTATTCTTGTCGTGCGAGTGAGCATGAGCTCAAGTTAAACTCTCAGTCTAATTCATTTTTTCCTTTTGTTTACAGAACATGGATCCCAAAAAGGATAACAGAAGAGGAGTAGAAAACTAGATGCACCTCTGCCTGTCCGGGCAAATCCTCTAGATGAGCATGTATCTCACATAGAATTCAAGGTTGCATTCACCACTCTCGTCAACACCGTAGTATCATATAATAAATGGCCATCTATTGTTCAGGCTAACCAGTGGCCAATATTATTGCAACTAGGATTTATGATTTCACCCGAATGAATCCTCCTTCCTTCACGGGATCCAAGTTTGAAGTGACTCCACAGGAATTATTTCATATGGTATAAAAGGTAATGGATATTATGGGGTTAACATCTAGTAAGAGTGCTGAGTTGGTTGCATATTACTTACAGGATGTATCCCATACTTGGTTTAAGTAGTAGAGGGTTGATAGGGGTGTTGATGCATGGCCTATAGAATTGGAAGAGTTTACCACTGCTTTCTTACATAGATTCTTACCATTGGAGTTGAGGGAGGCCAAGGTGTTAGAATTTATTAATTTGAGATAGGGCAGCATCAGCGTGAAGGAGTATTCCCTTAAGTTTACTCAGTTAGCTAGGTATGCTTCTCATGTAGTAGCTCACAGTAGATCCAAGATGAGTAAGTTTCTGTTTGGTATATCTGGTAGTGTGGTCAAGAGAATAGGAATGTAATGCTGATAAGAGAGATGGAATTGTCAAGTTTGATGGTCCATGCTCAAAAAATTGAAGAGTAGAAGATTAAAGAGAGAGAAAAAGGGAGAAAGAGGGCTAGGACGGGTAGTTTTAATTTTAGTCAGCCAAGGTCAGAAAGTGATAACCCTCCCCAATTCCATTAGAGGTATGCAGACCCTGTACCCTCTTCAGCCATTACCCCAGTGCCCAAATTTAGAAATGATAATCGGGATAGGGTAGCAGGCTCTAAGTCCAAAGGAAGTGTAACAGTGCCTGTACGAATCCTCTATGTCAAAAATATGGCAAACACCATCAGGGTGAGTGTAGAGCGGGAATTGATGTGTGCTTCAAATATGGCTTTCCAGGCCATTGGATTTGGGAGTTTCGAGTAGTTGCTTAGAGAGGTAGGGATGCGCCAACAAGGCTAGTCCAATCAGTTATCAGTTCTATCCGACTGCTCAACATAGCATAGTACCGCTTGTAGTGTTACTAGCAGTCAACGTTAAAATAGATTATATGCTCTTGAATGCAGAAAAAATCTAGGAAATTCTCCTTACATAATTACTAGTACGTTGCTATTCTTTCACTTTCCTGTTTATGCTTTACTAGACCCTGGAGTTTCTCTTTCTTTTGTAACTTCTTATATAGCCGTCAACTTCGAAGTTAGTCTCGAAACTTTAGTAGAACCTTTTTCAGTATCTACCTTGCTAGGTGTTTCCATTGTAGCTAGGTAGGTATACAAGAATTGTCCGGTTACAAAATCTCAAAAAATTACTTCAATTGATCTCGTAGAGTTATAGATGATGAATTTTGATGTCATTCTCAGCATGGATTGGCTCCACTCATGCTATTCCTCAGTTGATTGTAGAAACAGATTAGCTCACTTTAAGTTCCTAAATGAACCAGTCCTTGAATATAGGACTGCTACTACAGCTCTTAGGGGTCAACTTATTTTGTACCTTAGAGCAAGAAAAATGATATCCAAGGGGTGTATTTACTATCTTGTTTGAGTTAAAGACCCAAATTCAGAGACTCCAACCCTTGAGTCAGTTTTAGTAGTCAGGGAATTTCTAGATATGTTCCTTGAAGATCTTCCCAGAGTTCCTCCCAAAAGGGAAATTAACTTCGAAATAGACCTTCTCCCAGACACTCAACCCATATTTATTCTGCCATACCGAATGGCTTTAGCTGAACTCAAAGAACTAAATTAACAATTGAAGGATCTCCTGGATAAAGGATTCATTAAACCCAGCATCTCCCCGTAGGGTGCACCAGTTATATTCATGCGTAAGAAAGATGGTTCTTTCAGAATGTGTATTGACTACCATCAGTTGAATAAAGTCACCATCAAGAATAAGTATCCACTTCCTAGAATCGATGAATTTTTTGACCAAATTTAGGGTGCCAGTTAATTTTCTAAGATAGACCTCAGATCGGGCTATCATTAGCTCAGAGTCAGGGAATGTTACATTCCAAAAATTATTTTTCAAACTCGATACGGTCACTTCAAATTTCTAGTCATGTCCTTTGGTCTTACTAATGCCCCAAAAAATTTGGTGGACCTAATGAATCGTGTGTTCAAGCAGTACTTGGACATGTTCATTATAGTCTTCATTGATGACATTCTTGTTTATTCTCGTAGTAAGAATGATCACATAGAAGACCTCAGAATCATACTTCAGACTCTCAAAACCTATCAGTTTTTCTCCAAATTCAGTAAGTGTGAATTTTGGCTAAGCTTTGTAGTATTCCTTGGTCATATTATTTCCGGTGATGGAATTAAGGTTGATCCTCAAAAGACCAAAGTAGTGAGAAACCGGCCTATACCTATCTCTCCATCAGATATCAGGAGTTTCATGGGTTTTGCTAGCTATTGCCTTCGGTTTGTTGAAGGGTTTTCATCTATTGGATCCCTGATGTCCAGATTGACTCAAAAGAAAGTCAAGTTTTAGAGGTCATATTCATGCAAAAAGAGTTTTTAGGAGTTGAATAATCGACTAACCTCAGCCCTTGTTCTTACTTTGCCAGATGGTTCGATGGTTTTGTTGTGTACTGTGATTCATCCAGAGTATGTTTGGGTTGTGTCCTCATGTAGAGAGGTAAAGATATTGCCTATGCCTCTAGACAACTTAAGCCCCATGAGAAGAATTATCCTACTAATGATCTTGAGTTAGTTGCTGTAGATTTACCTTAAAGATTTGGAGGCATTAGTTGCGTGGGGTACATGTTGATATGTTCACAGATCACAAGAGTTTGTAGTATGTGTTCTCCTAGAAAGATTTGAATTTGCATTAGAAAAGATGGTTAGAGTTATTGAAAGATTATGACATCACTATTTTATATCATCCGGGCAAGGCCAACATACTGGCAGATGATCTCAATAGACTATCTATGGGTAGTTTTACTTATGTTGAAGACACTAAGAATAAATTAGCACAGGAAGTTCATCAGCTTGCCCGACAAGGTCTCTGCTTAGTTGATTTAGCAGAAAGTAGTTTATGGGTGCATAGTAGTTCAGAATCATTTCTAGTTTCTAAAGTAAAGGAAAAGTAGGATAGAGATCCCAGTCATCAGTCAGAGATTAGAAAGTGGAGGTTTTCTCCCAAGGAGGAGATGGTATAATGTGTTGTTACGGTCAGCTATGTATGCCTGGTATAGATGATTTGAGGCAATGAATTCTTGCAGAAGCGCATGGTGTGCATTACTTGATTCATCCAGAGGCCACTAAGATGTACCATGATTTATGGGAGATCTATTGATGGGGTGGGATGAAGAGTGATATTTCAGAGTCGTAGCTAAGTGCTCTACATGTCAGTAGGTTAAGATTATGCACCAGAAGTCCAGTGGGTCCATGTAGGAGTTTAGTATTCCTACATGGAAATGGGAGGAAGTGAACATAGATTTTGTGACAGGTTTACCTCGTACTACTCATCAGCATGATTCTATTTTGGTTATCTTAGAAAGGATGAATAAATCATCTCATTTCTTACCAGTCCATACCTCTTCTTCAGCCAAGGACTATGCCAAACTCTATCTCAGATAGTTGGTTATCTTGTATAAAGTCCTAGTGTCCATTATCTCAGATAGAGGTACCCAGGTTACCTCTCATTTCTGGAAAGCATTCCAGAAGGTTCTTGGTACCCAAGTGCACCTTAATACATCCTTCCATCCTCAGAAAGATGGTCAAGCAGAAAGAACCATTCAGAATCTTGAAGATATGTTGGGAGCATGAGTAGTTTATTTTAAAGGTAGTTAGGATGACCACTTGTTGTTGATTGAGTTTGCATATAATAACAGCTATCATTCCAGTAACTAGATGGCTCCATTTGAGGCTTTTTATGGTAGCAATATAGATCTCTGGTTGTTAGGTTTGAAGTAGGTAAGGCCACTGTAGTAGGACCTGACTTGTTGTATAATATGCTAGAAAAGGTTAAGTTAATCAGAGAAAGGCTTAAGGCATCCTAGAGCTGAAAAAAATCATATGAAGATATGAGGAGAAACGATCTCGCGTTTGAGGTTGGTGAATTTATGTACTTAAAAATCTCTCCCCTTAAGGGAGTAAAAAGGTTCAGAAAGAAAGGGAAACTCAGTCCTTGATATGTCAGTTCCTATAAAATTATTAGTAACTTCGAAAAGGTAGTATACAAGCTTGAGTTGCCTTCAGATTTCACCATAATACATCCAGTGTTCCATGTCTCATTGTTAAAAAAGTGCATTGGTGATCCAGCTGTAGTTGTTCCCTTAGAAAGTGTGGATATTCAGAACAGTCTTTCCTATAAGGAAGTTCCAATCGAAATTCTTGATTGTCAAGTCCGTAGACTAAGGAACAAAGAAGTTCCACTAGTTAAGGTTCTTTGGCAGAATCAGTCCATTGAGGGAGCCACTTGGGAAGCAAAAACATATATGCAAACCAAGTACCCTCATCTTTTCTCCGCAAATTCATATTCGATTTAAGGTATTAATTTTCTTAAGATTTATCTTAATCATGCTCAGTTTCACTTGCACATCATGTTCATGCCAGTCGTGTATTCATGAATCAGTTCAGTCATGTATTCCATGCATCAGATATGCATGTTAAGTGTGTAATCTCAGTCCATTAATTTCCTTAACTTAACCATTCTCATTTGAGGACGAATGATCCCAATCGGGAGATATTGTAATACCCCGTATTTCCCTAGCACAAATTAAATCTTAGTACGTGATTATCCATACATAAAATTTTTGAAATACTTATTATTTCTCAGTTAAGAGTGCACCAAGTTATGGGAAATTGAACTATCTTTCCAACAATATAAGATTCTCCTTAATCCAATAACCGAGTAAGAAATTATAGTGATTTTAAGTTTCAGACACAAAAAAACTATGATTTGGGCCCGTGGCGCGTCGTGAATAAGTGTGAAATCACAATTGTCAAATTCCAGTAAGACTCCGTGATTCCACCACATTGCGGTGATGTCTAATCTCACAGTTTTCCCTCTCCAATGAGCCTCCGCGATAATGGTGCATCCTGGAAGTGGACAAAATGGAATTCCAAAGGCTTACCGCAATTTCACCACATCGCGTCAAATTTCCAGGTCCTAGTTGACAATTTACAATGGCCCAACGCAATATCACCACATCACATTGGAGCCAAAAATTGAGATTTTCAGCTTTCAGTTCTAAGTTTTTAAATTCCTTCAAGGGTATTTGGGTCTATTCCCACAACCCTAGTCAACCTAAAACACAAGATTTAAACCATTTCTGACCTAAATAATCATCATTATTCCATTCCACTGAAAAATTGAAGGCCTTTTTCTCAAGAACGAAAACCCTAGCTCTCAAACTCAAGGCCAAATCTCAAGATCTCTCCATAAATCCTCTCAAACTCATTAACTCAGGTATGTTAGATGTCCATCCATGGGTTCATTTCACCCATGGAGTCCAAATATTTGATATAAATTGAAAAATTATTATCTCTTCAAGTTATCTTGATTTTAAATTATGATTAAACCATCAATTTCCAAGAATCTTGTTCTATACCATGTTTTAGCGAAATTGATGTCTATTACTACACTCCATATTTTTGTATGTTGTTGTCCACTAATTTAATTCATGATTTGGGATAATGGTGTTGAGTTGTGTTTTATTACAAGCTTTAAACTAATTCCCATGCTCTATATACACCATGCATAGCAAGTGTTTGATAAAATGATTACAAGAATGATTTTTTAATAAAAGCCTTCATGTCCTCCAAGCTTTAGTGTCGCTTTACTATTATTTCTTTTGAGTCCTGGGGTATTAAATACCTAAAAATCATAGTTGTTTACTTAGTCTGATCTCATTATCTTTAGAAAAACTTTAGAAAACATCATGGGCATTACAAGATCAGTCAGTTAAACTCAAAAATAGTCAGTAACTCAGTGTCATTTAGTTGGGAGTAGGATGTAGCACCGAGTGAGTATAGGGATGGTGGCTTCCCCCTCAGATAGGTAGAGTCGCTAGTAGTAGTCCTTAAAATCCATAACTTCATAGCCAGCGTGGGATATGTGAAGTCGCCCATCAGTATAGGATTGACTATCTCGCAGGGGTCACCCGTCAGATTAGGATTGACACCCTTCGTCCTTTGGGAAAATACAGTATACCAGACTAGTGGATCCACATATCCAACGTTAGTACCCGTGGCACGGTATTAACACCCTTCCAACTAGGGTAACAGGTTGGACCCCGATAAGCTAAGATTGGGGCATATCGGTTAGATAATAGCTCCCATAATTTTAGTCCAGTAATTAGATCAGTAGTTCAGTCTCAGTGTTGTTTGACCAAGGTATACAAATATTAGTTATTTATGTATTTGATTTTATAGATTTTTATTTAGTTCATGTTATATGCTTGGTCATGCATCCCCAGTATTTACAGATTTCACATATTTTTAGTATCTGCAGATTTCATGCTCCCTATTCAGTACTCCATGTTTTACATTTATACTCAGATAGTTATTATTCCAGCTCATGAAACTATGCATGTCAACCTACCTCATTTAGCATATCGGTACATTCAAAGTACTGATCGCATACTTTTCTTTTGCGTTATGATGTATTATATCATAGGTTCTGTCTCTTAGTTCGTGGATCGCGCTTGGAATTCTCAGACTCTCAGTAGTAGCAGTGGTGAGTCCTCATATTTCGAGGAAAGATTATTTTATTTTATTTCTTTAGTTCTATAGTTAGTGGATTTAGTTGGGGCCTGTCCCATCATCTCACAGTCAATCAGTTTAGAGGGTCTCAGACATTATAGTTAGTGATTTAGTATTCATACTTCAGTTGGCATATCAGTCAGTTATTTAGATTTTCTTTATCTTATTATATTTTTATAGTCATTTCTTCATATTCATAATTCATTATTTGTACTAGATATTAAAACCTTATGTCATATCAGTTATTCTTTCACATTTATGATTATGTTAAGCAGTGCTCACAGCACGTACCAGCTCATGGTTTAGCTTATGGTTCGTCGGAACTGTAAGCACCGTGTGACACCTAGGGTGTACTCTCAGGGCGTTAGAATCTACCAAAATAGATTTACTAGAAATTATATGACCAAACAATGCAACTAATTTCAACAAAAATTATAACTTGTTGAACTTACCGAATAACTGGCGGTCTTTAAGAATTTGCAAGACAATCATCAAATGGTTTATATGTGCATCCTCACTTTGGGAATTAACAAGGATGACATTAATAATGATAATAAAAAATAGTTCCATGTATTTATTGAACACCCTTTTCATCAAGTCCATAAAAGATGCAAAAACAGTCATTAGTCCAAAAGACAAAACAATAAATTTTAAATGACTATACCGAGTTCTGAGGGGTGTCTTCGAAATGTCATATTATCTGAACTCTAAGCTAATGATATCCAAATCTAAGTTCTATATTATACAAGTAATTGGCATCATAAAGCTAGTTGAACAAGTCATCAATCATGGAAATGGAGTACTTATTCTTGAATGTGACTTTGTTCAACTAATAGTAGTTAGTGCACAAATTGAGAAAATTGTCCTTCTTGCATACAAATAAAATTATATCACCCCATCGAGAGTGGTTAGTTATAATAAAACCTTTGTCTAGAATATCTTTCAATTGCTCTTTGAATTCCTTAAAATCAGTGGAGCCATTCTGTAGGGTGGAATCAAAATAGGATAGTTATCTGGAGGGAGATCTATTTCAATGTTAATTTCTTGCTTGGGAGGAACTCCAAAAATATCTTTAGGAAACACTTCCAGAAATTTATTAACCACTGGGACATACTTAAGAGTTAGGGTATTAGACTTTAAATCCTTAACCCAAATAGGATGATAGATGCACCCTTCGGAAATTATATTTCTAGCCATAAGGTAAGAGACAAACTTACCTACAGGTACAGAGGTACTACCCTTCCGCTCTATGACTGTCTCAATTGGAAACTGTAACTAAACTAACATCTTTCTCTATTCAATAGAGGTATAGCAAAAGTGGAGGCAATATACTCCAAGAATAATATAAAAAGTTGTCATTTCTAACTTTACAAGATCAATTGTGGTGACTCTCTCGGAAACTATGTCTAGGAAATTTTTGTACACCCATCTTAATAAACTGAAGCATTGATATGAGTAGAGACAGAGAAAAGTTCTATGAGAATTTCGGTACTGAAACTAAAGTCTACTACTATATAGGAGTCACCAAAAAAAGGTGTAGCCTCGGGTTCTAATAATATATAAACATGGCTATAGAATACATGTAATGTACTACTGAGTACGTTGGGAGAACCCTCTTGATCCTATCATATCTGAAGTATATAGGACCTAGTCTAACATTGTCAACAATCTGCACTAGATGAGGCAAACAGTTGAGTCAGGCTACCTATTGGAGTTGATGAACAATTAGTCTGATTCTATTGGCAAGCATCCTTACCCATCTGGGAAGCCACTAGACACTCCCTAAGTTTATTAACTGGCTTGCCACGCCCAAAAAAATTATCATTGCTGTCCATACTATAATTTTGGTGTTTCATTCCATACTTCTTACATATCAAATGAGTACGACTGCTAAAGACACTCTTTTTCAACATAGAGCCTGGTGCCCTATCTAAGTTATCCTAGCTGAACTTGGGTACTAGATCACTAGTAGATGAGGGGTTGAATTTAAAGATTTATAACAGAATTAAGAACTATTACCACCATCTGACCATTGGTCCTCTTCTTCTCCCTTTGTATCTTATTGATCTTTTTCTCTTCAATATGTTGTGCATGAACCATCAATTCAGATAGGTCTAGTTCCTTGACCAATATCACAGTTCTACACTTCTTAATCACATCCTCAAAAACACCTATGACGAACATAGTCAAGAAAGTTTTAGTATCAACAAACATTTCTAGAGCATACTTAGCAAGTTCAGTAAAATTAAGAAAATATTATTGCAAACTTATATTGCCTTGCCTTAAATTTATAAATTCCTAAACTGTGGATTCCCTTAGCTCACCTGAAAGAACCTATCTAAAAATCAACAACAAACTCATCCTATTCTATTGGACCTCCATTCACACGTCTATCCTCCTTTCATTATTTGCACTAAGAATGAGATACTTTTTTTAGTTCATAAACAGCTAAGTTAGCACTTTAAACTGAAGTGACAACCATAATTTTAGTACTTTCTAGATATCATCAAGAAAATCCTATTAATTTTCCTGTCTAAGAACTATGCAACTCATGAAGATTCATTTGAATGAAGTCCCAAATTCTAGTTATTGTTGTGGTACCAGTGGGATTGACCGAGGCAATAGCCTATTGGTTAGTTTGAGTGGTCATGAACTAAGCTAGCACTGTGAAATTAGCCCTAAACTCTGCATAAGAGAGTTATTCATTCAAAGAGTCTGTTAGAGCTAGTGGTGCTTGACAATTTTTATTTCTTTTACCATCCCCATTTCTATTTATCCTTCTCTCGATCTTTTAGGGAATTTTCTATAAACACGTATAACATGAGTTATAATAAGGTTTTAATAGAGTTCACACTCTAGCACATGATATGGACATGAAAGATGTGAAACTTTTCCTAAAGTGTTTCATAGCCTCTCACTCATAAGTGTGGCACACATCAAATCCATGAACAAGCCTCTACTTAATAAAACGTTCTGATACTCTAGGAAAATTTAAAGATGATGCTCTGATACCAAGTTTGTCATGACTTGAAACTACCCTAGCTGAAACATAGTCCATGGCCTCACATGACAATAACAATATAATAACCCATGAAACTTAGCAGAAGCTAAATTGAAATGATATAATCATAAATAAAACCAACCCTAAAAGTCAAGTCTAGTAGTGTCTAATATAACCAAAATGCTAAAAATCTAACTGCCTATCTAAAAACCCTCTTAATAAAAGAGCTTGACGGATAATCCCCCAACAAAATCCTATTGCTTAAAATTAAGAAAAATACTACAAAGAAATGTAGATAATTAGTCTTTGACTAATGAGGACTCACCAAAACACTGTTGCTAATATGATGTTGAATTGCACTAGCCTCAAGTAGGATAGTGAATGTTAGACACTATATTATAAGATAATATAGCTTAAACGAAAGTATAAAATTAGTACTTTGAATGTGCTGAGCATGTGAGATATGCATGACTTAACATAAACTAAATGTAACATGGTACCTAAATATGAAATTAAGTCATGCATAATAAAACAATGACCAAGTAATAAACATGTGTTGATATAATAAGTTGAACAAACTGAATACACGGTAATGTGAGTATTTGAATCTGAACTATAGACTATGGGATCTACAATTAACTAGAATATCCTAATTTAAAAGAATCAAGGTCCAACCTATAATCCCAGAAGATAGGATTTTTTGTACTTTGTCAAGGGTTTGAGCACTAGCTAATATGGATCCACTAGACTAATGTTCCAAAAGGACTAAGATATTAAGCCTGGTCTGATACATGACCTTTAGAACCTACAATGGCACTGTAATTCTAGAAATTAGAATGTTTTACTAAAGGTCTCAGCCTAAGTAATCGGTGACATTTCATCCTTTTATCCATTTGGTGATAAGTAGTACTCCCAGTTGAATAGTAATTGATAATTGGATAGTTCATTTAGAACAAATAACTAGAAAGCATATAATACTGATATCTGAGTCTAAAGTAGCAGACGTTTTATATGAAAGTATTCCACATTATATAAACATAGATGACTGAGTATTCACTAATATATGCATGAAATCCTAGGTCATTGGGTGTTCATAACCAGCCATATTTGAAGAATGCAACTACAAAGTGCAATTCTATATTTTGGACATAATAAGAAATTTCATAATTCAAGCCCATATATCACAAGTTTATCTATACTTTGAGAGTTCATATAGAACATTCAAAGATATTAAAATTCATGGAAAAATAAATATTCATGGTTTAGTCAAGGTAATAAAATCAAAGGTATGGAATTCACCCTTTTCATGGAAACTCTAAGTTTGAAGAATTAATTAAAATTGAGAAATTGGGTTAATATTGAAAATCAATAGGTGAAAGAAAACCTATTGATAAAGTTCCACATACCTTGAGATAGAAACGATGGTAAGTTTCGTGAACTTGGAGCTCGAAGAAGATGAACCCTAGTTATTACCTTGGAGGAAGAAATTACCTCTTCTCTAATTTTTTTGCTAAGTGTCAAGTGAATTTTTGAATTATGATAGACTTAGCATAATATTAGACTTACGAATAAGCCTTGGTATTGTTAAGCAAAATAGTTTAAGACTCTAAATAATGGGAAAAGACTAGAATTCCCTTTATAAAATGCAATTAAAAAAGTTACAGATCATGATGTATGGACCATTCCACGATCGGAGGACCCACCTATGACTGTTGGTGGTGCTCGTTGTTTGATAGCTGGATAAAGGTTTCTATGAACTTCATTTGGAAAGTTTATGACTCAAGGGACCCACATACAATCGTACCTTGGTTCATATGTTGAAGTCCAAGATGAATCAACTTTTGGATCCAAGATCGTACCTAAGATCATGGTTCTAACCAAGATCATGGGGTCCTTTTGTGGTTGGGAGGTATATTTGTTAACTTTCAGGTATTTGGGGCTATTTCATGCAGATGAGAGAAACCAAGATTGTGGTTTTATTCGTACTATATCACTATTGAACAGTGTATTACTAAAATGGTCATAACTCTTATTTCCTAAACTGGTAACAAAAAATTGGATGTGTTGAAAAGAAGACTAAAAAGACCTTTCATTTGGCGGGTTTTAAGCTTTAAAACACTTCACAATCTAGTAGTAATAATCATTTGAAGTTGACTATAGAAAATTTCTTCACAAGAAATCAATCGGTAAGGATTGCTTCAACTTATGTATGAGCTAGGAGTTAATTGTGGCCTTAATATATGTCTAAATCACGTAATTTTAGTTAAGATTTTTTTGGGTGTTACACTTTTCATAAACTAAACCAGTGCAAGTAGTAAAGGGTATCTCAAGCTCACCATGGAACAGAGGCCACCCCCATCGCCTAACCTCATAAGCACAATGATAATAATAATGACAATGCGGAAGCCAGCTCAAAATAAAATAAAGAGATGAATAGATACTGTATGAAAGCTAAGAGTAAATCAATATCCAACAAACCCACATCTGTCCACAAAATCCTCTACAACCGAATATCAATAAAAGTTGGGACAAGCCCCCAGCTATATCCAGAAAAACCCAAGGAGATAGACTAAAATATAAGAAAACAAAGTTTGAAATGATGGGGCTTCCAGAGAATGGAACCTCACCACTCCAAGAAACTCGACAGACGTGCTAATCCACCTAACGTTGCACAAGGGTAAAAAAAATATCTTCACATACGACATTATTAAATAATGTAGCATCTTAGGATGATTAAAGGGGTGAGCACTAGCATGTAACTCAGGGAAGGGATAAAAGATACCATGATCAAATCAGTCCAAAATCATTCAAAACTGTATAAACACATTCATATATACATATATATAAAATGCAGGAATAGAGAACAAGGTTTAAGCATGAGATTTTAAAATCATTAACCTGGACTATGTAGCTTTAACAATCATAAAGGCACCCATGGGCTAGATGGGTCTAGATCCCTCCATCAGAAGGGACCCAATACGTATTAGTCGCACGAACCAGTGAAGAATTAGGGAAAGCTAAAACCATCAGGGCAACTAGCCATTCCCTAAAATATATATTTATATATCAAGTGTGACTCTAACACATGGTCATATAGGCCCCTACGCTAGCAAATGTCGTTTCGAATATTAGTCCCTTTGGGACATCCTCCATCCACGACGAGCTACATAACCCCCTTTAAGCCCAATTAAAACATTTATACACATTCCCAACCATTAAAAAAAGAGTCAACAATTAAGTCATTTACCAAATGGTGTCGCTATACCAAATAAACAAGCTTGCAAGACAATGTCATTATGACAAATCAAACTATTTAGCTAATTGAAATTGTAACCCATCAGTCAATAGGAGGAATTTTCTAGAGTAAGAATAGACTTATCATGACTCCTTCCTAAAACTAACCACCATGAGAAAATTGAAGATCTACCTTGGTTCACAATCTCCCCCTTGGCTCAAAGGTCATTATCTTAAGCTTGCAAGCATATTCCCTAATAAAATCTATACGCACAACACTCCACACAATGGGGGTATGACTATGCACGAGAACACCAAACTCCCCTCGACAACTTTAATATAAAAATACTAAATTCTCTCTAGGATACTAACCATAACTTCCTCCAACCTCCAAAGTCATTGTCTTATAACTACCATTTTCTTGGGCATACATATCCATGCTTATAAGCACATAACATTCTATTTTCAAATCCTTAGAATGCTAGCATTACACTTTTAATATCATAACCTCATAATTTGACAAAATTTTAAAACTATACTAAGAGTTCATATAGTCTATCTATTTCTCCCTCAATTCAGCTCTACATAACACCATATAACAATACCCTAGATTTCTCCATACTAAGAATTTTGAGAACATAAACTAGGTAGACATAGTACTCATAACTTAAAACTAAGTACACTCTATTCTTATAACTCAAGTCTCTTATCCATCGAACCATTTTGCCACCATTTCTATTTCAACACTAGACCTCATGTATATATCACAATTACCCACTTTAATATTTCATAAGTCATCAACCTAAGCTCTTTCACACTTTATATCAAACCTACTAATTCACTCCCACAAATCTCACATCATAATTCTTGAGCTAACATTCTTATAACCACAATCAACATCTAAATTTCCAACTTAGTTTCGAGCAATAATCATATACCACCATTGAAATATCCCACATAATATACTAGTCCATCAAATAGAGAGATACACCTAAGTTTCTTATTTAACTTAACTATGACCCACAACCATATTCTTCTTCACAATGTTACTACCATACCTTAATATTCATTACACATCTTCTCACAAACTATTCTAGTTTACAGCTACTAGAAAAAAATCAAGGGACCCTTAGTATATTAAAATCACCTAATAAGGATAGTCGATCTTAATTTTATTACCTAACCCATTATGGTCTATAGAAAATTCACCACCTCACATCACATCCGCTTACCCATGCATACATCCCAACTATCTTAAAAATTCTATAAACACCACTAAGTCCCCTTTTTGTAAGATCTACCCAAGTGAATGCTAAATTCACAAATCATTTGCTGACCAATCCCTATATTCACAACCTATGATTTGTCTTACTACTACAATATCTAGTCCTCAAGAGCTCCTTTATTATTCCAACTAAAGATGAAACCATTGTAAATAACTACTTTTTTTACCGACTACCATAAGTTTACTAATTTCTTTAGTACACCTTAACCAATACCATAAGGGAATACCACCCCCACCACTCACTTAAAAGTCATGAAAATACAATTATTCCTTTTTTACTGAAAAGTTGCCCTCACTCGGACTTCTAAATATATGACTTTGTATCACTAAACCTAGGATCATCTTACTACTCATAGATTATAATACCCTAATTTTTACTACCTTTTAGGATTGAAATACTACCCTAATATTCAGATATGAATACTTACCTTAAGCTGGATGTCTGCCATAATATTCTTGAAAGGGAAAAATTACACACCTTACCTTGGCCTAAAAGCACGATTCATGAAGTTAGAGGTATATACTTGAATAAATATACATTAATGCACTAATGGACTCTTTTCAAGTTCCTACACCATTCCATCACTTGTGATAACTTTTTTAGAAAGGACCAAACTGTAAGGAGTCTAAGCCCTTGCAATTAAATCACTTCGATAATGAGACATAGTCAACAAAATTTAAGAAAGAAAGGTATTTTAATAACTTTCATATGGATAATACAATTGCATGATCTAGATTATTAAAGAATACGAAACATTTACTAAATTCCTCATAGCCTCCTAATTTTAAATATGGTGCACAATATACCAATAAGCAAGAATCTACTTGTCACAGCTTTGCTGACACCTAACAACCTTAAAACATGCTTTGATACAAGGCTTTTCATGACCCAAACAAGAGGTTAGCCATGAAAGTTATCTTACTCCCACATAGATCGAAGACCACCCCTATTAGCTAACCTCATAAGAATAATGATGATAATAATAATAATAATAATAATAATACAGAATAAAATTTAACATAGAATAAAGTTATGAACAGATACTCTATTAAAGTTAAGAGTAAATCAATATCCAGCCAACCCACATCCATCCACAAAAGCCTCTACAACTGAATATCAACCAAAGTTAGGACATGCCCCTATTCCTATAAATATCCCAAAAAGATAGTATAAAATATTTAAAAACAAACTATGAATTGAGTAGCCTTTCAAAGAATGGAAGCTCACTACTTTAAGTAATTAAAAGATGTGAAAGTCCAACTAATGATACACATGGATAAAATAAGTATATTTGGAACCTACATTATGAACCAATATAGCGTCCTATGATGGTTAGCGGGGTGAGCGCTAATAGGTAACTCAGGGGTGGAAAAAAATAATATCATGATAAAATCAATCCAAAATCATTCAAAACCATAAGCACATATTCATATATATATATATATTAGATGTCGTGATAGGGAACAAGATTTAAGAAAGAGATTTTAAAATTATTATCTTGGATTGTGTAGTTTCAACAGTCATAAAGGCACCCATGGGCCACTGGGTCCGGTTACCCCAGAGAAAAATAATGGAAGGCTAAATCTATCAAGGAACCTAGCCATACCCTAATATATATATATATATCAAGTGTGACTTAAAAATACGATTATAGAGACCCCCACGCCAATGGGCGTGGTTTCCAGTTTTGGTCCCTATGAGACCTTCACCTTCTACATCGAGGTACACCACCTTATTTAAGTCTAATAAAAATTTAAACACATTCTCAACCATGAAACAAGGAGTCAGACATTAAGGTATTTATCAAATTATACCGTCATACAAAAAACAAACTTGCAAACCTATGTCATTATGCCAAACAAAATTATTTAGCCAATTGGGACTCTAACCTATCAACCAATAAGACTCCAACTCATTCATCCAACTGGGACTCTAACCAATCAACCAAATAGATCTCTAAAATATTTAGCCAATTGGGACTCAAATCGACCAGCTATTAGGAATCTAACCCATTTATCCAACTGGGGCTCTAACTTATCAGCTAATAGGTCTCCAAAATATTGAACCAATTAGAAATCAAGCACATCAGTCATTAGGAATCCAACCTATTTATCTAAATAGAATCTAACCCATCAACCAATAGGTCTTCAAATTATGAATTCAAAATCAATCTATGGCCACCAAGGCCTTTCAAAACCAATTTATGTTCCATTAACCTTTTATGAAATACAAGGTTACAAAAGTGAATAAATTAATGAAATATCCATGTCTCAAATAAAATTTCATAATTTGGGTTGAGGTTAAAGCCAATTCCAAATCATTAAACCATCAAGTTTTTAGAAACTAATGTTCCTCATTCCAATTCCCACACTCATACATTTAAATAGCTCAATTTCATGATAATATAGCATAAATAATCAATTCATACCCATGGGAATTCAATTCATGCAGTAACCATTCAAAAACCCTCAACCCTTATTTAAAATCCAACAATTAAAATACATGGATAACAATTTAAATACATGTTCTAATATAAATCAATTTAGGGAAAAGTTGCATTCCTTTTTTGGTTTATATTTTTAGATTTATTAATCCAAGATAAAGCAAAACATAGTCTTTACATAATACTAGCCAACCCAAACAAAATGAAAAACAAAAAATAAAATTCTATTGCTAAGCTACAACACGGCACAACCCAAACCCCTATCTTATTAGATATAAACTGAATAACAGGGTTTCTAAATTTAGCTTTCCATTTTAGCCCTTCAGTAGCTGAGATATGCCTCCATCGCTGTTGTTCAATCGCCTTTTTTTATTCCTTCAAATCTTGATGATCAATTATGTCCCTTGGGTGCTCCTTGTATATGTTATTCTTAGCACACAGAAGTAACTATTTGTTGATTCTTCTTTGTTTGAATTTGAACTTCATTTTCAGTTGCTTTTCACCTGAGCATTTGTGTTGTAGTTGTACTCTCCAGTGGATTGGGAACAAAATCATCCTTTTGGGTTTCATTGAGGGATCTTGTCAACTGAATATCATTATAATCTCCCAGTAAGAAATAACTTGACCTTCTATTTTTTGTTACAAAATATTTGTGTTCCTAACCATTCACAAATCACAGATATGACCGGTATAGAGATACTGGGTTGCTTGAAACCACAAGTATTTGGATAGTAACATGTACTTCAATTTTTTCAATGCCGATCTAACCCAAAGGCCCTCTCCTTTTGCTATGAGTCCTTTATGTTGGTTGTTATAATGTAGGATAGTTAGCTTTTCACCATTTTAGTTGCCTCCATGGCTTGTAAATATTTTCATATGAATAACTGTAAG
This sequence comes from Capsicum annuum, assembly GCF_002878395.1. Classification (NCBI taxonomy): domain Eukaryota; kingdom Viridiplantae; phylum Streptophyta; class Magnoliopsida; order Solanales; family Solanaceae; genus Capsicum; species Capsicum annuum. Next base: position 149,669,442 of record NC_061121.1, on the reverse strand, counting down.
CTTTAGCCTCATCAGCCCCTTCACTTTTTTAATGGTGACAATTTTAAAAATGGGCAATGTGATCTATCACCATCTAGTATTTTCTTTCCTGTGAGTTGAAGCTTTTGTAAGATGGTGAATGTGAAATTCCCCTTATATATTGCATAATTAGCTAAATAATCTGCAAACTTGTTCCCCTTCATGATAATATGTTGGTACTGCACTTGCTTATTTTTCATCAAAGTCCATATTTTCTCTATTATATGTGATATACTCCATAGACATTCCCACTCTTTGTTTAAAATCATCTGCATAGTTAAGGAGTCTGTTTGAATCATAACTTTGCTTTGTTGTGACTGCATACGATATATAGTTGCTGAAATATTACAATTGCCTCTGCTTCTATATTTGTAGTATCTTAAATCCTATCTCCCTTAGTGTACATAGGTCCTGTTGCCTATTCTTAAGAAAAAGAGCATAGGAACTTATCCTTGGATCTACCCTAGATTCTCCATATGTATTGTATTTTACCCATCCTTGCTTTGGCAATTCCCAAATAAATTTAGCAACCTTCACTCATGATCTATACTTCTCAAATTTTCTTAAAACATCTAGCTATGTATATGGGAATTCCTGAGCTGGTTTCCTCACTTTAAGTAGCATTCAAAAATTTCTTATTCTGTTGTACAGTACTTTGTGAGTTTTGTGTTCTTCCCTTCATTTTTTGTACTATTTCTCATTCTCCAAAATTCCTAAATGATCATGCTTGGAATAGAATAAAAATAAGCTCTTTTTATTTATCTGACATCAGCATTCCACCAAGCTAATATTGTTTCCCTAAATCTCAATCCTTGTATATTTATACTTACAAAAGATGAAAAATAGGACCAGGTCCTATTAGCAATAGGTGATCTTAGAAACACATGTGATATGGTCTTCTGAGCTAAATTAGCATAAAAATAGTACTTAGTTGGACCTTCCACTCCCCATCATATTATTGAATCAACCATTGGAATATTACCCTTCCATATCCTCCATATGAATAAAGTCATTTTAAGAGGTTGCCTTTTTATCTATATATTTTTACAAATTGTGCTACTTTTCTCCTTCTACCCAATATATTACCATGCTGATCTCGCAGTGAACTTCCCATTAGCTTCTAGCATCCATCGGGGTCTATCATTATCTTCTATACGAATGGGGAACTTATTCTATATAGAATGTGTGTAGAAACCTCCTATGGACATATTTCTTTTATTAGATGAATATTCCAATTCCCATCTTGCACTAAATCCCTTACTTTGTAATGCTTATCATCCCATTATCTACTTTCCTGGTTGATAGTATAAAGCTCTCTCATAGTTGTCTAGTTATTAAATTAAATACCAAAGAATTCCCACTTATAGTTTGCCATAAAATTTGGTGTTCTATTAAATCCATAGCCTACAATATCTTCTTCCATACTTGTGAACCTCCTACACCATTCCTCCACATAATCGTATTAGGATGCTCTTTTTTGACGTACTTATTATGCATATAAGTACTCTATATAGATTCATTTATTTTTAAATTCCACCATAGCTTGCAAAATAGGTCCATAGACATATCTTTCAATAATCTAAATCCCAGACCACCTTCATCCTTTGGTAAATATAGAGTTTGCCATCTTAACTAGTGTCTATCTTTTCCTCCTATATAGCTTCTCCAAACAAATTGGGCCATCATATTTTGAATTATATTTAGCATATTTATTAGTGGGTTCATTACTAATATAAAATGGATTGGTATGATTTGATGAATATGCTTGAAACAATAGCCCTACCACTATAAGATAGCAATTTCCCTTTCCATCCTTGCAATTTACCATATACTCAGTTCATAATATACTGGTAGAGTCTTTCTTTTTCCTTATATGAAAAATGGGACATACTAGGAAATATTTCCTTAAAATACCTATTGCCACTGCATCTAGATTTTCTATGACTTTCTTCAAAATACCCAAATTTATCTTGCATAAAATAATCATGTCATCTGCAAATGCAAGGTTATTTATTCTTGTAATTCCCCTAGGCATTCCAAATGTTTTCTTCTTTTTTAGCAATAAAGATTTTAAAGACCTTGACATCACTTATGCAATTTGTATAAAAGTGTAGCAAATAATGGATCTCATTGTTTCAATACTTTGTATGAACTAAAGAAACCCATACGATGACCATTCAGAAGGATTAAATAACAATTATTACTTACTAGTTTGTACACCAAGTCAATAATAGATTCACCAAAACCCATTTTTCTCATAGCTCTTTTCAAATATAGCAATGCCACCCTATCAAATGAGTTCATCATATCTAATTTAATAATAATGTTAGGGATTTTACCTTTTTCCCTTATCTCATAAATAATTTCATGGACCACTAGTATGTTCTCAGCTATGCTTCTCCATTAAACAAAATCTGCTTGTTCCTCTGAAATAATATCTGGCAATAAATTATTGATTATGTCATGAATGATTTTGGAGAAAATCATTGACAAAGTTACTTAGTTATATTAGCCTCATGTTTGAGAAGGTATTCACTACTGACTTTTTTAGCAACATCACAAAGTTAGTATGAGTAATAAATCTTGGCAGCTCAAAACCACAAAAGAAATTAACTATTATATTATATACATCTTCTCCAATAATGTCCCATACATCCTGGTAGAAAGCCCCTGTCACTCCATTTGTTTCTCCTGCAGTGTTCTAATTTAACCCCATAACTGCTTTCTTAACCTCTTGAATATTGGGAATTTTGGTGAACTCTTAATTCTACTGAGAATATATAATTGATGGTATCTCCTCCAGAAATGAAAAATCATCACAATCCTAATCTTTTGTGAATTGTTTATGGAAGAAATTAACAACATATTCTGCTATTTCATTATGATCATCTAACCAAACCCCCCCTTTATTCTAGATTCTATTCACCTTCAATCTTATCTTTCTTCCTCTAAAAATAGTAAGAAAGAATTTAGTATTTCTTTCTCTATCTTTACATAATTCAAAACCTATTTTTTCTTCTAATACCTTTTTCTCTCCTGAGTTGAAGGTTTAATTTTGCATATGCCTTAAGCATCTTTGCTTTATTTACACTTGTAGGCTCTTTTTCAAAATATATCTCTGTGAATTTTATAACCTCCTCCAATGTTATAATTTCTTGAAAAATATTACCAAACATATCTGTACTCCATTGAGTTAAGGAAAATCTTGTTTTCTTCATCTTTTGATGACACAAGATGAAGGAGTTTCCTTGAATCTTGGTGTTTCAGTTCTGTCTTATAACCCCCAAACAAGATTCTTCCTTAAGCCAAAAATTGAGAAACCTAAAAGCTTTAATGATATGTTGATTAGTATTACTAAAATGAAAAAGTAAGGGATCATAATCTAAGCCATTTTTTGTTAAATATTCAACTTCTAAGACTGGAAATAAGCTTTGCATCTTGTCATTCCAAAGAAATCTGTCAAGCTTTTTAAGGATAAAATCTTTATCTACTATTCCATTCCACCATGTATACTTACTACCTTTGAATCCTGGGTCTTCTAGTTTATACAACTTAATGCAATGCTTAAAATCATCAGTTTGAGCAATAGTAACAGGTAGACCCCCTAATTTCTCTTTATTACTGATAACAACATTAAATCTCCTCCTACTGTCCATGGATCCTTAATAGAATGAGTCATATCTCCCAATAATTCCAATAAAGGAATTCTTTCATGTTGATTAAACTTTGTATAGACTATGGTAACCATCACTATCATTCTTGCTTCCTGATTTTCTAACTTCAAAGTCATCTACTATTCTTTATCACTATTGATTGTGATAACAATAGAATCCATGAAATCCGAGATATTTCTTGATTAATTTGCCACTGCCAGCTGCATCCCAATCTTGTATGTATTCCTTTATATTATGACTGTCCTGAAATGGTTCCATAATTCCTATAAAATAAAAATGAAGTCTTCTTGGTAGAGTTATCAATCTCGTGAATTCTTTTTGAGTGTTCACCAACCTTATATTATATATTAAAGCATTCATCCTTATTAATTTTTTAAATGACTCCTTGTCTGCATTGTAGTAGCAACTGGACTTTTAGCATTCTTATACTTTTTACCATATGTTTCTTTGATTTTTTCAATCTTCTAGGGTGACAAATTCCTTTCTATTTCTACTTTCTCCATATTCTTTTCCAAATCATATTCATCTAGATCATCTTTATTCTTATTATTGAACTCAAGTTTATTTCTAGCTTGTATAGCTAATAGGATCACCCCTTCTATCATCATTACTCTTTCTTCATTGTTATTTTGATCAGCTACTACTGGCTTCCTTGACTCTTCCTCCATCTAACATGCCTTATGCTTTGAATGTTGTAACACCTCGAGTCTGTACCCCAAACGCTACACGGTGCTCATAATCCCAAAGGACCGAAAGTTTACCCATGACGGATACCTGCTACAATAACTATGTAATAAATACTATAAGCGAAAAATAGGCGGAACGTATTCCATAAGGTTCAAATCTGTAAATAAATATGAATGCCGTATCAAAGTACCAAAATTGAATATAAATATTGCAAAACTGAAAAACTGTCTAAAAATACTCTAGTCTGAAAAGCCTCTAACTGCCTGAATTATGGGGTTGATGGGACAAGCCCCCAACTAACTCTGATTACTGAAATACTAAAAACCACCATGTCCTCGAATTATCAAGATTCACCACTACACTGACTGCTGAAAATAAAAAATACTAAGGTGCTCGGGAGCCTGTGCATCTGAATCTATGATATAAGCATCATAGCTCAAAAGAAAAATATGCGTCAGTACTTTTAATGTACTTGTATGCTCAGTGAGGTAGGATGAAATACATCGGTTCGTATGCATGAACAATAATAACTGAATAACATGAGTATGACTGAATGAGAGTACATGCATAAATATGTAAACTATACTTAGATCATCATAACACTGAATACTGGATTACTGGTAACTAATCAACTATATCTGACAATCTTGATTCTGTGGAACTATACTGAGTCTCGTATTGAGATGAGTAACTGTGCTTGACAGTCCTGAATCCGCGGAAATAAATTATGTTTTATACTGAGACTGAATCTGAAATTGAGACTATGGGAAGTATTATCTAACTAACATGCCCCTTATCTAACTGATCTAGGGTCCAACCTGTAAACCCAGTTGGAAGGGTGTCAATATCATTCCACGGGTAAGGAAAAGTGCTGAGCCACCCTCATCTGGCAGGTACTCTGAACGAGAAAGGTGCTACCCTCAACTAGTAGGTAAATTACCTCATCAACCCTCAAATGGCAGGTTGATGTCTCAACCTATGTTGGTTACATAGTTCTAGAAATCAAGGACTGCTTCTAGGGATTTCACCCGCTACTGGAGGTGAGTCCACATCCTTGGGTTCACTCAGTCCTGAATCCTATTCCCAACTGAATAGATACCAGACTGAATTCTAAACTATACTAGGCTAGACTAAATTATTAGTGATCGTACTGTATAACCTAACTGAGCTGAGTTCACTGAGTTTCGTGGACTGACGGACTACTACTGAATTCTATTAACTGGATGTATTCTACTAATCAAGACATGACTGATTCTACTCTATGACTAATCATGGCTCAAGACAAACAACTAAATTGTTGGGTATTAAATATCCATAAGCCTAGATAGCATAAACTTACAAGATATGGCATAATTATTGAGACATGGTAACTAACTACTTAGTCATCATTCATTCATTTGGGCATTCAAGAAAACACTTGCATACATGCTAAACATGACGTAATTTCACTATTCAAATAAAATGGACAATTCATCAAACACTTGTGGGGCATAATATATGCACATAATACTAAAACAACATGTAGTCAATGTGATTAAATTCCAATTACATAATTCCAAGAGTTTCAACATGAATTCACATAATAAAGCACACATATCTATTAACTCTACATGAATCTTACAGTAAATTTTTTATACACTTTAATTCAACTCTTGGAAGTCATGAAATAACTCTACATAAATTTAAAGGAGTTTCTTAGACTCCAAGGGTGGAAGGAACCCTTGGATGAACACTTTACATACTTTAGTTAAGGAATTTCTGAAAATTGATGGTGGAATCTTAAGTTCTTGATTTGAAATTGAAGCTTCTAGGGTTTTGTTCTTGAGCAGATTTGAGAATGAATGAGTTTATTTTCTCCTTAAAGTGATTAACTTTGTGTTTTAGGGACTGACGGTTGAGGGAAAAAGACCTAAATACCCCCAAGGATGCGGTCTTTTAATGACTTAAAAACTGTATCATCGACATGCAAATCGACGTGCCATGTCATTGGAATAGATGTGATAGCCAATGCGTCGCGTCGAGTCTGCATAGACTCACTGGAAATTGATGCTGGAAGATGGGGAAAACATTCATAAATGGGATAGTTGATGCAGCGCGCCAAGATCGCGTTGATCCACTAATTTGGGATTCCAAATGAGCTTCAAACGAAGTCCAAAAAATTTGAAACTTGTCCTAAAACACCTACGGACATTCCTAGTCATGTATCAACCTAAATATCCACATTTATTGGGAATAAAGGCCATGAAATAACATCTCCAACTTTTGAAGGCTCAAATGACTCTAAGTATGAATACTTAGGTAAAATATTCTATGTCTAGGGCCCCTTGACAAGCCTAAAGAACTTATTTTAGCTAAGAACTTTATGGGGTCTTACAAATGTATTTCTTTAAATTGTACATCACTATGACTAGATGTCAACTGCTCCTCCTAATTAATTTCTTTTGTATTCGTAACTCCTTGTTCATCTGATGTTTTACTTGCTTATTCCACTCCTGATGAAGTCTGACCAAATCTATAATTAACTCATTCTTTAGTGTTTTCCTTGTTTTTCTGCTTCTCCTGATTTGGCTTTAGCTCTTCTTCTTTTAGATCAGCTATGTCGTTTTCATCTGCTCGTAGAGCTGCAAAAGCATTAGATACTGGTAGATCTTATGAGCTTTTCTCCGCAATATCCCCCAGAATATAACCATATTTATCCCCTTTGTATTTGTTTCTCCCTATAAGGCATTGTTATTTGTTGGAATTCTTTCCTCTTATGATGTTGTTATTTGCTTCTCCTTTTTGATCCACCTGAACACCTACTGGTTTTTTATTATTTTCTTCTTCCTTTTCTTCTATTTTAGATTCATGTAATTTCGGATGAATATTACAGCAGTTTCTTTCATCATGTCCTTGCATACAACATTCCTTGCAATATTTGGGCATATAATCATATTAAATTTTTATCCATTTAGATTTAATTTTAGTTGGCACGTCATTTTTCTTTATTAATTCTCACCCTCTGGAGTAACTTACCAATCAAATCTACTTCCACTTTAACTTTGGCACAACTTGGCCTTGTCTGATTTCTAGTTGCAATGTCCATTGTTAAAGGTTTCCCCGCTGCGGAAGTAATTAAGAAGATTGCTTCCTTTTCAATGAAATTTGGAGGAAGATTTGGCATGGATATCCATGCTACTCTGACACAATCCAAGCAAGGGCATTGTCGTAATGGGAAATCCCAAGTCCAACTAGGACCTAGAACCGGCCCCGTTGCCCAACCCAACCACCAAATGTATCCCTTGAGTCAGCTGAATTCCAAAAATATAACAAGATATTATATTTAACCATGTGGTAAATTTTGGATAAGTCTTTATATAGGACCAACCCAATCAAGTCGATCCACCTAATAACCAAAATCCACCATCTAAACAATCCAATAACCTAGCCAAAACCATAGATCAAAATCAAGATAATAACCCAATGTGTATATATATGTAAATTATAACCAATCCATGCCATACCTAAGTCCACAGTTATCCATACAAAGCCTCTAGACCAAACCAAAAAGTAAATAGTTGGGACATGCCTCCAATATAGCCAAAAGCTGAGTCTATAGAAGACAAAAGTGCGTAAAATAATCAATGACATAAAATAGATGCCTTCAAAAATGAAAGCTCACCACTTCAATCCAATAGCTGATCCCAAAGTCTGATGCTAAGAAGGAGGATTAGAATAGCTGGTTTGTACATCACATGGGTATACAACTGCCTAAAGACGTGAGTGAACACTAGCATACACTCCGGATAAGGATAAAGTAATTCCATTTATAAAAGAACCAAGTAAAACCATTCATAATGCATACAACCATAAATAAATATAACCATGGCGGGAAAGGGAACTAGGTTTAGCATGCCATTAAAACCTTTACCTGGGCTGTGTAGCCCTGCTATCCTAAACCACCCACGGTCTATATGGGCTCAGCTCCCCCTACTAAAAGGGCCCCATTGACTGATGCCGCACAGCCAGGGAAGAAAATCTGGGATAACTAGTACATCCCCCAAATTATAAAGTATGACATCGTGCACACAGTCACTAGGACTAAACCTCACATAGAAAAATATGAGTTTCCAGTTTGGGTTCCCCCGGGACCTCCACCTTTCATAACCTTGCTACACACCCTGCCATTATTGCCCAAATAAAAACCATTACCAAACAACCAAACCATTATTAATTTATTAACCAAGGCCATTTGTAGTGGTATCCTCATACCGACTATAAATTTCAAGTATTGTCCATATCCAACCATATATTGATTAAGGGATTCCTATGTACCCTTCAATTCACCATATTAAACCACTTAGGGGATTCCCATGTACCCCGAAAGTATGATCATTTAGACCATTACTATTATTCAAACCATTTTCGTTCACTTAGGGGATTCCCGTGTACCCCACAAGGTTTTCATTTAAACAGACCAAAACCATTCCAATCTATGCACAGTATTAAAATCATTTTAGTCCGTTCCAAACTTTTGAAGAATTTATATCATTCAAACCATTTAAACCATGTAAAACCATCCAAATCCATTACCAAACCTAACTATGCAAGAGTTCTAATGAAAAGTCAATAATAGAGTAAGAACATTCTTCTAGGCATTTTATCAAACATTGTGAGGGCATACCTTTACCAAGACCAAAACCATAGTATAATCCATCATAAGTAGGGTTACCCATGATCCATTTGTTAAACCATAACCAACAACCACCCACATGTGCAAAGTATTTCAAAAAACATGTAATAAAGTAGTTTAAACCAATACCAAACAATATGCATGAAGAACCTCAACATATATTTTGAAAATCACCATTCATGATTCATAAATCAATGCTTAAAACACAATACACATACCTTTAGTTGGAACTAACAATAACAGAAGATAAAATTCCTTATACGAGAAGATTCCAAAGAAAAACATGAGTCGTGAGAACTTTGAAGAACACATGAAGAAACCCTGGCCTCTAATCTGTAAGAGTAAGTTGTAGAGAGCATTTGGTGTGTTTCCATCCTTTAACAAGTGTTATGAAAGGCCACCGAGGGTTATATAATGTGAGGGCATAAGGGTGTTGAAGTAGGAAATGTTTGACATATCCTTGACTTAAAATTAAATCAAGCCACAATGTAGGGTACGACTTACCCATGTCAATCGTACCCTAGGGTACGAGTGGTACCCTAACTTGTACCCAAGACATTGCTAAGACCCTACATACTAGTTTTAGTACCACTCACATAAACCTAACTCATACCTTAGGGTATGAGTGGTACACCATACCATACCCACATCTTGTACCATGGATAAATTCTACTAGACCACCCCTAAGACAATATACACCTACGCCTTGCTACCCTCGTATCCTTCTATACGACTCGTACCTTGATGAGTCATATCTTGGGCAGAATCTAAACCAAACACACTACCTAGTGTATGAGTTGCCCATCAAACTCTCCCTAAACTTTTATCCAAGGTTACGACTAAAACCCTCTAGTCGTACCAAGTACAAAAGTCCAAACCAAGGAAATTTTACAAGGGTCCTACTCCCGAGGTGTTATAGTCTTCCCTACTAAGAGGAGTCATTCTCAAATAAAGAGTAAGGGTAAGAAAAAGAATGAGGTAACACATTAACAAAAATTAAACTTTTATTCAACCAAAGTGGAAGATGAGGACACTAACAAAGATGAGAAGTTCATCACATACCCCGAGCCTGATTTATACCCTAACCTCTACTCTGACCTCTAACTAAGTTAGAAAACTAAGATGCAAGAGGAACCATTCCTAGCCTTTAACAAATTTGTGATAAAGAAGACATATCCTACACATGAGTTTCTCGAATGAAGAACCAACGCGGATACTTGGACTCTATGTCCTCCTCCGTAACCTAAATAGCTTTCTTAGAATGTTGGTTTCACCATGGAACCTTTACCAAATCCACACCTCTTGCTCGCAACTGAGGAACATCCAATCCAAGAATACTCATCAGGACCTCTTTAAAGAACAAGGATCTGACATACCAATACCAACCAAAGAAACCAACCAACAAATGACCATCCATAACTTACCTACAACACAAGCACATAGGTTACCGAATGAATGGTCTCATGCTAGAGAGCAAGTCCAATTCAACTTTGAATTTACCGAGACATATTACTACGACAGATTAAGTCAAAATATGCACTACTAATTCCATGTTCAAGCCTATCCAAAACTAAAAAAAGGTAACTTAGGCCATCGAGCTTTATTTATTGCATCTATCCCGAATGACTACTCCCTTCTATCACTATTATAATACAAATCCACAAGTAAAAGACATGGACAAAACCATGTCAGTACATTATAACCAAAACCTCCATCCTATAATTTAACACCAAAAACCATACAATAATCAAACCATGAAAACATTGTATGAAATCATGCCTCTGCAAGCCCCTTATGTGTACTCACACAACTATTAGTATATCTAGAAATCACAACATTCAAGCATACCGCCTATATACCGATGGTATGATCTTTCCTTCCAAAGATCTAGCATTGTCTTTCATTTCCACAAGGATTTTCACCACCTATTCCTTGCCTAACCAATTCTTATGACAATAACTTTACCTCACCTTCTAAAATGTTAACTCTGGTAGTTACCCTAGACTCTTACCTACTAAGGGGATTCTATATTCCTTATTTCACAATATCACCATGCTCGTCGATTCCACTACTATCCGACCACAATAAAAATCAATTAAGAAATCGAATTACAAGAATTGCCTATGCCACCCAAGGCAAGACAAAGACCGCCTAGAAATAAGACATGGCTGCATAGTCCTGAAGTACTTTATAACAACCGCCTAGGCTATAATGAAAATCCAACACAACATAACCATACCAAAAAGGAGACCTTAAAACAAGACACTAAAAGAAACACAACCACATATACCATGAGTAATGCAATGTAGAGTCAAAACTCACATCTCGGGAACATGGAGAACACAAAATGCGAACCTTAGGGATAAGCGCTATAAGAATACATGAATCTCTACTAGAGTACTGTCTTAACCGAGATAGAAGAGTATCAATAGAATATGAAACCTGGGCTTTCCTTGAAGTCCATCGTAAAAAGGAATCTTGAGATTAACCACCAACCTTCACCCCATTACACCAACGAACACAATTCTCTACTCTAAGGTATCACCAAAAATGTAACCTAGGGAATTTGGATTCCCTATACCTAAAACCTTAGCCATCCCAATGCTATCTATAGCCGAGCATAAACATACAAAAACCATTAGACCAAATTAACTTCAAAGTTTCCAATTAAACCATGGCTACAAGGCTTCAATTTATGTTCCTTTGGTTATTTATGCAATGTAAAGATTTATGAATAGTTAAACAATATTACAAAATTATATTCAACAGCAATTTCACAAATAGTTTGACGGTATATAATTTCAAAGACCAAACCAAAAAATAGGGGAATCCATAGACCCCAAAACCCATTTAACATTCACATGTATCTTACAATGTTTATAAACATTTCTATAGCATGAATAGTGCATCATAGTCCATGGAAAATCAATTAAATGAGTATTAATATCAAAGCCATCAATTGTGCCAAAACCAAAATTCAAAACCATGAATTTAATAATAAATTTTATGCCCACAATAAAATGCAAATATAGGCACAAAGATACATGCAAGCTCCATGATCTAACTTATCCATTGACTAGAACCCCGACCTACCAAATTACCCCCATAATTCCTGCATTGCTATTCCTAAGGTAACATACTCCTTTTTATCAACATCAATATCTAAGGTCCACACTTAGTGTCTATCAACCACCCTGTACTACTAGCAAAGCACCCTATCTAAAATAGGATATACATATAAGGTCCACCCCCACTAGAAGGATACCCAAACTTCCTTAGTCATTCATTGACAACCTATATCAAAGGAACCATCCCCCTTATTCATGAAAGCATAGAAGCACCCTATTGAGGAAACACTAGAACATATGGAACCTTTATTTACATGATCCCTTAATTGCCTCTTTAAGTTCCTTTAACCCAACCAAAACCATCCTATAAGAAAAAATAGAAATTGGACAAGTGTCTGAAATAATACAAATCCTAAACCAACCTCCCCATTAGAAAGACACCTTGAGGGTCGTCAAAATAACCCTAGGAAATTCATTCACCACCAGAATTAAATGCAAAGAATGAGCTTCCAAGTTAGAATCTTTAACCCAGACCAAATAATAATGATGTCCCTTTTGAAACCAACCTCTGAGTTCTAAGATATGATACAAGTTTTCCCTTAATAGCTAGGGAACGAAACTATCCTCCTATCCCATAACCAACTCACCAAGAATCCTAAAGATAATATTTTTATAAATCTAACAACCTAATGACACATAGAATGAGTGCAACCAATTCATTCCCAAATGACATCAAAAACTACCACATCTGAGTCAAACAATTTCACCAAGACCCCTTTATCACAAGAAGATACCACACACCAATTTTAGACTCTTTTGGTAACCACAGAGTCACCTACCAGGGTAGAAACAAAAGAACAAAAGAGTCTAAACTAACATTAAGACCAAAATACAAAACTACAAATGGGGTCACAAAAGAAAAAAGACACCAAACTAAGTAAACCATACATACCTCAAGAAAAAGGGTTTTAAATACACCGATGCTAGTATCAAAAGTTTTCCCAGGCTTTTAAGGAATAGTAAGAACATTGAGACAATTTTGACTAGTGTCAGAGGTAGAAGTAGCAACAAATACTATATTTGCCCAAGTAGAAACCCTTATAGTACACTTCTATTGCGTGTGACCGAATCGACCACAACTAAAACACCAATGCCTCCCTTCCTCGCAATAACCATAGTGCGACCGACCATAAAATCTATAAAGAGGATAGGATAATACAGATTGGGTCTCATTGGCCTAAGACTAGGCACTATGTACTCTAAATAAATATACTAATCTAAAAGCACGTACCTCCTAATGAATTTGGGTAGGGAACACAAGACATAGAATAAGAGTTAGGACCCATCCTACTCTTCCTCTTGAACCACTTACCACTATACCATTGGCCTCCCCTTTGTTCAGAAAATTGAGACCACTTACCTTGACTATTTACAAATCTTACCTCATTCCTCTTCATACCAATAGAATTGGACTGGCATAATAAAGTTGTCACTATTTGGGTCAATAGATTATTAGAATGTCAAAAGTCAATAATGGTAACCACTCATTGAGGTAATTGAGTATGAGCACTACCTTTTGAGATAGGGTCAGTAGAGACCAGTGGGAATCCACAGGTAAAACTAGAAGTTGTGACCATTGACCAGGTCTGTGCCTCATGAGTTGGACTAGATCTATCAATGTTGTCCTCAAGTAGGACATGCAATTTTTCATTAACTTTTGATCATTAAGAAGACATGATCCGAAGTACGAACCAAGGAAGATTCAGAGAAGAGTTCAAGAACTTAGTTTTCATAGCCCGAAAGTACAATAAACAATAAAGTGGAACATTCCTAGATGCCTTGTAACCTCTAGATTATAAGTGTGGTGCACGACACAACCATAAGAAAGACTGTACTCGACATGGGTTTATGGGCACCTCATAAATCCAAAACCTAAAGCTCTGATACAACATGACATGCTCAAACTAGGTACTTGTCGTGATGCACAATCCTAAGTACAACCAGGATTAGGAACCAATCTATTACCCAACCCAACCACCAAATGCATACCTTGAGTTGGCTAAATTCCAAACATATAACAAGATAGCATATTTAAATATTTGGTGACTTTGGGATAATTCTACCTACGATACCAACCCAACTAAGTCAATCCACCTAATAATCTAAACAAGCCATATAAACCAACCAATAACTAAGCCTAAACCATATATGAAAACCAAGATAATAACCCAATGAAAATATATAAATCATAACCAATCCATGTCATAACCAAGTCCACATTTTTCTATACAAAGACTCTAAACTAAACCAAAGCATACTTAGTCAGGACATGCCCTTGACATAGCCATACGTCAAGTCTTTAAAAGAAAAAAGTATATGAGATAATCCCTGACATAAAATAGATGTCTTCCAAACAATGGAAGCTCACCAGTTCAATCCAACAATTGATCTGGAAGTTCAATACCTAATTAGGAGGAGTAGAATGGCCGATTCATGCATTGTGTAGGGATACAACCACCTAAAGATGGGTTAGCGGGTAAATTCTAGCATGCACTCAAGATAAGGATAAAATAATGACATTTATAAAAGAACCAAGTAAAACCATCCATGATGCATAAAACCATACATATATATATATAACCATGTTGAGAAAGGAACCAGGTTTAGCATGCCTTTACAACCTTTACCTACGCTGTGTATCTCTATCGTCCTAAATAACCCATGGGCTATATGGGTTCTTCTCCCCCTGGTGTAAGGGACCCAGTGCGTGAAGACGCATGACTAAGGAAGAAAACCTAGGATAACTAGTACACTCCCCAAAATATAAAGTGTAGCATGATGCACATGGTCACTAGGACCAAACCTCACATTGGCAAATATGAGTTTCCAATTTCGATCCTTGTGGGACCACTAACTTCCATGGCTTTTCTACACACCCCACTATTATTGCTCAATTAAAAACCATTACTAATCAACCAAACCATTATCCATTTATTAACAAAGCCCATTCATAGTGGTATTGTCATACCGACTATAACTTCAAGTATTGTTCATAGCCAAACATATATAGATTAAGGGATTCCTATTTACCCTTAATTCCCCATATTAAACCACTTGGGAGATTCCCACTTTAAGACCCCATACTTTTATGTAGCTTAAATTCATCTCAAAGATGTCAAAGACATGCTTTAAAGATGAATACACTTTTATATATATGAAATTTTCAAGATTTCCACTTTTTATTGTGTGGAAAATTGAATAAGCTTTCCATCGATACCAAATTCACCTAAATCTAATAATCGGGTAAGAAGTTATGGTAATTTAAAGTTTCAGTGGTAAAACACTGTCATTTCAGACAGTGGCACGTCGCTCCATAAGCCAAAATAACGTTAGTCAGTTTCCAATAAGATTCAACGATTACACTGCATCACAAAGGGCTCTTAAATTCTAATTGTCCTTTTTCTAGTGAACCTCTGCGATGTCTCTACGTCGTGCCAAACTTCTAGGTCGAAAACAAAATGGCAACGCAATAGCTCCACGTTTTGCCATCTCCAAATTTCCCAGTTGTCAAATTCTAGAGACACGGTGCGGTAGCACCTCGTTGTACCAGCCTACTAAATTAGGAAATTTTGATGAAAAATAAATATTTTATCTAGGTATAAATTATTCTTTTTCCAAGGTTTTAATACGTCCAGGTGTGGGATTTAATTCCTAAAAACATTTCAAATCATTATCTACTCACTTTTTCCCTAAATCAAGAACATTTTCTGCCAAGAAATAAAACCCTAGCTTTTAATAAATCAAAGCCAATTTGGAGAATCTCTCCAAGAACTTCAAAAACTTACAAACAAGGTAAGTAAAGTGTTGATTCATAGGTACCTTTCTCCCATGAAGCTCAAGAATCTCTTTTTCAAAGTTCAAGTATATGAATTTTTATGAATCCCATGTTGGGTTTGATTTTGTTCATATTGATAATGACTAATTGAATTCTAATCCATGTTAGGTGATAAATTTTATGTGGAATTAATTATTATATGAGTAGATTCATGTGAAACCCATGATTAAACCCTAGAATTATGAAATTAGAATTGAATCATGATGTTTACTCGTTGTACAATGTTGTCTACATACACTATGTTCATGATGTGCTTGATGAATTGCCTATGTGAAGTAATAAGAAAAGAAACCATGCCATAATTAGTTTATGGGCAAGTGTTTGATAAATTGTCCATGAGAATGGATTAACGCCACGATATAGTATGCAATTATGTATTCCCCATTCATGTACAAGTGATACACTCCAAGTGTTCGTTGAAATGTCTTAATGAATGAAACATGAGTATAAAGCCATTGTTGGGATTTTAGGCTTGTCTCATGATTTACATATTATGCTATCGAGTCCTAGGGGTATCTAATACCTGACAATTTAGTTGTGTGCCTAGAGCCAGTGTCATGTTTTCATGATATCCTTAGTCAATCCATGTTTAGTAGAATTTAGTTAGTCATGTGACTCTAGAAAACTCAGCAAACTTAATAATCCCAGTAATCTCATAAAGCTCAGTGCTTTAGTAATCTCAGTAGAATTCCATCTATCAAGAAAACTCAATAAACTCAATCTAGTTCAGTTAATTATGTTCAATGTCTATTCAGATGGAAGTAGGATTTAACACTGAGTGAACCGAAGGTTGAGGACACACACTGACAGTTGAGGGTGTGATCCTTAGAAGCAATCCTTGCATTCAAAAACTATGTAGCCAGCATAGGTTGAGACATCAACACTGATAGATGAGGGTTGATAAGGTGGATAAAAACTGTCAGATGAGGGTCCCACCATTCTCTTTTGGGGACAATGGAAGATGAGGGTCACCCACAGCTTGTCTTTACTAGTGGCACGATATTGACTCCCTTTCCGATTGGGATTAAAGATTAGACCCCAACTTAGCTATATTATTTTATTTTCGTAATGTTAGTTAGATGACTACTTCCCATAGTTACAGTTTCAGACTTAGTCTCATTAATAAAACTCAGATAGTTCTTCAGTATTTTAGGACTGTCAGATACAGTCTACTTAGAACAGTACAGAACTCAGTTAATTCCCTCAGAACCTAGTATGTCAAATACAGTCACTCAGTATCAATTATATTAGTTATCAATCACTTATGCTATCAGTAATCAGACTTAATATTCAGTACGATTATGAATTCAATCACAGTCACTTATTCATGCATATATTCTCACGTTCATGTTATTTAGTTAGTTAGCTAGCATTGTTCATGCATTTGAACCCTTTCCATCCATCCTACCTTACTTGCATACCAGTATATTCAAACGTATTAACGCATTTACTCTATGGTGCTTTATACCATAGGTTCAGAAGCACAAGCTTCAGAGTATCAGTAGCATTCCAGTTTCAACAGTCAGAGTTAGCAGTAAGTGCTCATCCTTCGAGGACATGATCATTACTTTATTTCTTTATTACTTAGTTTTTTTAGTAGTTATAGTTAGTAGGGGACATTCCCGATTAACTCCTTATTTAGATAGTTTAGAGGCTTTCAGACTATAGTGTTTTTAGACTAGATGTTTTCAAACATTGTTTCAGTTTTGGTATTGTCATAACACATTATTCAGATATGGTTTTATCAGATGTTTATCAATTTTGAACCTTATGGCATCTTCGAGCCTACTATTTCCACATTTATACAGTATACTATGTAGTGTTTAGGTACAAATATCAGTCATGGGTTCGCTTATGGTACTTCATGGTCATGAGAACCGTGTAGCATTTTAGGTACCAGATTCGGGGAGTTACACCTATGTAGCCCATAGGTATGATCGTTTAGACCATAACCATTATTCTAACCATTTTTGTTCACTTGGGGGATTCCCGTGTACCCCACAAGGTTTTTATTTAAATCAATCATAACCATTCCAAACCATGCATACCATTCAAACTAATTTAGACCGTTCCAAATTTTTAAAGCATTTATATCATTCAACCCATTTAAACTACGTAAAACCATCCAAATCCATATAGAGATCCATTACCAAACCACACCATGCAAGAGTTCTAATGAAAATTCAATAAAAGAGTAAAAACATTCTTTTATGCATTTTACCAAATATGTTAAGTGCATACCAAGACCTAAATCAAAGAATAAACCATCATAATTAGTGTAACCCATGACCCATTTGTTAAACCCTAACCAACAATCACCCATATATACTAACCATTACGAAAAACATGTAAAAAAATAGTTTAAACCAATACCAAACAATATGCATCAAGACCCTCAATATATATTTCAAAAACTACCATTTAATGATTCATAAATCAATGGTTAAAATACAATAAACATGCCTTTAGTTTGAACTAACAATGAGGGAAGAAAATATGCCTTATACAAGAAGATTCCAAAGAGAAACATGATTCTTGGGCCTTTTGAAGAAGACAAGAAGAAACCCTAGCCTCCAATCTTCAAGAGTAAGTTTGTGAGAGTATTTGGAGTGTTTGTATCCTTTAACAAGTATTATGAGAGGCTACCAAGGGTTATATAATGTGAGGGCATAAGGGTTTTGAATTAGGAAATGTATGTACTACCCTTGACTAAAAATTAAATCAAGCCACAATGTATAGTATGACTTACCCATGTCAATTATACCCTAGGGTACGAGTGGTACTCTAACTCATACCCAAGACCTTTCCAAGACCCTATACACTGGTTTTAGTACCACTCACACCACCATAAATTGTACCTTAGGTTATAACTGGTATACTAAACCATAACCAGGTCTCGTACCATGGACAAATTCCACAAGACCACACCTAATACAACCTATGACTTGGCCTTGATACCCTCATATATTTTTATACAAATCATACCTTGATGAATCTTGGGTTGAATCTAAAATAAATACAATGCCTAGTGTACAAGTGGACTATTAAACGCTCTCTCAACTCGTATCCAAATATATAATTGGTACCCTTGAGGTGTACCAAGTCAGAAAGTCACAAACTAAGGAAATTTTACAAGGGTCCTACGATAGAGCACCTACAGCCCGTAGGTACCACCTACAACCCACAGGTTCTAGATTAAGTGCCATTATTTGAAGTTCAGAGAACCTACAGAAGTTTTGAAGACCCTGTCACTTAAGTGGGGCCACCTACAGACTTTAGGTTCTACCGATGGTCGGTAAGTGGTACCATAGGTAGCCACTGACTCTCATTTTCATCTTTTGTTATGGAAAAGTTTTGTAGGGTTTCCATGTAATCTATTAATACTTTTTGATATTTTTAGTTTTTTCATGCACTCATACTATTCTGATAAATTTTGATTTTGAAATTGGATTTTGATCTTGGAATTTTTGTGTTCTTAGTTTTTGGTTGATTCATTGATTTGAGACTTTGGTTTTTCTTTGTATATTATTGTGAAATTTATTCTATACTTTCAATTAGAAATTCCAAGAATTGTTTCAGAACTATAAGTGGCTAATTAGCTTAACTAAAGTTATTGGAACCCTGGCAGAGTAGTAAAGTAGAGAAAGTGCAACATTATTCCAAACTATTATTCTTGCATGTATTGTGATCATCTTCAGTTTAATAGATTTTTTAGTTGTTGTAAGCATTAAGAACTCACTTGTATTCACTACTTACTTCAAAGAGAGGTAGAGATTAGGAAAAGATGATCACGATAGTAATTTTAAGTTCACCTCCATCTTATAATTTTGCCATCTCATCTGATTAACTGGAGGCTCATAAGGTAATAGTTAATCTGGGATCTAGGATAAGAGTTAGGAAGGTGACACTCTAAGACTCAAAAGGTAAAGTGTGAAATTCACTAAAGGCATACACAAAATAGTTAGTGATGCATAACTTATTAGATTCTGCATGCAAGATATTTAGTTGGTTTAATGGAGTACAATAAATCTACAGAGTTAGAAGCCATGGGAAAACAATCCTAATGTTTGTTTCAGATTGTTTATAATCAACAGCATCCCTATTTTATCACTTTTTACTGACTAAAGCAAGTCCCCCCCATTTACTTTTCTCTACTGCCAGACTATTTCAATAAGTGTGCGAGATATTTTTACATAGATCATTGTATACTTCTAAGGAGGTGTAGTTTTGGGCAATATCAAATTTTGGAGACATTATCGGGGAATACAATTATAGATTGGTTGAAGTTTTTAGGTTTTATTCTTCTTTTATTTATTTTGATACTCTTCTTGATTTGGTATATTTACAAGAGAAAGTGTGGAGTTATGAGGACTCCTTCTTTATTAATCCTTATTCTTTTGATATATAGCATTATTGCAAGAGTATGATAGATATATTATGGGAGCACAATGAGAGCATACTAGAAATATTGACACTCTTCACCACAAAAAAAAAACATGAGTTTAGTCAAAATATTAATAGGTTTGTCTTGGATATTCCCAACTTAAAAGGAGAGTTAAATGCAAAGTTTGATGCATGTAACACCCAATAATTTAGTTTTAAGTTGTGTAAGATTGAAAAACCTCTTAAAGCCAAATTCAGGATCTAAAATTAGAGAATTCAGCACTTGATCATTCTTTTATGAATCTTTCACTATTTAGAGAAGTACACTAGAGTAATGTGAAGATGTAAAAAAATGAAATTCATGAGTTAGGACGTATTGGACCTCATTCTATACATTTTCCCACATTATGAATAGATAGCAAGATATTAATAAGCCTTCTGAGCCTTTGAAATGTTGTAAAAATAAGGAAAAACATGTCTATATTCTTGAATTGGTTATGCCAAAATCAAGAAATTATATTTCTTAATTAAGGACCAAGATTTGATACATGCCACATCTACTACTTGTTTTTTTTTATTTTTATACCACCACCCCTTGAGCATAGTAGCAAATTAAAAAACAATTAGGTGAACAATTCATAAGTTCAAAGTTGAAGAAAAATTGGTGGCAAACCCTTTGGTTGCCTTGCTGAAGTCAGAGTAATCAAGGTACCAGCATCGTGCCACGACTTTAAATCAGGCACTATTTGGGAGACAACCCATGGGCTTGTTGATGAAGTTAGATTAATCAACATTGCCAAGTAGTGACAAAAAGTTAAATCAAGTGCTTCTTAAGAGGGAACCCAAGGTTTCTTTTTGTTTTTATATTTGTGTTCATGTTAATATGATTGACGCTAGATCTACGTACATATAGTGCCTCAGGTATGTTTCTAACTCTCTTGTTTTGTAGTGGTCTAATGCATTACGTACAATTCATGTTTATAAGTTGAGGGTGGGGATACTTTTGGGTCTAAATGTCCTCTTTGGGTTTTTGTTGTTGTGTCTCTTTTCACTGGAGTTTGTTCTTAGTAGAGCGAGCATGTTTAGGTTGTATTGTGTTTTTTGTGTTTTTATGTGTTGTTTATATTTAAGTAGGAGAAAAATAAATACTTGGGGTAGTTTATGGGTTTTTTTGTGCTTAAAGTGTTTTTGAGAAGAATGATACCCCTCCAAAAAAATTTGCTTTTGAATAGCATGATATGTATATATGTGTGACCATTGTGTATCTTATTATGGAATTAATATTAGAGACATAATAATCAGAGCTAGCATTTGGATGAATTAGATAGGTAGTGGTTTGTAATGTAACCCTATGCCATGTGTGTGTAAGATGCTTACTTTTCCCTTTTTGTTATGAATCTGGAACTTGCCTGGGTTGTAGGATAGTCAGTTAGGAAAGGATTATAGGTTGTTCTTAAACTTAGTCCACTTTTAGCCTAAATGACTTTCCAAATGTGAATAAGTATCCTTTGATCCCTATTTTGAGCCTGTATAGATTATATTTTTTTGTTACCCCTTTCACCTTCCCATTTTGTTACAATGAGCTTATTTTGGCCTTGGTCCTCCTTGGACATTGTGCACCTCAACTTAGTCAAATCACCTAAGTTGATAGTGGCTATCATAGGGATGTATGATTTGAAGATGGCATGAAGAAGGTTAAATAAGAGAAAATAAAGTAGGGTTGAGTGTGGAAGAAAAAAAAAGAAAAGAAAAATTAAATAAAAAACTACACCCAACCTGAATAAGCTGTAAAAGAATAAAAAGGGAGAAATAAGGGTAGAATAAAAGTAAATTAATTGATAAGTGGACCCCCGAGCATAAGTGTAGTGCCAAGGATGCTCAGTCACTAAATTTCCATACATACCATACCAGACCCTAAGCCTACATTACAAGCAGAGTAAAGTCCTATAGTGGTCGTAACCCGACTATTTTAAAGATAACGTAAAAAAGATAAGGGCAAGACTGAAACACCCTGGGGTTTGGCCCTTTGAAAATTTCCTTAGTTTTGAACTCACTATCTTAGTCGAAACTCACCATATGAGTAGTATGGTATGGGTATGGTTCAGGTGACCCTAGCCATAGAAAGTATAACGGATGGTCGTTAGGGTTCTTCTATTGTGATGATTGGGTGGTACGAGTCATTATCGATGGTGATAATTCATTTGGTCAGTCCCTTAATCAAATCAGTAGCTTAGTGACTTAACTTGGCTCTGAGTATGAGTGGCACACTAAGAGCTGTGAGGATAGGTTATAGATGGTAAAGTTAAGTTGTTTGTTGTCCAATGTCCAATCTTTTTGGGTTCTGTTTGGGTATGACTGGAACATACAAGTCATATGGTATGGGCATGAGTAGAGGTTAGGGAGTGATATGATGGACATTATATTGATGTTTAACTAACTCTCTTGGCGATGACTTAGTGGTACGAGTCATATGGTACGCATATGAGTCACGGGATTGACTCATAGCCACCTGTGGTATTTTTATAATTTTAAGTTAGGGGCATTCTGGACATTTCCCCTTTTTAACCACCTTTGAGGTCATGACTTAAAACACCTTTTGGGACTTTATTAACCTAGTATTCCCAATCAAACACTCTTAAAACCTTTCTCAAGAAAAAGGCTAGGGTTTCATCAAGATAATCAATTAAGGATTTCAAGGGTGGTTTTTCTCTGTCTTCCTTGGTGTCTAAGGCATGTGACTCTTCCCTAGTTGTTATTTTAATAAAGGGATATCTTTCAATTTATGATTTTCATAGTTTTGTTATGGTTTTGAAATAATTGTTGGGGGTTTTGGTTTCTTATGGATAAATATGGTTTCTTATGGTCAAATTATGGTTTTCCTTGTTTTAATTATGGTTTTCCACATGTAGTTTCATGAGAATGGTGATTTAATTGAGGGTTCGTGATTGAGCCCTAAAATAGATGATTTGGATTTTTATTATGGCATGCTCTTAACCTGTTTGGGAAATTGTTAATAAGAATGATTTTGTCACATACTTTAACTATTCTTGGAACTCTTGCATTGCATAAATGGTAAATAGAACATTAAATGGTTGATTTGGTTTCACATGACTTTCAAAAGGCCTTGGTGGCCATGGTTTAATTATAAATGGTTTTGGTCTAATTGGCGACGGTGGAGTCTAATATGGTTAAATAGTTTTTATGGATCATGGTAATAGACTTGCAGGCTCTAATTATTATAGGTCGACACCAACATTTAATTCCTAATTAAAATATTCTTTGTTAAATGGTTTAGTTATGTGTAAAAGGTTTGATTGGGCTTAAGAAAGATCGAGTAGAAAAGCATTGGAAGATGGGGGTCTTAGGGGGTACCGACATAGGAAACTCACTGTTGCTGATGTGAGAGTGGTCTAGGTAACTGTATACATGATGTCGCACTCTATATTATTTGAAATGTACTAGTCATCTTTGGTTCTTTTTCTCCGGTCATGCGGCTAACACACACTGTGGGCCTTTCAGCAGGGGGAGCAAAAAATATATAGCCCATGGGTGGTTTTAGGGAAGTCAAGCTATTCAACCTAGGTTAAGGTTTTATATGCATGCTAATCCTTGTTTCCTATCCCAGCACGTTATATATATGTATATATGTGACTGCATAATGGTTCTTTTATTTAGTTTTGAATATGGCATTATTTTACCTTTATCCTTGAGTTAGATGCTAGAGTTTACCCCACTAACCATCTTCGGGAATTGTATCACCAAGCGATACAGGCACTGGCCATACTACCATTTCTCTTGCTCAGTGACTTTGATTTAGGGAGAACTTTGTGTCAGATTGAAGTGGTAAGCTTCCATGCTTAGGAAGACTCTATTTCATGCTATGGAATTCTTTTCATTTTTATTATTTCATTACATTTAGTTTTTGCTATAGTCGAGGGCATGTCTTTACCAAATATTTCTTGATTATGGTTAAAGGCTTTGCTAAACAACTATAGGCATGGGCAGTGTTGGTATTAGTGTCATCCTTGGTATAGGTATTGGCATTGGTATTGGAAATGGTTGGTTTGTTGGTTGTGAACTTCAACTTTAGTTTCAAAATTATTATCATGTCTTCAAATATATTTCTTTATGTAACACCCCAATTTTATGAACCGTAATGCTACACGGTGATTTGACCCCGAAGGACCACAAGCTAACCCATGACTAATATTTGTACCTATACACTTCATAGTATATATGTAAAATGCGGAAAACATGAACAATAGGCCATAAGGTTCAACTAAATAAAATATATGACAAATCATAACATCCATATAGGGTAACAAATACCCAAAACAACTGAACTCTAAAACAAATTTGAACAAAATCTGAAAGCCTCTAAATACTGTCTAACAAAGGAGTTGAAGGAACATGTCTCCAACAAACTCCGTAACCTAAAAGATAACCGAAGGAAATAAATAAAGTCAAATCATATCATCTTCGAATAAAGAGGACCCACTGCAACTCTGTGTACTGAAATGCGACTGATACTACTGATCTGGAACTCGTGGATCTGAACCTATGGTGTAACATAAATGAAAGCACCATAGCGCAAATACATCAGTTCAACTAAAAGTACTGAGTATATGGGTGAGGTAGGATATATGAAAAAGGGCTTACATGCATGAGCAGTGCTGACTAAATGACTAATATGAATGCGAGAGTCCAAACATGCATACATAGTAACTGAGATCGTGAATACGTGATATCTAGATTTGTACGCTAATACATTGTTTATTGATATCTAACATGACTAATACTGGGATTTCTGATAACATGGATGACTGTCTCTAACAGTCATGACTCTTATGGAACTACCTGAGTTCCGTACTGTAATTTAATTAACTATATTTGACAGTCCTGGTATACTAAAATCTGAAGAACTATCTGAGTTCTTTTACAGATACTGAAACTAAAACTGTGGGAGGTAGTTGTTTAACCGACATACCCCAAATGCGCTATAATAACTTAGCTGGGGTCCAATCTGTGCCCTGATTGGAAGGGTGTCAATACTGCGACCCTTATCTGGCAGGTTACTCTAATGAGAACGGTGGGAACCTAGTCTGACAGGTCAAATCACCTCATCAACCCTAATCAGACTGGTTAAGAAGTCTCAACCTATGCTAGCTACGTAGTTCTAGAACACAAGGATGGCTGCTAAGAATCACACCCTTATCTTGCAGGTGAGTTCCCATTCTTGGGTTCACTCGGTGCTAACTTCAATTCCCATCTAAAAAGATTGAACATAATTCACTGACTTTACATGGACTAAGTATCTGACTTTTGTTGACTGACAGAATAGCACTGTTATCTGAGAATTAACTGAGATCATGAGATTTCAGAGATTTCCTATGTCACACGACTGTCTGAGTTCTATAGATCATGGCTTAAATAAGAGTATCGTGATAACATGATATGGCTCTAGGCACACAACTATATTCTTTAGGTACAAGTACCCCCAGGACTCGATGGAAGGAAACTGACATACGTAGACTTGATCATAAGAATACAGTCTACAATTCAAAATATCATAAGTAGGGGATTTCATACTACAATTGGTTCTCAACATCTTATACATGGAAGGGGATGCGCACAACATGTATATACTCATGTTGCTTGAATATCATGCTCATTCCATATCACAACAATAACGTGGAGTTCATGTAGAGTCATAAAGAATAAAACATGGGCTTGTCATTTAAGAACTATTAAGTCATAAAAACATGGATTCTATCATTCTTGGCATTTTATCAAACACCTTACATGCACAACTTTGGGCATAGGTGTACTTATCAATTTGACAATCTTAATCTATCCAAAATTCATGGGTTTCAAGTAACCTAATCACATGATTCATGAAAAACACATCAAGATACAACCTTGAATCCAAAAACCAATCATCAACATGAATATAGTCATAACACAATAAGGAAATCACAATTTATAATTTAAAACATGATTCTTGAGCTCCATGGATGAAAGAGATCCATGGATAAACACTATGCATACCTTAGTGATTGGATCTTGAAACAGATATAATGTTTCTGAAGGTTCTTGAAGAAATCCTTACGCTTGCTCTTCATTTTTCTTGACTAGGGTTTAACCCCTTTGGAAGAGAATGTTTTTGTTCATGATAAGATGATCTTGAGAGGAAACCCTAATCTTTTGGTTAAGAGTGTATGAGAGAGCTTTTTGAGATGTTTAACTAAAGAGAATGGAAGAGACTATGCTCCTTCAGGGTTATAAGTTATGGGAAGTAAAGTAAAAGACCAAAATACCCTTACAAAAACATCCCTCTACTGCTAGAAAAAAAATAGTTGACGGCATTCCTGACAAGTCGTCAAGCTGGTGATAAGTCATCATGAAATGTCACCAGAAAAAGGTGAAATCTTGATTTTCTGGTTAAGGTTGACGACATTGGTGATAGGCTGTCACGGGCGTGACTATCAGAAAATGTCATCACTGGGAGTGGAAATTTCTCCAGGGCTGACGACATTGGTAATAAGTCGTTACGCTTGTGACAGCTTATCACGAATGTTGTCACTCAGTTTCCCAGCCTGACATGGTGGAATAAAATGGGTATAAATCCTTGCTCCGATATCAAATTTAGGTGAAATTGACATCTTTGGAAAGATAATTCAATTATATATCTCTTGCTGGGTCATGAACTCATAAATTCATAAAATTACAAGAGATATGCTAGTTTGAATTTGACTCTACCAATATCCTTCTTAAGAATTCAATTGGTAAGGTAATGTTTTGATTCGTCTATTAGCTAGGACACTTTTAAGGCCTTAATTTGCATGAACCTTGATCATAGAACTAAAAAATGACTAAAATTTCTTACTCATAAGTTCGAACATGATCCTATTAATGTCTGAAATTTTGGGGTATTACAATATCCCCCTTTGGGAACGTTCGTGCTCAAATGAGACTGACTAAGCTGAGATTACTAATGTACTAGACTTACTTAAGGGATGCAAAATCTGAAACATGTCAACATGACTGACCTGAATAATAAGCTAAATATATCTAAATATACCCAACATGAATATCTAATGCATAACTGACAAGCTAAACTCATGAATATCTGATGTATGATTACGTGAATGAACTATTACATGTATGCATGACCAAATTCAATGATATTTAGTACCAAATTTGTCAATGGAATTCTGAACATGAAACTAAATAAGCTTAAAGAGAACTATTACCTCGAGCTTGATCTGAATTGGCGGAGAAGAGGTGAGGATACGTGGTACGCATATCTTCTTCTGCTTCCCAAGTAGCTCCCTCAACGGACTGGTTTTGCCAAAGAACTTTGACTAGAGGGACTTCTTTGTTCCTCAGTCTACGAGTTTGATAGTCTAGAATTTTGACTGAAATCTCTTCATAAGAGAGGCTATTCTGGATATCCATGCTCAGAGTAGGGATTAAAACTGAAGTGTCACCAATGCACTTGTTGAGCAAAGAGACATGGAAGACTGGATGAACTGAAGCTAGATTTGGAGTCAATTCAAGCTCATAAGCTAGTTTTCCCAAGTGACTAAGAATTTTTAAAGGACCAACATATCAGGGACTGAACTTTCCCTTCTTGCCTAATCTCTTCACCCCCTTCATAGGAGAGATCTTGATATAGATAAAATCAGAAACTTCGAATTTTAGATCCTTTCTACGAACGCTTGCATTAGACTTCTGTCGGCGCTGAGCAGCCTGAAGTCTTTCTCTGATTAACTAAATTTTCTGTAAGGCATCAAACACTAAGTCAGGACCTATGAGTGAGGCCTCACTAACTTTGAACCAACCGATTGGAGATATGCACCTCCTACCATAGAGAGCTTCAAACGGAGCCATCTAAATACTGGAATGATAGATCTTGTTGTATGCAAACTCAATCAAAGAAAAGCGGTCACCCCAACATCCCTTAAAATCAATTGCATACACCTTTAGCATATCTTCTAGAGTCTGAATGGTCCTTTCAGCTTGAACATCTATCTGAGGATGAAAAGCTATACTGAGATGAACTTGGGTACCAAGACCCTTTTGGAATACTTTCTAGAAGTGAGAGGTGAACTAGGTACCTCTTTCTAAGATAATAGATAGTGGAACACCCTGTAATCTGACCAACTCCCTGATGTAGAATTTGGTATAATCCTTGGCTGAATAAGAGGTATGGACTGGAAGGAAATGATCTGACTTGGTCATCCTGTCTATAATGACCCAAACTAAATCATGCTGATGACGAGTTCAAGGAAAACCCACCACGAAATCCATGTTCACTTCTTCATACTTCTAAGTAGGAATAGCGAACTCTTGCATAGAATCACTAGGCTTCTGATGCTCAATCTTAACCTGCTGACATGTAGAGCACTTAGCCACAAAAGCTGCAATATCTCTCTTCATCCCACTCCACCAATAGATCTCCCATAAGTCAAAGTACATCTTAGTAACCCCTGGATAAATAGAGTATCGTGCACCATGTGCCTCTGCAAGAACCCACTACATCAAGTCATCCATATCTGAAGCACAGAGATGACCCTGGCAACGAAGGACACTATCTCCCCCTTGGGAGAAAACCTCAACCTTCTGATCTCTGATTGACTCTTTTAAATTGACAAGGCTAGGATCCCTATTTTGTTTTTCTTTCACCTCAGAAGCTAGAGATGATTCTGAACTACTTTGAACACATACACCAACCTCTGAAGAATCGACTAAGTAAACACCTAGTCTGGCAAGCTGATGGATATCCTAAGCTATCTTCTTTTTTATATCCTCAACGAAGTAAACACTACCCATAGAGAGTCTACTGAGAGAATCGTCCATAATCTTTGTCTTTCTCGAATGGTAAAGAACGCTCATATCATAATCCTTTAAGAGCTCTAACTACCTTCTCTGACGAAGATTGAGATCCTTCTGGGAAAGGACATACTAAAGACTCTTATGATCTGCGACGACATCTACATGAACTCCATATAGATAATGCCTCTAAATCTTCAATGAAAATTCGACGGCTGCTTACTCAAGATCATAAGTAGGATAATTCTTCTCATGGGGATTTAACTATCTGGAGGCATAGGCTATGACCTTACCATGCTGCATGAGGACACAACCTAGACCCACTCAAGATGTATCAAAATACACTACGAACCCATCTGAACCATCTAGAAGAGCTAAAACTGGAGCTGAGGTGAGTCGAGTCTTCAACTTCTGAAAACTCTTCTCGCAAAACTCTGACCACTAAAACATAACCTTCTTTTGAGTCAATCTTAATATAAGGGATACAATAGAAGAAAATCTCTTAACAAACCTTCTGTAATAGCAAGCCAAACCCAAGAAACTCCTGATATCTAATGGAGAGACAGGGCGAGGCTAGTTTCTTACCCCTTTGGTCTTCTGAGGATCTACTCTAATGCCATCACCGGAAATAATATGGCCAAGGAATACTGCTGACCTTATCCAGAACTCACACTTACTGAATTTGGTGAATAGATGGTGATCTTTGAGGGTCTAAAGAACAATTCTGAGATGGTCTGCATAATCGCGCTCTATGCGGGAATATACCAAGATATCATCTATGAAGACTATAATGAACATGTCCAAGTACTGCATGAAAACATAGTTCATCAAGTCCATGAAAGTGGCTGAGGCATTGGTAACACCAAAAGATGTCACATAGCCTAACTC